>NC_081300.1:58453636-58756666 GCF_030435805.1 Mustela lutreola | reverse complement strand
CCTCCGACGGCAATGCCGGCAAAGCAATGCTTAGAAACTGATAAACACGTACGTGTGGGTGTATTATATGACAAGTTATACTCCACAAGCATAGCACTTCCTATGGTAGCACCTAGAAGTGGGAAGAGCTGGCTGAGAGGCCGGGGAGCTAAACTCTGGTCCCCAGTCTGCGAGTAACAAGCTGTGTGACCACAGGCAAGTTATTTGACATCTCTGGACTTCATTCCCCTCACATGTAAACGAACTGAAGTTTAAAGCCTTTCCTATGCCCGACACCCAGGACTAAGGGCAAAAAGCCTTGTGGGGTTAGCTACGTGTCATGCGTAAAATAGAAATACAGAAGGATTTTGGCTGAAGACTCTCATTTAATTTGTTCTGCTGGAATGAAGGAACCCCAGGTCTATGATAAGATTCCCCCTTCCCAATGCACCAAGTGTCATGTGAGAGGCAAGGGAGGCTCCGGGCTGGAAGGAAGGAGCAGGTGGTGGCCATCCCCCACCCACCTGCCAAGACCACCTCCCCATGGGTGCTACACACCAGACCCCTTGAGGCTCCTTGAATCACCATGATTGATGGGCTCTCGGTTTACACACTTCACAGGGCCCTCCCACTCTTGTCAAGGGTGGCAGGGGATGGCTGCTGGGTTCTGGGCTCTCGCACTTTCTACCTGAGCCTTAATTGGATTAGAGACATGAGGCAAGGAGAACAGAGGAACACGCAGTCCCGTGAGCCCCAGCCCTGCTCTCTGGAAGCACCATCCTCGTTGACTAGGACAGCTCTGAATGTGTCTGGGAAGCTCTCCACCTAGTCTTGGCTGCAGCCCCAGGAGATAACACATACACAGATGTTCTCTTTGTATAAATGAGAACACGGGGGCTCTGTCCGGCTTGTAACCCCCTGCGTCCCCAGGAACAACGTGGGCCTGAGGACACATGTCCATCAGAATGGCACCCCCTCTGTGCAGATGTCTTCCTCAAACACCAGGACACTCAAACCCAAAGGATATGAAGACATTTTGTGCCCACCATTCATTCAAACACAGCGCATGATGAGAGAAGCCCAAAGTTCACAGAAACTGATACTCCAGTGAGAAAAACACCTCGAAGATAGGTAAAACCAGCAGAGGAGGCTAACCAAGTCCTCGTTGGCCTGACTCATGTGGACTGAGGTTCAACAGAAGTTCAAGGGGGGAGAAGAGTAGTAAAGACCTTGCTCGCTACTGGCACACCGCTTGCCTGGCAAAAATAGGTATGTTGAATCCCAAGACAGTAATAAATGCCGTCTGAAGACAGAAAAAAAAGGAGTCAAACCCCAGATGGTTTTATTAGTTGGGCAATATTATGGTTTCCACAGTAACATTTGCCCTCTGTTTATAAGAACAGGGCAGGGAAAGGGGACTGATGGGGTTTTTTGCAGTACTTTTTTTCCCCAGCTACGACTGTGGCTTTCATTATCGGGGGAAGACCTGAAATCCCACAGGCTCAGGTCGTTACTCTGATCTTTCCCAGCAAAAGAGTCGGGCAAGGAAAAAGGAAACCACCTTATTAAAAGCAGAAACACCCTCAAAAGTTAAAACCAAAATATTAAGAAGGGCAACCCCTTTAAAAAAAAAAAAAAAGATTTGAGCATATCCAACAAATGGAAATCCCCCCATAGAAAGAACAAAGGTGTGCAGCCCAGACGAGCCAGAATTTGAAGGTTAGTGGGGAATGGGAAGGGAGCCTGTGTTTATGAATGAAGCCATCTCATAACATACTCCCGTGCCCTCCCATAAAGAATACCAGGGTGGGTGCTGGGAGGAGGGGGCGTGGCCTCCTCGCACCTTGGTCACGTACTAGCTGTATCTGGAACAGAGGTTCGCTCCCCTGTGTGGTTACAACTGCAGCTATCAGCATAAGTCTGGGCTGGCCCTTGCAGATCACATTTTGGCAAAAGCTAAGGAAGGCTCTTCCTTGGGGGCCCTGGGTAAGGAAGGGATGCACAGAGTTCCAGAACCAGCAGAAACCTTGAAGGTTATCTGGCATGTTCCATCATTTTATAGAGAAGGACCCTGAAGGCAGGGGGAGGGAAGTGATCAGCCTAAGATCCCCCTGGAAGGTGTTGGCAGAGCTGAGACCAGGACTCAAGTATTTGCGTTTCTGATCTGCAAACATGTAGTATCTTCAACCATCAATAGAAAAAGTGAGTGCAAACCAATGCTTTGTCAGTCCTGTTTCAACCCTTGGGGGTTGTCCTTCCATAACCTTATCATTTCTCCTGATGATGCACCCTGGCTTCCTCTCTCTTGTCTCCTCTCCACCTTCTTCTCTCCATCGTACAAATGGTGGGGGAGGGGGGAGGGGGACCTCTGCTTCACTGACTGTCCCCCACATATCCCAAGCAGTACCTCCATCTCACTGGCAAGACCTACATGAGTGAGGGGTGTGTGATTAAGTACAGGAGAGGTACCAGAGAAGGAAATGCAGCAGGAAGGGTGTGGGAGGCGGATGCAGGAGGGGTACATGTATAAAAAAGGGTACAGGAGGAGGGGCACAGGTGTAAAGGGTCCGAGCAGAAGGGTTCAGGAGGAGGGGTGGCGGGACGCAGGTCCCAGCCTGGACCACACAGAACATATATAAGGAGCATGAAAACAAAAGGATTGTGACACTTCCGGGTTGGTTAATTTCACCATCCATGAGAAATGAATGGTAAGTTAGGGACAAGGGTTGAAGGTCTTGTTCTCCACATCAAACTATCCCAGCATCCTATGTCTGTCTCAGGACCTCAGGCTGAAAGGGACCACAGTGACTGTGCTGCAGGTGTCCCTTATCCCTGACGGTGGACGCCAGCCAAGAGGATTGTATTTCCTTCGGGACCTCCAGCTGCATGAGGTTATAAGATTTACAGGCTACTGCCTGGATGCCTGGAGCTCAGGCACCTCACCCTCACCCGGGTGAGACAGATTTTCTGACTTGATAGCTCAAGAAGGCAGGACATTATTATTTTTTAATACCCACAAGATTCTAAGAAAAATAGGGAGAAATGGCAGTTTTATCGGCGCGTAGCTGGAATGTCTGATTGTCTGTTTTAAAAGGCTACCTCTATTTATGAGGCAGAGCTTAACCTCCACGGAATTTGTAGAGTGCATGGATTTGTGTGTCTTGATCCACAGAAAATACAAATGTCTGTGTGATTTTAGACCCAATAGGCAGATGCTGATCAGTCTTCTCGATCATCTGGAAGTCCATTTAGACCAACCAATCTGAGTGAATGAGTGAGTCAGGGACTCCCAGTTGTACATGTTCTTTCTTCTCATTCTAACTTGGTAAGGGATTTTTTTAAAAAAATCATCTCAAGTCACTTGAAAATGAAATTAACTATCAATCTAATTTTTAGAATAACTACAAGTTATAGAACATTTATAAAGGTAGCAACAAGTAAACATGAAACATTGTAACATCATATATATATTCGTATCTAACTGAATATACTCATCTTGGAGGCTACCTGATGGAAATTTGTGATCACAGCGCTATGTACTATGTACCCACTACTCAGAAGTATAGGACATAAAAATGAGCCACTACCACACTGAGTGAACGTTTCCATACAGCTGCTCTGTAGGCAATGGGTTCCCAACAGCTGTGCAATAAAGCCTCCATCTGCAAGAAACTTCCTGGTGCCCTTGGGGCAATAGGGATCGTTCCTTGGGAGCCTGGCACTGGACACAGGGTTCCATGGGCTGTTGATATGTTTTATGTTAAAAAGAAAAGGGAAAAAAAAAGTTTTATGGACAAATATGATTAGAGAATCCCAGGTCAAACAAAGAGAACTTGGCTTGTCATGCAATGCCTGGCCAACTTCATTCCCTCATCCCGTCAATGACAAGAACCGTAGGGTAAACTGAGTTAGATCTCTGTTAGCTGCAGGACCAGCTGAGATCAGAGCCCCGGATTACCCAAACCAACCAGTCCCATGCCAAGAGAAAGACTGGTGCTTGAATGCCCTTGACACACACAAACATACTGAAACCTCTGTGACAATCATCCCATCTTTTCTTTTCACCCCAAATGCTAATGCCACCAACCCACCATCTCGGCCTCTCTCAATAGAACATCCCATTAAGGGCGCCTGGGTGGCTCAGTGGGTTAAGCCACTGCCTTCGGCTCAGGTCATGATCTCAGGGTCCTGGGATCGAGTCCCGCATCGGGCTCTCTGCTCAGCAGGGAGCCTGCTTCCTCCTCTCTCTCTGCCTGCCTCTCTGCCTACTTGTGATCTCTCTCTGTCAAATAAATAAATAAAATCTTTAAAAAAAAAAAAAAAAAGAACATCCCATTAAACAGCGTTCAGTGGCATCTGCAGATCAACCAAAAGATACACGCCCTGCATATAGAGAAGCAAGCCATCTTTTGGGACGCCCGGGTGGCTCAATCAGTTAAATGTCTATTTTCCACTCAGGTCATGATCCCAGAGTCCTGGGATCGAGCCCCACATCAGGTTCCCTGCTTGGTGGTCTGTTTCTCCCTCCTACTGCCTCTCCCCCTGCTTGTGTTCTCTCTCTTTCTCTCTCTCTCAAATGAATAAATAAAACCTTTTTTAAAAAATGGAAAGAGGGGCGCCTGGGTGGCTCAGTGGGTTAAAGCCTCTGCCTTCGGCTCAGGTCATGATCCCAGGGTCCTGGGATCGAGCCCCGCATAGGGCTGTCTGCTCTGCGGAGAGCCTGCTTCCTCCTCTCTCTCTCTCTGCCTACTTCTAATCTCTGTCAAATAAATAAATAAAATCTTTAAAAAATAAAAATAAAAAATTGAAAGAAAGTCATCTTTCCTCCTTTCCAAAATGAAAAAAAAAAAAAAAATCATAGAGGTTAAATTGGCTATAGAGGTTAAGAAATCCAAAGAAAGCTATTTTGTTCACATCTACTTTTAGGCAAGAAACATTGCTCCACTTTCTGTGTACACACACACACACACACACACAAATGTGTGTGTGTGCACATGTGTTTTACATACACAAATTCCACCAAGATGATCCCCAAGCATCCTAATAAAAACTGACGAGGTCAACCAAGTAGCTTGGTGTTTCCTTTCTCCCAGCTTCCCACTCTGTGGCATTCTGTCAAGCCCCTCCAACCATTGGAGGCTAAATGATAAAGCCATCACTGAATTAATTACACAAGGATCTTGGTTGGACCACTTGCCCAGCAGGGAGCCAGACCCTGGGGCAGAGCCCACAGGTGGAGAAGAAACAGCCTGAAGGGCTTGCTCTCTAGCTCATGCTACATTCTCTCTTTGCAGACAGCCAAGCAGGAGAGGAATGTGAGGTAGAAAGGCAGGGTGGCCATGCTTTGATCTTTGTTCTGACAACAGTGCTTCACCAGACTTCTCTTCGGCACAAAGGACTGAAAGCCTGAAGTACGGGATACTCCTTTGTACATAATAGACACAAGTTTTCCATTAACACTGTTGATTTTGTCCCTCTTTTGGTGCGCACAGTGATACGCTATCATTTCAGAAGCTGACAGTGCAAAGTAGGACGGGTTTCCTAACAGTTTTATCTCTTTCTACAGTTGGCCTGTCCCGTGCCTCTCTCCCCACCCCCTTTAGCAGCAGGCACCATGCTAAGACCAACCAGGGCTCCCTAGAGAACTGGTTAGCATCTTAATACTAACTTTATTAGTTAGAATTAGTTAATTCTATTAGTTAGTTACTCTAAATCGACTCTAAGAATGATTTCACCTTCAGAAGACAGCTATTGAGTGTAAAAACCAAAAAATGGTGGAACGCAGCTTGGGATGTGGCTTTGCTGAAGCCCCCTCAGTTTTCTGGCAGGCCTACTTCCTTCAGCTGGTCCCCTCGTATTCCAAGGACAGGAACCTGAGCAAGAGCCACCATGAGAAATGCCTTGCATTTTCCTCAGCTCACTCTTCATTCCCTCACTCGATTATTCACTGAGGCAACACGGAAGATACTATGGGTATCTCCACAGAGCAGAGCATACGGTGAAGGAGGTGGACACTTGAGAAGAAAGGCTGGACACAAGGAGGAGCCTGGAGAAGTAGTCAACTCTAGGCCAGGAGAGAGTCAACGCAGGTCTGCTCCCACAAAGAAGTGATGAAGCTCTTCAGGAAACACACTCATAAAGATACACCAACAAGAATATTGCTGTCCAAAAAAGCTGAAAAAGATAGCTAATTCTCCACCAAGAGTGGGTTCAGGGGATGAAACCAAGAAAATGCGCACATGGGAGCCATTTTAGAGAAGTCTCTTCAGCCGTGATACGCAAAGATCCCTAAAACAGAATTAGGGAAAAAAAGAAAAGAAAAAAGACATAATGGAATGAAATTAGCTCACTTTTTAATTTCCTTATTGAAGAATAATTGACACACAATATTGTATTCATTTCAGAGGTACAATAATTATTCCATATTTATAACGGTTACAAAATGCTCACCTCAGTAAGAATAGTTACCATTTGTCACCATACAAAGTTGTTACATATTATCATCTATTTTCCCTACGCTGTATAGTACCTCCCATGTCTTAATTATTTTGTAGCTGGAGGATTGTACCTCTTAATACCTTTCACCTATTTTGTCCCTCCCCCTCACCTCTTCCCCTCTGGTAACCATCAGTTTGTTCTTTGTGTCTATGAGTCTGTTTCTGTTTTGTTCACCTGTTTTGTTTTCCAGATATCACCTAAGGAAAGTCATAAGGTATTTGTCTTTCTCTGTCTGACTTATTTCACTTAGCATAATACCTTCTAGATTTATCTGCATCATTGCACATGACAAACCTCATTCTTTTTCACAACTGAGTAATATTCCTTTGTACATACACACCACATTTTCTTTATCCTCTTATCTAGTGATGGACATTCAGGTGGCTGCCATATCTTACCTATTGTAAATAATGCAGTGGTGAACATAGGGGTACATATGTCTTTGCAAATTCATGTTTTCATTTTTGGGAGGGGACAAGTGCCTAGAAGCAGAATTGCTGGCTTGTATGATTATTCCACTGTTTATTTTCCACTGTTAATTTTTTGAGGAACATCTATACTGTTTTCCACAGTGGTTTCCCCAATCTACATTCCCACCAACAGTGCACAAGGGTTCCCTGTTCTCTACATCTTCACCAACGCTTCTTATTTTCTGTCTTTTTGATAATAGCCATTCCAACAGGTAGGAGGTGATATCTCATTGTGATTTTGATCTGCATTTGCCTGATGGTTACTGAAGCTGCACATCTTTTGTGTGCACTTTTTGGCCATACGTATATCTTTTTGGGGGGGAAAAATGTTCAAAGTCTCTGCACATTTTTACTTGGATTGTTGGTTTTTTCTTACACTGAGTTTTATAAGTTCTTTATGTGTTTTGGATATTGACCCTTTGTGGTTTCAAGTCTTCTATTTAAGTTCTTAATCTGTTCTGAGTCTATTTTTGTCTACAAGCTAGGATAGTGGTCCAGCCTCATTCTTTTGTGTGTAGACATCCAGTTTTCCCAACACCATTTATTGGAGACTGTCCTTCACCCATTGTACAGTCTTGCCTCCTTTGTCATAGATTAACTGACCATATATGTGTGTGTTTCTTTCTGGGCTCACTATTCCATGCTATTGACCTATTTTTATGCCAGTACCATACTGTTTTGATTATTGTAGCTTTATTGTATCATTTAAAATCAGGAAGTAGGATGCCTCCAGCTTTGTTCTTCTTTCTCCAGATCACTTTGGATATTCAGGGTTTTTGAAAGTCCATACAAATTTTATTTGTTCTATTTCTGCACTGAAATGCAAAGATCCCTATAAAAAGCTTTGCAAAAAAAAAAAAAAAATACATAGTGGAGAGCAAATGTCAGCTCATATTTGTTTAACAAAAAACTTATACAGATTCAAGTCTGCGCTTTCAAATGCAATGAAAGTTTCTGGAAAGATAAAAAAACGGCTCACAGTGGTTATCTTTGCGGAATGGAACTTCCATTACATTTTTTACCATGAAAATATATTAGTTTTATTTTTTTAAGCTTTTTTTTATTTATTTGACAGAGAAAGAGAGAGAGATCAGTAGGCAGGGCAGCAGGCAGAGAGAGAGAGGAGGAAGCAGACTCCCTGCTGAGCAGAGAGCCTGATCCGGGGCTCGATCACAGGACTCTGAGATCATGACCTGAGCTGAAGGTAGAGGCTTAACCCACTGAGCCACCCAGGTGCTCCTAGTTTTATTTTTTTAATGAATAAAGAATACTCCTACCATAAAGAAAACTAGCTCAAATACCACTCACATATTACCTGGGAGCATCCTAGTATGGCAGGCATAGCAGATCCTCTGAAATTCAGGGGATCTGATGTATAATTCTAACAAGGCCATATTGCTTTGGTATTTGGCCTTATATCACATACCCTCCCTACGAACCAGTTACACCTTTCAAAAAAGTAAGGATTATCAAGAGTCTCTGTCAGAATAAAGGATGGAGAAACATAGTAATAAACAATAGTAAAAAAATCACAAAATATTAATTAATTAACAGAACCAGGAGATTATAAATTCAGTTTACTGAGTTATCCTTAAAAGTGGCTCACTAAAGGGGCGCCTAGGTGGCTCAGTCGGTTAAGCATCTGCCTTCGGCTCAGGTCATGATCTCAGGATCCTGGGACTGAACTCCTTGCTCAGCAGGAAGTCTGTTTTTCTCTTTTCTTCTGCCCCTCCACCCCAATGTGCTTGCTCGCTCTCTCTCTCAAAAAATAAATAATATCTTTTAAAAAAATCAAGTGGTTCACTTAAGAAAGAGCTGGCAGACAACAAAGTCAGGACCCCCACTACGTGGCTGGTCCCCTTTCACAATGCTCCCGTATTTGTTGTTATTACACAGCCTGCAAGATCAAGCCCCTGATCTTTTTGACCCCAAACCCCACCCATTTGCTCACTTAGTCCCAGCCACACTGACCTCCTCTCTGTTTCTAAAACAGGCTAAGCAAACTCTTGCTTAAGGATCTTTATACTTGTTCTTCCCTCAGCCTGAAAGCATCTTCCTCTGGCCAGAAATCTCACCTAATTCATGTCTCCAGTCAATTTCCACCTCCACCGAGATGCTATCCTTTATTGCTCCGTTTAAAATACCGATATCCACCCACCCCATCATCATCACAACCCCCCTTACCTTTCTTTAAAGCACATTATACTCAACTTCTGTCTGCCTCCTTCTCCCATTACAATTTAAGAACCTAGAATAGCACATAGTAAGGAACCAAGCAAGTTTGGTGAATGAATGAATGAGTGAATATATAAAAATTCCTTTGTACTTCCTTATAAGTTCTGTATGAGCAGAAGCTAATTCAGTCTTAGTGTTTCTTATATTCCAGGGCCTAAAACAATGCTTAGCCTGCCACAATGGAATAAAAAGAACCAGATTTACCTTCTCATCTTAAAAACCTGAAACCCTTGACAACATAGCAAAAACAAGGGTTTCCAGACATTGGACAACAGACAAGATAATGATCCCGGAGATGAGGGAAACCAACAAATGAGCCCTATGATTGATTGTTCCAGCTTCCTGCCTAGAGAGAGCTTCCAGGCTTCAAGGCATGGGTGGGAAGCCCAAAGAGAGCCCTGTGGTTTCATGGAGCTAAGAAGAGAGAGCTGAGGAATCAGGAAAGCCATGACAACAGCCGTAGTTCACAAGGCAGAGTAGCAGAGAGACTCCTGGAGAGACTCCAGCCAGAGTGGGCCATGTCATATGATACAGACCATCAGGTAAGGCATGTGAAGAGGAAGGAAAAGTAAGTCTTAGACCAGGGACTACTCTGACACCATCTAACAAAGCTTAAAAGCAGTTTTCATTATGGTCAAATGACTTCCAAGCAAGTAGCATAACTTATCCCAGAGCCAAACCCTGAACTACTGAAATGAATACCAAAACTCTAGCACTTTATAAGGTAAAATATACAGATAAAATGTCTAGCATCCAACCAAAAATTACCACCCATGCAAATAAGCAAGAAAATAAAACCCATAGTGAAAAAAAATCAAACAGTATACCCAGACTAAGGAACAACCCAACGGATTGGGGAGCCTGGGTGGCTCAGTCAGTTAAGCATCTGACTCTTAATTTGGGCACAGGCCACAATCTCAAGGTCCTGGGATCAAGCCCTGATCAGGCTACATAATGGGTATGAAACCTGCTTAAGATTCTCTCTCTCCCTCTCCCCCACCCCTGCTAACATCTTGCTCGCTCTCTCTCTCTCTCTTTCTAGGAAAAAAAAAGGAAGAAAGAACAGAAAAGAAAAAAAAATTGACACAAAGGATAAAATTAGCAGGCAAGAACAATAAAGCAATTATTGTAATTTCCTATTATAATTCCAAAAGGTGGAGGAAGGTATGAATGTGTTCAAGAAAGACATGGACTATATAATAAAGACTCAAATCAAACGCCTAGAAGTAAAACATATATTATCTGCTGTGAAAAATACACTGGTTGAAATTAGGAGCCCGACTGCAGGGAAGTTGAACTCTAGCAATAAAATCTAACATGGAATGATGACTTTAAAAAAAAGCTAAAAAATAAAGACTAGAACATCACTATGTTGTGAAGCCCAGAGTCTTAATATACATAATTGGAATCCTCAATGGTAGGCATGGAAAAAATATCAAAGATCTGCTGGCCCCACTTTTTTCCAAATCTGATGAAAACTCTATATCCACAGATCCAAGAAATCCAACAAACCCCAAACACAAGAAATATGAAGAAAACAAAGCACATCATCATCAAATTGCCTAAAACCAGTGGTAAAAAAAAAGAAAAATCTTAATAACAGAGAAAATGGACACATTACATACAGAGGAAAAATTATAAATATTACTGCCCCATTCTCTTCAGAAACAACACAAGTCAGCGGTTCGGCATCCTGAAAATACTGGGGGAAAACCGTCAACCTGGAGCTCTGTAGCCAGAGTAAAAAAAGAAAAAAAAAAAAATCTTTTAGAAATAAAGACAAAATAATTTTTTTTTCAGACATATAAAGGCTGAATGAATTCATTCCCAGCAGAACGGCACAGCAAGAAATGTTAAAGGAAATCCTTTGGGCAGGGGAAAAATGATACCAGATGGAAATCTAGATCTACACGAAGGAATGAAGAGCACCCAGAATGGAAAGATAATCATGATAACATTTTGTAAACAATTTCCCAGCAGACGCTGACATTTTGCTCTTTTCTCTCTTCTCATATCTCCAAGTAAGATGGTTGCACACAGAGCTTTAAGAAATTTCATGAAAATATTAACCAACTATTATTACTGAATATTAAAAACATATATTTAGTGAGCCATCACGGATCCCTCATAGACGGAACTTACCGAATGTTGGAGGAAGGAAAATGGATCGAGACGTGGGGGAGGGAGAAGGAAGAAACACCCACTTAGCATTGGAGGTAGTTGCTTCCATCATGTGATATGACGGCTGTTATAACATCTCCCCTTGGCTTGTAAGAACTACCATGCCCTTCAGGGCCCAGCAGAAACCTGGCTTTCCTTCTGCAAAGGGTTCCCTCACCAGTCCCTTGTCTCCTGGGTACGATGGGAAGAAATAAGAATAAGCCTTAGCAGGATGCTTGGGTGGCTCAGTCAGTTAAGCCTCTGCCTTTGGCTCAGGTCATGATCCCAGGACGAGACCCAAATCAGGCTCCCTGCTCAGCAGGGAGTCTACTCCTCCCTCTCTTTCTGCCTCTCTCTCACACAATCTCTCTCTCTCTCAAATAAATAAATAAAATCTTAAAAAAAAAAAAAAAAAAGACCAGCACTCTAGTTTTCAAAGGTCATGACCCCCATTCTAAGGACTTGCAGGCTACTAGACCAACTCCCCCAAAGGAAGCCCTTGACTCCTTAACAGCAAGACAAACAGAATGTTGCTAATGTCCACAGATCTGTTTGTATATCTTGTGCAGAGCTTAGAGTAGAGCAGAGGACGGGCTCAATGCATTCCTTGATGCACTTAAATTTGAATTAAATTATGCATAGCAGATTTATATTCCGTGCCCCAAAGTTTACTCCTAGCCAAAAAAAAAAAAAAAAAAAAAAAAAACTGCTCTGACTTGAATATAACGAGCCATCTTTATGCCCTCTCCTGGGAGCCTGGGGGTCAAAGGAACAACCACAGCCTCCAGTAATGTCTCTCTTTGGGCTGGTACCACAAAATGTCAAGGCTACCCAGCGACTTCATGCCCAATAGTCCAACAGTCCCCTTAGTCGTCTCAAAACAACAGAAACTTTTCTGGCATTTTCCTTTACTTATTACTTGTGGACACTCTCTGGATCTTGGGTTGTATCTTCCCAATGCAAAGAGCACCCAAACAAAATGACAATGAGCTCAAGTCCATCAAATTGTCAAGCTGTGCACAAACTAAAATCACTCATTGCCTAAATTTGTCATATTTGAAGTCTCTGTAGTGAATAGATATTGACAAAGAAAGGGTCTGAGTGTTCTTCGGTCCCAGCTAGAGGGAGTCCTATCCCCACTGGCGAGCGTGGGTCCCACCCTTACTCTTCCGGGAACAGGCTTGGGGCCCCCAGCCCTTGCGGGGCTTGTGTGAGCCTGCGACAGGGAAGGGGTTCCCCAGCAGCACAGAGAAGGGGCTGGCTGAGCTGACCTTCCTCTGGCCAAAACAAGCAGGCTCTTGGAGATCATTATTTTAATTAGATAATTTAATCAGTCTTGACATGCTTTGTATACACAGACAAGAGCACGCCCGAGCTGCCACGGGGTCCGTGATCTTGAAAAGGTCTGATTTTTCCACTCACTCCTGGGTACAAAAATAAGGACAAGCTAGGAAGAGTTTTATTAACTCATTTTTCCTTCACATAGTACCACCGAGTTTTTTCCAGAGGTCTAGAAAAGAAAACAAGCCTCGGTGCCAATTTTTTTAAAGGAAGTTATTCATTTTTCCTAATCTTCACGAAACAGGGTGGTCGCGGAAGCCCCTTGAGACAACCTGTGTTCTCACGCAGCTGCCCCTGTGAGCAGTGCCCAGTGGAAGCTGCCGAGCCCTCCTGGGTGCGCCTTCTGGAAGAGAGGGAAGGGGGAAACCAGAAGGGGGGAAACAGAGGGGAAATGGAAGCAAAGGGAGGATGCTGTCTTTTTTTGTTTTTAGAAAAGCAAAATTAGTAGGGAAAATCATATATATTTCAACAAGTTTCTTCTTTTCGGAAGTAACATAATGTTTGTTCTTGCAGGAAAGGAATGATAAAAATCCAGAGTCCTGAGACCGAAGTATTTTTCCAGGAAGACTTAACTATCTCACCCCATCCAAAACTTTCTTTTTACCTAGAAGGTGGTCTCCGTATCTGGCTTCCCTCCAGGAAAGTGTCCGGGCATCTTCGTGGGCTGGGCTCCCTCCCTCCCACACGGCTGCTCCCTGTTTCAGAGGAGACCTTCCTGTCACCGCTTGGCCACTTCCCACGAGTCCGGAAGCACGAACCAGTCTTCATGTTTCTTAAGCGACCAAGGCCCTGAACTTGCATTTGCTTTCCTGCTAATGTAAACTCTGAGGTGCCCCTCGCTCGGTAAAGTCACCCTGCGGCTCTGTGTCAATAATCCCTCCTGATTCATTTCCCCTAGAGCAGCTCCCGCAAGACGAAGGGCTGTTCCAGGAACAAACTGCCTCTTCAGAAAGGTCAGACCCAGTGATCTGTACATATTCTAGACACAAGTCTTTTGGGACTTGAATGTAGTACAATCATTTTCCTCCAGTTTTGGTGACTTAATCTTCACTTTTTTTTTAGTGTCTTTTGATAAACCAAATTTCTCATTTTAATGGGAGTCAAATCTAGCATTATTTATTTCTTGCTTGTGCTTTTTTGTGTCTTCGTTTATAAAAAAAAAATCTTCTTCCCCTGCCCAAATGGCATAATGATACAGTGTTATAATGTTTTCCGGTGTCTTAATATTCTTTTAATTTTGTATTTAAGTTTTTAATGCAATTACAATGAGGTCTTTGTTATGACGTGAGGTAGGACATCCTTTTTGTTTTCATACAGATAACTATTTGTCTCAGCTGCATTTATGCCATAGTCCATCCTTTTCTCAGTGGTGTGCAACGAAATCTGTCATTTATCAAGTTTCCACACACGTGCATCTGTCTACATATATGCATATTAAAGACAGGAGTTCCTTCTGGGACCTTCAATTCCAGTCCAACACCCTAGGGTGCATTCCGGCCTGCCCCCTTAGCTTATTTATAACTCTGTTCTCCAAAAGTGAAAAACGTGGCTCTCATTATCTACAATATATTCACTTCTTTGCTCTGTCCTAGAATAAACACAAAGTGTTCTCAATAGTTTGAAGGCGGGGGCGACCCTTTCACAAGCAAACCAGGACATTATGCACCACCCCAAAGAAACAGGTGTGGAAAAGAAAGAACCAAGTCTGCCTGTCTCCCTCCCATTGGTAAGAGAGAGATCTGGACTCCTGGCCCACCCCAGCTGGGAACATAGTAGCCACACAACCTTATACAGTGACAACACCCACCCCCAGGAGCAGAGTCTATGGCAGGGATCAGAATAAAGCACGTAAAGCTTAGCGCTGAATCAGATGCAGACAGGCATAGGACGGTGGTCCTCACTCTGTGGTTGGTTCCACACTCATTCACCCGCCTCACCGAAGAGAAATTCACCAAACTTTCCTCCCATCTCATTTTCCTGCCAAAAGGAAACCCACGGAGAATTGTAACAAAGAGGATTTTGCTTCTCTGTCTAATGCTCTCTAGGAATCGTAAATGCAGGGTATTAACACCTTCGCCATGTTTTAATCTATTCTTGAAAGTCTCATTGGATGACTTGGAGGTGCGTCCTCCCATTTGGGAACAGGGAAAACCAGGACAAAGTGGCCTCTGTCCTTGCAGGAGGCTCCGGCAGAGACAGCCAGGCTCCTAGATGAACATCTTAGAGCTTTGCTTTCCACTGAAGCATGATGCTTTCCCAAGACGTGGAACTATCTAGAGGGAAACATCTGGGGGCGAGTCCGGGGGAGGCGAAGACAGCGTGAAGAGCGGAGCTCCCTCCCTTCAAAGCCAACTTTCCAAGCCCGTGCCGAGGGAAGTTCCATTCTTTCCCACATGTCTCTGCCCGGCTAAATATAAATCCGTCTTGGTTTACATTATGCTGCCTCTAATTGAATCACATTCTTCATTTGTTTAATTCAGAAACAATAAGCCATCCTGAGCCCTCCCCGGGAAGCCTGCCACGGCCTCGGCAGGCCCTGTTCCCAGGCGCATCGGGCGGGGCTTGGCACCGCCGCCCCACCCAGGAGCATTTTGGGGGTGCAGACCTAGAGAGAACGAATGGGCCGATTTTTAGGACGCCCTTAAACATGACTGCCACATCAAGGAGCCCAAGAGAAAACGTAATGCCCACCAGATGCCGAAGAAGCTTTGCAGAGCATTAACCCTTCGATCCTGACTTTAACCGAAGTCCTTAGTGAAATCGAACAGATGGTCCTTCTTGAATGTGACAAAATGCCTACTGCAGAGCCAAAGCTGGCCTCGGCTCTCCAGTAGTGGAATGCTCGGGAATCGTGCTAGAAAAGAGGGAGAGAGAGAAAGAAGAGAGAGAGAAAGCAAAATGGTCGTTGTTTGTGGAGACTCTGATTCTCTACAGGAAAACCCAGAAAAATCCATTAGGAACTGATAGAACGAAGTAAAGACCTGGCCATATATTGGTACCTAAAAGCCAGTAACTCTATGAGATCTTAATTTATGGTTCAATGTAAGCAGTTTTCTTCATTCCTTTGACAACCACTGAGCTCCTCTCATATGCTAGCGGGGGTCCAGGTGCCTGAGAGCCAGCAGAGAACAGAGCCGTGTACCCCTCCATCCTGCAGCTTACCTCCTGGAGGGATGGACAGGATAAGGGACATCGATAGATACGAAACAACCCAGCGGTAAGACAGTCGGTGCTGAAAGTAAGGCCATGTGAGGGACATGTCAAGAGGCTGCTGGTTTTTAGGAGAAAAAGAGACACCCTCTCTGCAGAACTGATCTTAGGTGACATCCTGAAAGAAGTGGGGGCACCAATCTTTGAAACTGAAATCTGGGCTGCTTCCATTTCCCTCGACCCAGCCAGGCAGACGAATTATCTCCAGCAGATACCAGGGGAGAGGAAGCAGGGGAGGGCATTGGGGTCCCACTGGAGGGTGGGAAAATCAGTATCGGAGGTAAGGGAGGCATCAGTAGGACACGAGGCAGGGGTCACCAGGTCATAAGGAGGACTGTGGCTTTTACCGGTTAGAGGTTTTCAGTGGAGAAACAGCATGATCTGACTTTCTGTCCAAAGAGACTAAGAGACTATAAGATAAGCATCTCACACCCTTTAAAATGGCTGCCATCATTGGGGGGTGGGGGTGAGGGCAGGGAACAGAAACAAAATAACAAGTGTTGGCCAGGATGTGGAGAAATTTGAATCCTTGTTCACTGTTGGTGGGAATATAAACTGGTACAGCCACTATGGAAAACAGTACGGCAGCTCCTCAAAAAGAATTAAAAACAAAATTACCATAGGATCCAACAATTCTGCTTCCGGGAATAAATGCAAAAGAATTAAAAGCGGGGACTTGAAGAGAGATTTTCACACCGATGTTCACAGCAGCATTACTCACAATTAGCCAAAGGATAGAATCAACCCAGTGTCCATCAAAAGATGAATGGAGGGGCATCTGGGTGGCTCAGGGGATTAAACATCTGACTCTTGATTTCAGCTCAGGTCACAACCTCAGGGTCATGGGATCCAGCCCCATGTCCAGCTCCTCGCTCAGTGGGGAGTCTGCTTGAGATTCTCTCCCTCCCTCTCTCCCTCTCCCCTAACATAAATAAATAATTAAAAAAAAAAAAAAAAAAAACCTTCTGTGAGATCCCTTGAGTAGCCAGATTCATAAAAACAAAAAGCAGAATGATGGTCGCTGGGGGCTGGGGAGGAGGGAATGGGAAGTTGTTATTTAATGAGTACAGAGTTCCCGTTTTGCAAGATGAAAAGAATTCTGGAGATGACTGGTCGTGATGGTGTACAATAGCATGAATGGAATTTACCACTACGGACCTGTAGACGGCTAAGATGGTGACTTTATGTTCTGTGTATTTTACCACAATTAAAAGAGAGAGAGAAGAATCAGGCCTGAGTTAAACAGCCTTTATTAAAATATTGTTTTACATACTAAACAGCCCAAGTGGCCTTGGCTCACAATCGTTTGCTAAGGCATGCACATCTAGAGCGGGCAAACCAGACCATGTAGCCCCTTTTAGAATGCAGCGGTGAGGGGCAACTTCCTTCTGGAATCTTCCATCACTGCAGAGGCGGATGCTGCACGGTGACTCTTGCTTGCCCCGTCCTGGAGCCAGACTCTGCTCGCCATCCTATTCAGAACAAACACCACCAACAAAACAGGCTCCAGCAAGCAATTTCAAGCTTCATGGCAATCTTAGGGAAAACGGCAAAGGGAGGTCTCATTCATGACTGAGAGCAAAACTTTTAGGATTCTGTGGCCCATCATTCGGTGTCCCTGGCCAGGCATGGAGTGACCGCCATCTTTATCCCTCCTCTCCCTTCTGCTGCCAAAGAAAACTCCCTCCCGCCAGCCAGCTCTGGCTGGGCCTCCTTCCTTCCTTTCCTGCTGATCTGGACCTTACACCCCCATCTTCTCTGAGCCATGCCAGCCTGGGGTATCTCAACTTCCCTCGGCCCGGCAAAGCCTAACAGAGCAGGCGGAGACAGACTTCTCCCCACGCAGGGATCACAGGGCCGTGAGTACGCAGATGTCCAACCGTAGTAGGTAACGCACCATCCATGTGCTGTTTCACTTTCCTCTAGGTGGTCAGAGTCTGGGAGGATGCAAGCAAAGTGCTTCAGAGACCACATGGGCAAGTGTAAGGATCACCACCCCCTAGGATGGTGGAGGAACAGGCCATGGGGTCACTTTGTCTATAGGAGGACATCATGAATGTGTAGACCCATCCCACGGGTCCATGCTACTAAGTGTGGCACTGGACAGAGCCCCCTTGGGGTTCACCTGTCTCCAGAGCTCTCATCCTCACCTTTCAGACTCCAGAGAGCCCGTTGCCTTCCCAAAGCATCCTTGCGGCGAGGCAAGCAACCCTGATTTGCCATCAGATGATAGAAACGGCCTGTCCCTCCACACCCATGCGTCCTTCTGATAAATTATAAAACCAAGTCAAATAGCAGAAAACTATTCCTTAAAATCCCATCAGTACCAGTGTAGGGTTCTAAGCTGCCCTTAGGTGCTCTGAGTCAAGCCAGTTTGTAAGTTTCCGGTTCCAGGTTCATGCCAGCCTACCTTCCAAAGAGGCATGTGTGAGAACTTCCTGAGTTCGGGGGACTCATGGACTTGGGAGTCAGGCTGAGCCTTTGGGTGTCTGGTGTCCCCTCTCTGGCCTCCCCTTGGGGGCTCAGGTGACACCCTCTGCCACCTCCTGTTGGGTCACCGTTGCTTCACGTCATTGCAACATCTTTCAACTCAAAGCTAAGCCCAGAGTTTCTGTGGTTGTGGGTTTCCCATCTGGTACAGTTTTTGAAATTTACAACTAATCCTCAAAGAGCATTTCTTATTTGAAATCACGGCTCAAGACTATTTTCCAAGAAGGAAGGTAAACCCTGCTCGGAATGTCCTCCTTCCCACTTTCCCCATAGTGATCAGTGAGCTTCATTCCCTGCCCGACTGAGACTGGTGGCACAGGAGCCAGAGGTGCTCAGGGAAAGAGCTGCACTTACAGAACTGTCCCCGTCACCACCTTCCCCTCCTGAGGCTGAGGCAAGCCCCACCGCATGCCGTGTCCTGGGGCAGGGTCTGTGAGCCATCCACGCAGCCTGCCTCTCAGGCCTCCCTGCACCAGCCAAGAGCATGTCCTTTCCCATTCTCTCCCTGGGCCGCCACGTTCTCCTTTATGAAGGGGGAGTAGCGATCTCCCATCGAAGGAGGAAATAAAAAGTAAGACTGGCCGACAGCCGAGCAACAGCTGAAAGTTATCACTTTGCTTCTTCACATCTCTCTGTCTGTGGATATTTGCCCGAAAAAGACAAATACTCCCTGCTAAGTGGTTCCATGCTGTTTCTCACAGCAAATGTGATGAGTGAACAGACACCAACTCTCCATTTAAAGTTTGCCTTTTCACACGGTTCCCGGAAGGGACTTCTGCAAACGTCCTATCTGTGTGCCGTGTGGCTCACAAACCTTGAGCACTCTCCAGAGTTCTTACTAGAACTTTGGTCAAAGGGTCATCCAATCCCAGTGCCCCCATGGACTGGGAGCTCTTCTTCCTCTTCATTAAGTTGCAGCGATGTCAGGGTGAGCCCGCGAAGTGGCAGGGGTGTGGCCCTTGGATGCCCCTCAGAATGTGGAAACCCCCACCCAGCTCCCCTGCAAGGCTGTGATCCAAAGTGAGGGCCGTGTGAGCGCCGATCTGCGGGGCACTAACCCACGGCGGGAACATCAATTGCATTGTTCTAGGCCCTTGACATGAACTCGTGTTTTCCTCACAACAGTTCTACCAAGGAGATCCTCCTGTTCTGCAGAGAACCTGAATTCTGCTCATAGAATGCTGCTGAGGACACTGTGGGGTGACAGGCGTCCCACCTGGATGCTTGAACTGGGTCATTCCTGAAACCAGGACTTCTTTGGTCCCAGAGTGAGGAAGGAGCTGCTGGGGTGGGCCCAGTGGGGCCTGTGTTGCCGGGGAAACACTCATCCGAAGGGAAGAACAAGCTGCGGTAAACACCAACGGCTAACGAGGAGTGGGTCAGAGCCACGTGGAAGGGGGGCTGAACACCCTACCGAGGGTCTGCCCCACACACCAGCCAACTCAGACCCTGTGGACGCCCACCTGGTCAGGGGACAGGGACCAAACGCTGAAGAGCTCTTCTGAGATGTCCCCGGGCCATCCCCCGGTGGTAGGTGCCAGGAGCAGCAGCACCAGTGGGAGTGGCCCAGGCAATGGCAGGAGCAGTCCCTTGTGGCCTTGAGGAAGGATCAGCTGGACCACAGCCCTGAGCTCCCGGGCACCGTCACACACGCTTGGTCCCAGGCCTCAGCTCTGGCCCAGAAAACCACTCCAGAGTCAAACTGAAGACTAGGGCAGAGGAGCAAAGGGGCTGAGGCTTCCATTTCAGTAGCACAAGCCCTTCTCCGTACCTTTCGCTGGGCTTACCAGGCCCCACACAGGTGAGGTTGCTGGGCGACCTCAAACAGGAGGCCCAGGTCTCCGGGGGGCTCAGTGTCCCCAGGGCCTCTCGTAAAGACTTCTTGCCACTCACTCAGGTCAGGCCTCCCATCACCCTTTTGGGCAAGTGCCTCAAGACATTTCTTTCTTTTTTTTTTAAGATTTTTATGCATTTATTTGACAGATCACAAGTAGGCAAAGAGGCAGGCAGAGAGAGGGGGAAGCAGGCTCCCCACTGAGCAGAGAGCCCGATATGACCAGAGTCCCCCA
This sequence comes from Mustela lutreola, assembly GCF_030435805.1. Lineage (NCBI taxonomy): Eukaryota > Metazoa > Chordata > Mammalia > Carnivora > Mustelidae > Mustela > Mustela lutreola. Next base: position 58,736,214 of record NC_081300.1, on the reverse strand, counting down.
CACATTCCTCTTTGGGTGATGCCTTCCCAATTTCTCCTCCAAATGTAGCTTTGCTTTTTTTATCTGATTAGAAAGATAACATGCATTCAAACAAGACCATAGAGAAGGGAAAGAAGCTCAAGGTCATCTGAAATCCGGTTCGCTTGTGGTTAGATGAACACGTTTTGCATTGCCAAACCAGTATTTCTAGTCTCTGCCACATCCGTGAGGCAAAAGAAGGGAAGCAGAAGAGTCTGGCTCCCCTGCTGTTGGCTTGTCTGAGGGGTGGGGGCACACAGGGGCAGCCCCCCCAGAAAGCAGATGTCGTCTCTGCCGCCAGAATCCTCTCAGAATCCTTTGCAGACTTTGCCTGCAAAACTTCTTTGGGCAGGTCAGATACGTAAACTCTTAATGCTGGGTGTTCTCCAGGGATCTGCGCCCACCTCAGACATGAAGCCTGCTTCCTCTCCTATGTCACGTGCCATTCTCCCTCTCGACCTCTCCCCTGGCATGAGGCACAGCTCGACACAGATCATTCAGCCCTTTGGCAAACCTTCACTCAGGCAGAATCTTCTTGTCCTCCCCCATACCAAATCTCCCACACCAAAGGGATTTTGCAAAAACAATAGGGTGTAAACTCTAAGCGGTGTTAATCCCAGAGAGGCGCATTCAGTGATGCGGCCCTGCGAGGGGACCAGTAGAAAATCACCTCCCACACCCAGGAAAAGGGCCTCAGGCCTAGAAATGGTGTCGGCACAGCAACACTGTCAGAACCGGGTGTCCCATAAGCAATCGGATTTGACCAGGCATTTGGATACCTGTGAATTACGGGTCCTTTCCTTGCATGACTTTGGCCAACATCCCTATATGGCTGCTGTCTGGAGGCATGGAAGGGAGAGGACAGTTGAGCTAGTGGGGGGTGGGAAGGATATCTTAAAGATCGGGAAGAGGCAGAATTCCCACCCACGGATGAGATGGGACCACTCCAGACCCGACTCTTCCTTACGTGCTGGGAGCTTGACCCAAGGAATGGGAAGATCCTAGAACTCTCTGATGAAGATGCACGTATTCTTGGAGAACAGCACAGATGCTCGCAGCCACAGTGCTCTAGGATGGGTCACTTCCGGGAACAAGCCACGCTGTGCCGGGGGCTGATGGGCTGGGAGCAGGGACATGGGTGCCAGGACAGGGCAGCCAGCCGGGGGAAGGACAAGTCCAGAGTCAACTGGGCTTGGGAGGAGGGGAATGTGAACCAGGTAGCCTGAGAACAGCAGGGGAGCATCCTGGAGAATCCTTGACCTTCAGCATGCCATCAATTGGCAAACAACTCTGCCAGCTCCACCTTCCGAGAGAATTTGAATCCCCCTCCACGGTCATTCCCTCTCCTGGGTTACAGCTTCAGCCTCTCCTGTTCTCACACCTGCTTTCTCCCTCTCCCATCATTCATTGTCTACATTGTAGCCACATACTCCTTCGATTATTCGAGCTGTATCTACCTGCTGTCGTCTACTCTGCTCCAAGCCGGGTCCCTAGCCAGCTCTTTGGATCGGCTCCAGTTCACAGCCCGTCTCCACCGGCACCTTCAGCCCCAAGTCCCTTCTTCCTGCCTCCACCGGCATCACCTCCTGCCCAGCGCCTCACAAGCATCTGTGTCCTTCTGGGCCCCGTGTGCACTGTTTCGGTCCTTTCCCTGGACCGTCTTCCTCCCTTTCCGCCCTTGGTCACTCTTCACGTCACAGACAAGTCACTGACTTGTGTATCCCTTCCCGATCCCACCAGATTGTGTGGTTTTCAGCAAAGGCATGAAAATCGCTGGAGAGTTGAACAGAAACGGCACCAATGCCCAGGCCTGCCTTCCCCTGGGACAATGAAATCCACCTCCCTGGAGTGCACCTGGGCCGGGGAAGTCTGCCAGAGGGCCAGGTCTGACCACTCTGGGACTAGTCTCCGCTCACAAGGAGCAGGGGCCTTGCGGCCGCAGTGCATGTGCTAAACTGGGAGCTGCTGGCTTTGCCACCGCCATGATCCTCAGCCGCATCCCCATTTCAGTCCTGATAATCCTGGACAGGCTGTTCACACACACATGCTTCGCTCTTGATTTTCACGAGTTGACGGCAATGCCTGTCTCCATCAGCAGGCTCCCTTCCAAAGTGTGCTTTTGACACCTGTTTGCTCCTTGGCCACCGAAGACACCAGGTGCTGCGTCTCTCTTCACTTCTGCTGTTTTGACTCAGGAAACAAAGCCGACAAATGAGGCCACGTATTGGAATGGAGTTTTCTGGAGGCTCTCGGGCTCCGGCGGCAGGTGCCAAAGCAGATCTGCGAAGAAAGGCTCTTTTCGCCGTGGTCCGACGAAGAACTGTTGTCGTCATTGTTTATTATGAAGAGCCTGTGGAGATCCCCGCAGATTACTCCACCCAGCCCGCGACTGCGGTCTCCGCGGATGGCTCAGTGACGGTCATTGTTTTTGGAGCACGGCTCATCGCATGAGCTAGAATCACTCAGGGCCAGCTAATCAGAAGGAAGAGGTGATAACAGCCTCTTTATGATATACAGTTATGTGATAAGATGCAGACGTAATGAGAACTCTTTTCTTCTGGGAAAGATTAAAGACACTGGGTCCTGGCTCAGGAAGAAAAGGCTCTTTGTCTGGCCGAAGCGAAGTGACCGGATGTCTTGATTTAGGCAGAACGGGGCCCGATGCTTTAGGACTTGTCCCCCATCTGCGGTCTGAGGTTATGTCCCTCTGTCATCTAGGGTCCTGAGGCACCACTTAAAAGGATCTGAAGCTCTTCTGGGGCTGGCTTCCTCCCCCTGGAGGTAGGGACCCCACTCAGAGACAGGGGCCGGGTCATCCCAAGCACAGAGAGGGAGGCCAGGGGAAGTGTGCCCTGAGATGTTTTCTTAGCACCCCCTTTGGGGGCCTGCAGCCTCAGCAACTTGCCCAGACCTGCACCTGCGATCCAGAACTAGCTCCCTGCTGGCCCCTTCCATGGAAGCTGCTCTGGGTTTCCTCCCACGAGGATCCATCAGCTTGACCCATCGACCACGTGAGAGGAATAGTTTCAGAGTCGGTGGCCATGGTGGGAGTGGGGTGTAGCTAGGAGCGGGAAAATGGGGAAGCTGCCAGTAAGTAACCAGCCATCTGGCCCGAGGCAAAGTGATTTTCCTTCTCTCTGCCTGTTTCTTCCCCCTGTGAATTTAAAGGATTGAATGAAAGACCAATGCTATGTCCCCAAAGCCAAAGTCTACATCCATTACGGTTGACACTGGATTTCCAACACCTTATATGGTGCCCGGGGCATGGCAGGGCTTAGGCAGGGCCTCGGTGAAAACTGCTGAATGAGGTAAGGAAAGCCTGTGGGAATGGAACAACCTCTACAGGGCCCTCTTTGGCTCTCAATTCTGTGATTCTTGCCAAATTTTTAAAAAATCTCTCAGCCTTTGCACTGAGCCCACCCCCTCAAACCATGGTCACTGTGCAATGAATCCACAAGATCTGCCTGAATGTTTGACCCTCTCTGGGGATTCCCAGAGAACACCAAGCAAAACTAAACCAAAAAGAGTGATGGATTTTTTTTTTTCTTTTTTGCCTCAGGCTTCCTCTCCCAGCTCCCCCACCCCCCTACCCCCACCTGATCACCTCTGCCCGACACTGCCCTACCTGGAGGTCCCCATCCCATGATCTCAGCACTCCCCATTGCCCTGCCCTGCCAGGGTCTCCGCAGGCACTGCCCACCCTCATCATACCCCCGTCACAGTCCCTTTCCGCCCTGTGGCAAAAACGGATCACACTGAACAACTTCTCATTTTTAGGCCCTCTGGGACTGCGGCATGCTCTAGGTTTGGAAACAGAAAACATGATCTGAAAGTCACTTTTGCCAAATACCAGGGTTTTGCCTTTGTGTACATTGCTTGGTCCCTCTGAAGCTCAGTTTACCCATCTGTGAAATTGAATAATGGGTTTAACAATAGTCAGACCCTCATACACCTATACTCACGTAGTCAGGCAGGGTTGTCTATACGATTACATGAGAAAATACTTGTGATCATATTTTATAGCCAAAAAAAAAATGCAATCATGTGTCAGTCTTCACTATGATATCGGCTGGTGGTTATCTTCAAAACTGCTCTAAGGGGACAGGACATAAAAAGCAATTACTGGCAGGGCTTTGAAATCTGACTGGACAGCCGTCTTAGGAGCATGCCAGATGCTCTCCCGATGCTGCCACCATCGAACTTTTGAACATCAAACAAATCTTCTGGAATCACATTTTGGTGTTTTGAGTAAAAACAAATGAGGAAAACGTGGAATCAGTTTCCCTATATACATACATGAGGAACATCCTGGGGAAGAAATGTGAGACTGGGGAGAACCCTACGTATAAAAAAAAAAAAAGAAAAGAAAGAAAAATTCAAAAGAAAGGAAAACTAGGATTTCATGAGCTCACGCTATTGGTCAGATGTTTTGTGTGCATCATCTCCCTTAATCCTCACAACACCCCCATGGAATGTGGACTGCTGCCTCTCATTTGTAGATAAGGCAACAGGAGTACAGAGAGGGTGATTTATTTATGGGGAGTCAACAAGTGTGCCAAAGCTGAGACTCGACCCCAGCTCTGACTGAAGCTAAGGCCACCGGCCACTTTCTCCTCTGCCTCTCCCTGCTTTACAAGACAGGGGAGTCACTACTGCCCCTTTGCACATAAAATGTCACCTACCCTTAGAAAAATGTGGATGTCCCCCATGGGCTCTGGGGACCTTGAAATCTCTGGACTTTGATATGTTTTCTTAGTCCATAAAATGGTCTCACTCTGAGAATTAACATCCATGAACACTGCTCTAATGCTGAGGCAAAAACCCATTTCCAAGTGCATTTGTTTATTTAGTAAATATTTGTAAGTCTCAGGCACTTGGCCACATTCCAGCCAGGCTCGTGAAAATACCATATTTGGGAGCTTTACATTGGAGCAGAGACTCTTTGATAAACAGTGTGGAAATGACCATGAAATTAACTAGGACTTCTTGGCTTTACAGAAGAAATCTGACTAACTCTCCCCTTCCATTTTCAGGGTTGGGGATATGCGGGAGGCACTACCTTCCCACGAAAACAACAGTCTGCTGCTTTCTCCCGCCTTCTCAAAGTCTTCCCAGCAAAATAGGGTGACACACCTGTCAAGGCAGTGACCCACACAAACAGTCCACTGGGCACGAGCAAGGGGCTGGCCAGTGCCCAAGGGAAGGGCCACCTGACTCCTGAGGTTGGAAGCGTGAGCTGGACACACAAACTGCACAGGTATTGGGGAGGCAGAAAGGAAGGGACACACCATGACATGTGACTCCCATCCCAACGGTCTTCATACACCAACCTGTACAGAAAAAAAGAGGACATGGGGCTTGTTGAATGTCAAGGTCCATGGACATGGTTTCAGTTGAAGGGTGTGCCAGGGCTGAGGTACTCCCTGTGCTTGACCACCCTGAGGCTCTTCTGTCCTCTGTGAGGAAATCCTGTCCCCCCAAAACACAAGCCTCAGAGATGCTTGGTTATAAGCACGCCCTATTAAACAGACCAAAGAGGAGTTTCCAAACTCATAGGTTTAAAAAAAAAAAAAAAAACTCCCAAGGGAAAGGTTTCAAAATGTTGACATTTCCCTATGCCACTTCACATAACAGCTTAAGAAAATAATTTCTATTTACATAACATTTTACAGTCTGTAAAGTACTTTCATTTTCACTACCTTCATACAACCATTATCACAACTCCTGAGGTAAAAATGGTTACCGTTGCTGTTGTGATTCTCATATTAAACATGTGAAAACGGGAGCAAAGGCAGGTTAAGATATTTGCCAACGTCCAGCTTTGGTACCAATGCTAGAACTCAAACACAAGCATTCTGGCCAAAAATCCTATGATCTTTCTCTGGATTTCTCTTGGCGTTTCTGTCATCACTTGGCCAACAGCTTCTTGTGATACAGAGGTTTGTTGTACGTTTGTTGTACGTTTGTTGTACATTTGTTGTACGTTTGTTGCAGAGCCCAGCATCTATACAAAATGAAAATATATGACGATGTAGTACAAAGCTGACAGTGAACACTTTTACAAAATCACTGAAAAGATGAAGTTAAACGATATTAAGGATCATCCTGTCTATTTCTGCTAATACCATCCCCTTAGCAGTGCACATCACTGTAATCACCATGAATCCACATTTCACTCGCGTTCACAATATGAATGTACGGGTGCAGTTTTTATTGACTACACTCTATTCCATTTTGTTCCTGCAAACAATTTACCAACCCGTTTCTCCATTGTGGGCTTTCAAGTTATTTTTCCACTTCTCCTTAAAAACAGAGTTATGAGCTCCTTCCCCTGTGTGCACCTGGCCTCTTCTGACTCAGTTAACCAGACAGGTAAAATTCTTTTTTGTGCGGACACCTGGGTGGCTCAGTCGGTTTAGCATCTCATCTCCCTTCAGCTCAGGGTCCTGGGATTCAAGTCCCACATCAGGCTCCTTGCTCAGCAGGGACCCTGCTTCTCCCTCTGCCTGCCGTTCCCCCTGCTTGTGCTCTCCCTTTCTCCTCTCTCTCTCTGACAAATAAATAAAATCTTTTAAAAAAAAAACATTCCTTTTTGTACCTGAGCTACTTATTAAAAGTTAACATTTTGGAACTCAGGAACCCTCTGGAAGGAGGCGTGGGCATTCTCCATTTTAACAGCTCCCTCGTGATCTCACACCCCTAAAGTTTAAAAACCATGAGTTATTTATGGGAATCTGTGTTAAGCTAGATGCTGTAGACAATTTAGTGCCTTTTACTCATTCACCTGATTCTAGTCTAGTGTTCAAGTTCTTCCTACCATTATAAAGTATCTCTTGTCCTCTTATCCTGAGTGGACAACGATATTCTGGCCAACTCCGGGGGAGATGTCGAGGCTTCATCTCAGCCAGAAGAGATGGCCGCCTTTGAGTCCTTAACACATGACTGAGTAGGAGTCCAGGGAGGGGAAGGCTTCTGTCTGAGAATGTATCTGGCACTTTTTCTGATGAGCAATCACCCAACCACTGCATCAACGCCATTATAAACACTCAGACCACCCAACGGAAAGGCAACATTAAGCCTCTTTTTGCAATCAGCTCGCCATGCGTGTATGTGTCTGTGTGTGTGGTTCTGAATATAAAGCAGCCACAGAAAGGGTACATGAATTTCCCAAGATGGCTCCCAGAAGACCTCGAAAAATGTCTGTTTTTTTGTTGTTTTTGTTTTTGTTTTGTTTTGTCTTACCAAAACATCCATTCAATTAGAACTTGGGAAATAACGTTTTTTACAAAAGCCACCCACCAATATGCTCTTTCGGCATTGCAGCTCTGCTGTGAAATACGGTAGAAAGCTCTGGGCTCTTTCAGGAGGGGTGTGGGAGTCACTTGTCCAAAGGCCTGTGTTCATCACTTTGCAACATGAGTCTGGGACACCCGTGCAGTTTGAGCTCCCAAAGTCAGGCTACCCCTGCGTGTTCTATGGACAGACAAAGCAAGAGGGCCGGGTTCTTTCCCACTGATGACTCTCATGGGTTGACTTGGTACGTGGCAGTGGTATTACAATATCATAAAGAAAAGTCTTTGGGTTTTGGAGCCGGACAGACCCGGATCTGAACCCAGCTCAGTCGGATCTTGTATAGGTCAGCAAACCACTCTGCTACTCCTGGATCTGCTTTTTTTTTACTCCGATTTTATCAAAACATCTTAGTCCCACGGCTCATTTACTCAGCACTGGACTTCAGCAAAAAGCTATCCTGATAAATTGTTTATAAAAGGTGTTCATTGGCTGAGGCTCTGCCCTTTGCAGTACAGCATGTGAGTTCTAGAAACAGCCATATTGCCTTAAACTTGTAACTTCCAAAATGATGATCCCAGGTTTGGGGCACACTTTGAGCGGAGGTTCTGGTGGGGGAGTTCCAAGCTTCCCTCCCCACTCTCCACCCACAACAGCTCAAAGGTTACCTACTGTTAACAGAGCTCCGCCCAAGCCTGTATGTGGGGGGGAAAAAAAAAGGGAAAAGAAAAGTCCCACCTCTATGGTAGTCAGAATTCTACAACATGGGATCCCATTCCAGGACTCCTTGCCTAAACCCCAGAACCTGTGAATATGAGGAACTACCCCTCCCACCATTAGATTATGCTGGATGGCACACTTGACCCTGAGGGAGATTATCCAGCTGGCCCTTAAAAGCAGAGTGCTTTCTCTGGCTGGTGGCAGAAGAGGAAGGTGGAGAGATTCCAAACAGAAGGGGAATTGGAGTGTTTGTCCAGTAAGTATGGGCCTCCTTGGGACACTTTTTATTGACTGCTTCTTTTTTCTTTCTACAGGTTGTATTTCATTTTTTTACATGTCTCATAATTTTTGTTGAACTTATATGTAACATAATGTTTATATTATATTTTAAATACTATGTAATGTGGAAAGCCAAGATATCAGAGTCTCTCCTCTTCCCAGAATTTTGTTGTTCTTGTTCATTGCTATCGTTTTTTAGTCATTTTCCTGAACTAATTCTATGTATTTTGTTGTGTGTTGTCACTGAAGTCCTTGCTGGTTAGTGTTGCATTCAGCTAATGATCAGAAAGAGATTTCTTTAAGTGCCTAGAACCCATAAGTCTTCTAAGTCTTTGCCAGGAGCTCTGTGTGCAATCAAACAGTTTATACCTTTGCCTTATCCTTCACTTCTCCCTTGCACAGAGCCCCACAGTAAGTCAAAGATGAGAGCTTATGGTCTTATCAAGTCTTTCCTGAGATGTGTAGATCCCTGGGCATACAAACCTACCTATGTATGAATATGGCTTTCTGTAGTCCCAGGAACTTTTCAAATTTCCATACAGACATCCCATTCTTCAGATTTACCTTTTAAACCTTCTGGTTAACTTTTGTTAGCCCCAACTGTCATCCAGGGCATCAGGCAGATGAGATGTTCAACAATTGCCTCTCATTGGTTTTGACAAACACCCCTAGGGGAAAGGGTGTTTGCTCCTGCAAGCTCCTTGTCAGGTCAAATAAAGATAGCCTTAACAATGGCATCTTCCAGGGGCATCTGGGTGGTTCAGTTGGTTAAGCTTAGGTCATGATCCCAGGGTCCCAGGATCAAGTCCTGCAACCAGATAGAGCCCTGTGTGTCCCGGTCCCTGCTCAGCAGGAAGTCTGCTTCTCTTTCTGCACCTCCCCTTGCTCCTTCTCTCTCTCTCTCTCCCAAATACATAAAATCTTAAAAAAAAAGGGGGGGGGGGTCTCCCAGGGAACAAGCAGATGGGTCAAATAATGACAGTTCTCTGGAAATGGGGCTTTGAAGGAGCTCCAATCCTATTCTGCCCCCTTTAGTGACTGCCAGGCTGCTGGTTTTCACCATTATCAAAGTTTATCTGTTCTCTCTCTCTCTCTCTCTCTCTCTCTTGTTTTTTTAAGTTCTTATCTATTTATCTGACAGAGAAAGAGAAAAAGAGAGAGAGAGCACAAACAAGGGGAGCAACTGGCAGAGGGAGAGGGAGAAGCAGGCCACCAAACAAGGAGCCCAACGTGGGGCTCAATCCCGGGACCCTGGGATCACAACCTGAGCCACAGACAGACGCTTAACAACTGAGCCAGCCAGGCACCCCAGGTTATCCGCTTTCAAGACCACAGTGGAGTGGGGGCAGGGGTGTGGGGTGGTAGGCATAGTGCAAGTTAAAATATCATAAAGCTCACTATTCTTGTGAAGATTCAGCTATTTTTCTTGAACATTCCTTGGGCTGCTGCAAGCCTTTGGTTCATTTCCGGAGTTCTGAAAAAGTTGCTTCATACTATTTTTGCCAGTGTTCCCATTGCTTCTATGGAGGAAAGAATTTTCAGAAGTCCTTATGGCACCGTTTTCACTGATGTCACTCTTTTTATTTGATTTTATTTAATTTAGATGTAAACAGCCACACAGAATTAGTGGCTACTGTACTGGACAGCACAAGTCTATAAAATAACAATGTAAAGTCAGTTAATCGATTAGAAATCTACTCCACTCTTATATCAGAATACACGAATACAGTAAACTTGAAATCACAAAAACAAAACAAATAACCTGTTTTGAATGTAACAAAATTCTACAACTTTTAGAAAACATTTTAAAACTTTTCAGAACTATATCAGAGCAATATTTCTGAAATATTTCTGAAATATCGCTCTCATTCCCTATATTTTTATGATGAGAAATGGGACCACCAAAGGAAGACAGTCCTAAGGGCTCCCATGTCCTCAATGTCACTGCTGCCCATTGACTGATACAGATTACAGATCACAAAAGTGGGAACAGGGTTGGGGCTGACACGCCAGGCATGCCTGGGCCCATCCTCTTAACTTATAAAGAGGTGTGTTGTGTTTTGTATCATTTCTGTTTCCCCAGGGGAAGTTCATTTTTAAAGTCACTTTGCTAATTTTGAGCATATCTTTGCCTTGCCCTCTGAGAGCACACCTAGGGGACAGCAAGTCTGTGGCCAGAGAGCAGCACATGCGTCTCTCTAAGTACATGGACCTTTGTTTCATGAAAACATTGGCGGGAATATCTAGGGACTAGCGGAACTACTCACACACTTTGTGTTTTCCTAGTTTGCGCACTGGAAGTCCCATGTCCCCAAGAACCTTATTCCCAGGCTGGCATGATAGTCAGTTATCCTGTTTGCAAGTGACAGGAGACAATATCAGACAAGACCCTAAATTCAGCTGGGGAATTTCAGGGTTTTGGTGACAGATTATCACATTGTGCACTGCCATTGTTTTCTAGTTCAATAAACTGAAGATCAATCATTTTGGTTTCAAACGTATACACTGGGGTTTAGGGTTAGAGGCTTTTGTTTTCCTAATTGGTTGGATTTTTTTTTTTTTTTTTAAATAACACTGGTTCTATTCCTGGTTGATAGAATGATGAATATTTGATTTCAGTTAATTTTTCGATGAATGAGGACAGCTCACTCCAGGCACCCATTCATAGCTCACTTGACTTCTAGCCCCTGAGAAACAAGGCAATTCCCTGCCCAGCACATCCCATCACACCCACTCAACCTGGGGCACCTCCAAGCGCCAGCACGCACGCATACCTCCTGCCCACTGGCTGGAAGGGCAACGTGGACATCCTTGCTCGGGCTGCCCTGGGCTTCCAGACTTCCCCAGGTTTCCAGACTTCAGAAAGGCAAACTAAAACTTGGGTGAATGGGAGCAAGAAGCTTGTCCAAGGTATCCACAATGTTAGGCAATCCAGAAAAAAATTGGTTTACTCTCCCAGATTTCAGCCTGCCAAACCCTCTTTGGCACGAACCACCAAAGCTCCCTTTCCATCATTTTTAAGAGGCTTAACAAAGAAATAAGTGACGATATTCTGAGATAGAGAAACACCATTCTTGTAAATCCCTAGGACACGTTCTCCCCCAGGGAGCCTTCCCTGCCACCAAGGCTAAGTTCAGGGTCCCTTCCCCATGATCCCATGTTCCTGAGCAGAAAAAGCAGGCACTTAGCTCTCTTTTTTGCAAATTGTCTTTTACCATGTTGGCCTCCCCAGCCAGACTGGGAGCCTCTTGGGAGAACAGGATTTGCCTTAGTTACCTCTCTACACAAGCACAGCTCCAAGCATAAGACCTTATGCATCTCCTGCAATAAATGGCCTGTATTTACATGCTTCCCACATATACATGTGCAGCTCTCAATGAACATTTATTGGACTCAACCCAAGGTGGCTATGCCCAGAACAGAGAATGTGGGTTTTTTAGGGATCCTAACAGCCAAACAATTTAAAATCAGGTCTTTGGGTGTTTTATGCAAGTAATGAATCATGGAATTTTAAAAAAAGAAGAAGAAATTCAATATATAATAAAGCCTAGGGAAAAAAGTGGAACAGTGAACAAGACCAAGGAAATCTAAGAGAAGAGAAAAGGAAAAGCCTTTGAGGGACAGAAGGGGGACAATGCAGTCTTCATAAAACTTCACCAGATGGCTTTGAACCTTTCCTTGGTGACCACAGAGGCTCCGCACCAAGCTGTTGCTCCTTTCTCAACGAAGGTCAGGAGTTCTGCGGGAGGACCACCTGCCCTGTCTCCCCCTACCCCCACTTCGTAGAAAACAATTGGAAGGGTTGCCTGGCGTCTTCCTTCCTGGTGTCAAGTGTTTCAAACAAATCATGTGTGTTCGCTCTCACACGGGAATCCTTAGTAGGCTTTTCTTCACTTCCCATCATTTAAAATGCAAACATCAAAAGAGAAGCAAAGCCCATTTAAAACTAAATAACGCCATTGATGGAGAACCCAGGAGGGCCAGGGCGGGGCTTAGAGCCAGGTTTGCTTGGGTGATCCAAGGGGCAGGCCACCGCACGTGGTCTCCAGATCGAACCTCAGCGGGCCCCTTGGCCCTGGGAGGCTCCGCCCCCAAAACAGCGAATCCCCATAAAGCCCTTCAGTTTCTGGGGTACTCAGGGAGCCGGATTCCTGAAGGCAAGCAAACAAAGAGCTGTTCTGTCACATGTTTGTGTTGGACGCCCAAATGTGTCTGTAAAAGGACGAGTATCTACTAGTAGATTAACATTAAGAAAAAGTCAAGATTAGGGAAAGGAAAAAAAAAAATCTGAGAGTCTGCAGCAGCTCAGACTCTGGGCCTAGCCGACTGCGGGCCACCGAGGGACCCGTGCTTCCTCCTGACCCCGCTGCTGGTCACCGCGGAGGGGGCGTCTGGGGGTCCCCGGGCCTAGGGCGACAGCTGGGGGAGGGGGAGGGGTTCCTGCAGCGCGGAGGAAGGCTGCTCTCCGAGTCCCCTGCTTGCCCCGCCCTCCAACCCTGCCCCTGCCCGCACTGTTCCACCCAGTCGAGCCTGTTGAACAATTTCTCTTCTGAAACAGCCCCCTCGGTGCAGCCTCTTTCCATGTTCAGTGACATGAAAGAGATACTAATGCCGATTATCAAAGGCATGTGCTCCAAACCGCACAGGCCTAATGCCTGGGGGGTGTAACTTTATCTCTTCCTCCGACTTCTCCATGCTCCCGCTGTGCAGGGCTCAGGGGCGAGTAGCACTTCGTTTCTCCCCCTGCTCATTTCACATCAGATATTCATCGGAGTGGGGGGAGCAGGAATTCATACCGTCAGCTTGTAGGTCACATTCAGGCAAACATGCTTCTCAGAGCCAAACACAGGAGCAGAAAGCTGACAGCCAGGGGCTCCCCGGGGAGCAGGCTCCATGGAGGGCTGGCCTGCAGACCTCCTTCTCCACCGGCCACCTCATGTGGGTCCTCTCCCATTGACAGTGTCCCCGCACAAACCCACAGAAACTTGGGTCAGTCCCTTCCTCGGAACAAAAGACTTGACACTTTCCGGGACTGGGCTAATTCTTTTCTGCTCTGGACATTCAAGACCTGAGCTGTGCAACAACGGGGGGGGGGGGGGGGGGGGGGTGGCATCAGCCTGCCTGCCGTGGGATAGTACACAACCATGACAATGATGTGTAGAAGGTAGAAGAAAATTTCCTGATGGGCAAAAATGCTCATCGTGCATCACTAAAGGGGAATGCGGAGTACAAAACACTACATGCAAGGATGCCTGGGTGGCTCAGTCGGTTAAGTGTCTTCCTTGGGCTGGGGACACTGTGTCGGGGTCCTGGGATTGAGTCCTGCATGGGGCTCCCTGCTCAGCGGGAAGTCTACTTCTCTCTCTCCCTCTGCCCCTCCACCCCGTTCATTCTTTCTCTCCCTCTCTCTCTCTCGCTGACTCTCAAATAAACAAAATTTTAAATTTAAAAAAAAAAAAACACTACATGCAGAATGATTTCAGTTTTCTACAACAAAACGGAGTAGATTGTGTGTTGTGAGTGCACAGGTGAAGTCGAAAAGGAATTCTACCAAACCGGCAACGGTGGTTGTGACAGAGCAATGGGACCATACGTGACTTTGCCTTGATTTTTTTCTTTGCTTATGTCTATTTCCTAGCTGGGCCACCAAGTGCATTATTTCTCTATGATATAAAAATGTCAGATTAAATTGACTGACACATAGTATGGAAAAGAAAAACATTCTTTTAAAGAAATTGCCCATGTGTGTAGCCGTACCCAAAGGGATAATTTTTAACGACTTTTTTTTTTCCCCCAAAAGAGCAAGTAACATAGTAAACTTCTCTGCACTGCTCATTAGATCTACGGATTCCCCAACTATAGAGTGCCAGGAACAGGGATAGAAATCTCAATTCAGTTCTGAAAATGAGGTGGCCAAAATGATTCTATCTACCTCAGAGTCAATTTTTTCTCAGGCTCTCCAGGGAGGAATGTGTTAGGACCACACACCTGTATTGCTCTGGTTCTAGGATTAATTGAGGTAATGGAGGGGCGCCTGGGTGGTTCAGTCGTTAAGCATCTGCCCTCCGCTCAGGTCATGATCCCAGGGTCCTGCTCCACAGGAAGCCTGCTTCTCCCTCTCCCACTTCCCCTGCTTGTGTTCCTTCTCTCGCTGTGTCCCTCTCTGTCAAATAAATAAATAAAATCTTTAAAAATAAAAAACAAATTAGAAAAATGAGGTAAGGGAAGATAACTGCAAATCACAACTCACCATAAAAAGGTGGGTTCTTGGGTCTTTTGTCAGCTGTATGGCACCCAGGAGCAGTCCTCAAAACCTCACCTAAAAGCCTCACCCTCTGTCTCCCATTAGTCTTCTGTGTTTGAGAAGGGCCTGAGTTTTAGGCCTCACCAGAGGGAGCAAAGGGTAAGATGGCCCCTCCCCGCCATCTTACATCTGAACATGGCTGGACCGTGGAAGAGCCTGAGGTGTCTGAGAATGGTCTGAGAACCGAGTCTAATGGCAGAAGGACACAGGGAGAGAAACCCAGGGAAGACATTGCACAAAAATGGCCAATGGCCCGAGAGGCTCTTCAGTAGCGGATCCATCGAATTCACGATTGGAGGACAGGATGAGAAAGAAAATGTTTGGATAGCATGAGAGGCAAAACTCAACTGGAGTTTCTTGCCACATAGAAATTACACGCTCCATAAATATGTGTATATTCCTCACCACACACACACACACACACACACACCCCACATGCTCTTGGGCCCGACACTGTCTTCTTCATCCAGTAGCTGGTTGGAAAGGCTGTATCCAGGTTAGCCGTGAGCTGCCCTGGGATTCCAGCATTAGACGTACCTGTAGGCCCAAGGACAAACCCAGCTCCAAAGGCCAGTCTGGGCAGCAGGCTTGAGAGGGTCTGAGTTCCCACAATTGTACACAGATTTGCTGCAAGAATCAATACTGCAAAGGGTGCTCTCTCACCCTAACTAAACTAATACTTGATCTCAGGCCCTTTGAACAAAACACAGCCTTGGTTTCCAACAAGCAGTTCTGTACGTGAAAGAAAACCCAGGTCTAGAACTGGGGCCGAACGAAACAGGAAGAAATCGAAGTTCATGTCTCCTTTGGTGGAGCTTTGCCTCCCTAAACCCTACCAAACAGGACCCACCCCAGGCTGAGCATTCACAGACATTCTGGAACATTCTACCTTCCCGAAACAGCAGGATAGCATTGGCCCGGCTTCTCTGCTCTGAAATCCTTCTGGCCAGAGCAGAGAACCCCCCCCCCCCCCCCACCACCACCATCCCACCCTGTGGACCAGGACCCTGCACACTTTCACTGAACTCCCAGCTCAGAATGGTGATTCACAAGGACACTCAGAGGCTGAACCTCACAGCCAGACCACAGTGGGCCTGCCCTGCTCCATGAAGCTGTACTGGTCCTGCAGGCACCCACCTCCCACTGCCCAGAGCCTCTCCGCACCCTCCAGCTCCCCACCACCCCCTGCTCGCAGGCATCTGCTGCCCTCTGCTGCCCCCAGGTGGCTGACAGCAGAAGCCCTGGAAGGACCTAGAAGGGCTTGGGGGCGGGGGGGGGGGGGCGCGGGGGGGGGCGCGGATTGGCGGTCCCTCCCCTCCACAGCCAGGTATATCTGATTCCAACTGTACGCATTCTATTTAGGAGGTCAGTGATTCCCCAAAAGAAAGCAAAGCTAAGATGCGCACCTAACTGCCTGCCCTTCAGCCAAGGGCTCAGCTCCTGGCATTATTTTTCCTGATGAAGTTTAGCCAAATGAATAGGAAAAAACATAAAACTACAAATCAAAGGAATCAAGTTCTAGACCTGGTCTTTCCCTCTTGCTAACAGGAAGCTCAGCTCCCCAGAGTGTTTCTTCGTGAATAATACCTTTTCTATCTTCTCGGGATTGGGGGTGGGGAGTCATTTAAGAAATGCGCCCTGGAGCATGAGGACACCTTAACGAAAATAAAGCCCTCCCCAGGCAGGAGTCCCAGAGGAAACACACGATGCCCACAGAAACTGGAATGCACAGAAACAACGAGTGATTTTTTTTAGCATAAGTACATCTCCAGGATTTCATGTGACAGACTGACTGTGAACATTTTTCATCATTTATCTGGCATTCAAAGGTAACTAGGCATTTGGTCTCAGAGAGTTTTGTTTGTTTCTTTTTTGTTGTTTTATTTCTTTTTTGTTTTTTGTTCGTTTTTTTTTCTTAAATCTTGCAACTCTACCCCCAAATGCAGGCATCCATACATCCCTATGTGAGCAGGACACTTCCTTAAACACCTTCCCTACAGCCGGCTTCCCAGCAGCACGGGACCAAGGGCATTGAAGCATAGTTAGAGTTTTCTTTCGGGAAGGAAAAGAATGAACTCAGAACCCCCAGCTGGAGGGTGCCTGGATGTGGGAGGTCTGCAGGCCCCGTACCGCTTCTGCTTATGCTGGGCACCTTGGGACAAGGGCATCAGCTGGCCTTGGGAGTTGCCTCTTATCTGGTTCCAGCTAATATTTTTCTCAAAGTCAGAGATGAAAAACACTTTTAAAGCCCCAGCATGTTTCAGACATCTGTTCTTCATTTTCTTTGGTGGGGATTTTGTCTCAATCTTGTATAAGGGCTCAAGCATGCATCTGAGTATCCGGTCTGGGCTCTAAGCCGGTGGAGTTCTGGAGTTGGTGTTTCTCTCTAGATAGGGGACATGACGCCTGTATTGGTTCCCAAAGCCACTGGATACCCATTGCCTCATTTCATCTTCGAATGTCAGGAAATAACGAGGCACAGAGCAATAGACCTAAACACGGGCTGTATGCTGGAACTATCTGGGGAGTTTTTTAAACCCCGATGCCCACACCATACCGCAGATCAGTTACCTCGGAATGTCTGGGTGTGGGGACCTGGGCATCAGCCTTTCCCCACATCTCCAAGTAACTCCGATGACAGAGAACACTTGTTTGGAGCAGCAATTCTCCAAAGGTGGTCCCTGGACCAGCAGCACTAGCATCCCCTGGGAATTTGTTAGAAATGCACACCCCTAGACCCACCCACCTGCTGAATTGGGAACCTGGGGTGGGCTGTCCAGGGATTCTGACACATCCCGACCATCAAGGACCCCTGGCGCGGAGGATAACAATCTGGGCCCAGCTATAACCGCCAAGGACCTCTCAAAATTCAGCTTTGGCATCTGCAAAATGGAGGTGATGCTATCTGCCTTGTGCATCTGGGGTCAGGAGAGTCAGTGAAATCAGGTGCATGCGTTGCCCGGGAAAAAACCTGACAAGAGTTCAGCAAATGCCGTGAGCAGCGCCCCCCACCCCAGCTCACACACATAAAGGGAGTTCCTGGGCTGCTGGTGCTGAAACCAGGTGGTCGTGATTTGGCACTTGGTCAGCACATGGCACTTCCCTTGGAACAACCCTCTGAGAGACATGGGGCAAGCATTACAGTCTCTGTCTCACAACAGGAAGAGCTAAGGGCTTGAAGACGCTTGCCAGAGACACCACGAGTCTGGTCCAGGCTGGCTAAGCCCACGGCGGACTGACCCCAGTACGGGGCTCCCTCTCTAAACCTGTGAGTCACATCGGTGGGTGACACTAATATCCATCCAGAACTCTGTGTTAGCAACAGCACACTAGAGTCTCACTCTCAGAGAAGGGCTGTTATCTGTAGCCTCATCAACATGAGCAAATGAGTACCAGGGCCGGCTTCTTGGGGGACAAATCCATGTGTCCACCTGGGCCCGTGAGTGGTAGAATGTTCTCGAACCAATTTGCCCCCACATTATCATTTTGCACTGGGCCTCACAGGTTGTGTAGCTGATCCTGCTTCAGGCAGAGAAAGACTTAGCAACTCGTACCAGGTCACCCATCTGGGAGGCGGCAGAGCCTGGATTAAGACTCTGGGCGCTGGCTCCAGGCCTGGGCTCCTGGTAAGAACACTCTGGTTCGAAGAGGGAACACTTCTTACACAGGCAAACACTGAGCAGAAGAAGGAATTTCACAGGCTGTTGGCAGAGCATTGGAACTTAAAATGAGTCCTCCCCTCATTGTGAAGGGAGTGACCTGTCCATGTTTATGCCATGACTTGCAGAAAGAGAATGTTAATTTTCAAGTGCCAAAGATGTAGCTCTATTTCGATTTTTATTTATGAGTAAGAGAAAAATCAGAGATGATCATTTTTCTCCTCCCACTTCAAGAAAATATACTCAGAACATTCCCCAAACTTGAGTGCTCCTGGTAAATCCCAACGCCTGTCTTGGTCAGCATGGGCAGCTATCACAGAGGCCCGTAGACCTGGTGGCTTAAACAGCAGAAATTTATTTCTCACAGTTCTGGAAGCTGGAGGCTGACAAGCAGGGTGCCTGTGTGGTCCAGTGCTCATGAGGGCCCTCTTCCAGGTCGCCTACTTCTTGGCAAGCGAGATGACATGAGAGTGCTCTGAGGTCCTCCTAAAGGCACCAGTCCCATTCATGAAGGCTCTACACTCACACACTCCTCGACTCACAGCCTAGTCGTCCCCCAAAAGCCCCACTTCCGGACACCATCACCCTAGGGTTAGAATTTCAACATAGAAACTTTGAGAGGACACACACATTCAGACCGTTGCAAGGAATGCCATGACCTCACCTCCTTCCTAATGTAAGCAAACTGCCCCAAATTTCATGGTATAGCAGTGTGCTTAGTTGTACAAGATTGTGACACAGATACAGAATTGGCAACATCCTGGACCCTCTCCTCTTATGTCTTCTTTCCTTCTCCATAACACGACCCTAGGATTCTCTCTTCCATCCTTGTGGCTCTCTGTGTCAGAACCTAGATTTGCTCAGGTGTGTTCACACCTTAACACTGCTCTAATCCACGCATACTTCTCAATGTTTGCCTTTAGTGGAATGAAAAGCTTTATTCCCCTTAAAACATTTTTCAGGTATGTGTCAGAAACCCACTTGAGGGTCTGGGAAGAAATGAGCTGTGGAATATCCCGCCTTGTGTGAGTGAGAAATAGCCATAAATCTGTGAGGGAAATCCGTAGTCTTCAATGAACCACGTTCCCTCTCTCACTCTCCTCCCGCTGCCCCTCACCCAATTCACCTGTCATCCCTCTCAGGGAAGATGTGGGTTCATAGTCACAAAGGCTCTTAGATCTCTGCGATAAACATGCCAGACAGGAAGGAAAAGGGAGTGGCCAGAGAAACAAACAGGTATGAGGCAGAAGTGTCCCACTTGTGTGTCCTCAGGGGGACTTGAAACTCAAAGTTCAAGTCAACTGTAAGCCAATGGAAGGCATTGGGTATCCTAAGCGTGCACATTCCAGAGTCCCAGCCCATTCTGGCTGAGTTCAATCTAAACCACTCGAAGTTTAGAGAACTATGTTTGAAGAGTCCATGAAAGAGAAACTGTTGTTGGAAGCAGGAAGCGATTAGAAAATGGGTAAGAACTTCAAAAAGGGAAGGAAAGAGATTAAGATAAATGTCAGCCAAGTGTCTGCGTTGATAATGAACAGACTTAAGACAACTGTCTTAGGAGAAGAAAAGGGCCCTGGTGGACGGAGAAAAGCCCAAGGCTCTCCAGGGAGAAAGGTATTATCTGAGTCAACTGAACGGTTGACGACACTCAAGTCAGGACCAAATGGCCTTTTGTGAAGGACGTGCATCTGTTCAAATTTTGGTGTCCAGAGGAGAATGGATAGGTATTAACGAAGTCCCCCGGAAAAAGACAGAGAAAGGAGAAGATGATACTGAATCTCAACAACTCAAAACCTGGAACATCACTAAGAATACTGTAGCATGTCACACGATGCTCCATGTAGATGGTAATTTAACACTTTTCTTCTAATAATCTCATTTTTTTAATTTTTTAAAAGATTTTACTTATTTATTTGACAGACAGAGATCAAAAGTAGGCAGAGAGAGAGAGGAGGAAGCAGGCTCCCTGCTGAGCAGAGAGCCCGATGCAGGGCTCAATCCCAGGACCCTGAGATCATGACCTGAGCCGAAGGCAGAGGCTCAACCCACTGAGCCACCCAGGCGCCCCAATAATCTCATGTTTTAAAGAAAAGAGTGGAGTGGACAACAGAACCTAGAGAGTGCATACACATGAGAAAGAACAGATCTGAAAAAGACCTCACTCCAAACAATGCCCTTGGAGAGGTCAAGAAGGCATAATCCAAAGGCTACGTGGTTAGTGAGCCTAAAAATAGAGGATAACAACAAAAGGAAAATGTAAAGAAGTAATTCTGGAAGTTTGGAATGAAGCAGAAACATTTTAGCAAGGATTTGCTTCGATCAAGTATTCAAGCTGTTTTGCCAAATTCATGATCTGGTCATTACCGCTTTCATCCAGCGGAAGTGTAGGAGTGTCTGCTAAGTCCTGGATCGGGCAGGGTACGTGACCTGACCTAGTAGGGGAAGAGCAGAACACTAGGCTTCTGGGAAAACTCAGGACCCCTGACAACAAGGTAGCTCCTCTTGCTCCTAAAGCAGGCAAACAGTAAGTTCTCTTATCCATTCACATTTAGGAGTTGAAAGAGAAAAACCCTTCTAACCCCCAAGGGAGATGTGTTGTTGGGGAAGAATGGGGATGGGGTTCTAGATCCCTAATGGTTGGACATGCCTGAGGCCTCCCAACTCCATGTTCTGGAACCAGCTTGCATCCTAAGGAGATACTGAATATGTCAACAAGAAGAAGAATGTTGCTAACAAGAAGTTTGCCAGTACCCCAGGCAGAACAGACTGAAAAACCACACCAGGACTTTGTTTGGGCTACATCCAGATCATCTCCCCAAGCCTCGAGGCTCTCTGCATTCCTACTCTCTCAGCCTCGTGGGAGACCCCACTCACTGTGCCCACACGTCTCTGAGTGCAGCCTGGGACTCTCTAATCTGAGAAGCAACCACACAAGGTTGTGTGAGGCTAGAAGAAATAGGGAGCCACCTTCCCAGTAATGTAAGGCAACACAGCACACACAGTAGCCTTGGGCTACTGCATTTCTCTCCCTGGGATCAGTCCCAGATCTACCGCTTTCTCAGTGTGTAACTCGGAGCACATTACTTCTTTAAGTTTCTGTTTCATCATCTGTAAGACAGGGATGATGATGATCACAGAACCTTCCTCTTTGGATCGTGCCCATGTGCTCTTGGAGCCAGAGGAAAGGAAGACTTGCATCCCCATAGGACTTCCAGACATCCAAGAGTCGGTGATGCCATGACAACAGGTTGGAAGTCAACAATCAGGGGGAAGTCAACAACTCAAGGCAGAGACAGACAGAGCTCCCTAATATTCCCAATTTTTTCCATTTTGGCCAACTATTCATTCAGAATTAGCAAAGCAGTTGAGATCTTAACACCAAGGAGGGGACTCAAGGCTGCATTGCCTTGACGTGGTACACTGTTTCTATTATACCAGGCTCTGCTCTGGTTAAGAAATCCACTATACATTTCTTTTTTACTTGGCTTAAATTCATCCTTTCCTTCCTTTAATTCAACTAAATGCCTATGGGTAAATGCTGATCAGGGAAATACAGGTTTATTGTTCTGGCTTTTTTTTTTTTTAATATGGACTAAATTATGTCTCCAACCACCATAGCTTTGTCAGTAGGCTTAACTGCCCAAGCTCCTCTTTTCTGAGCAGGAACTTTGCACACAAAGCAACACAGGGTAATGTGGTTGTGGGAGAAAGTTAAGTGTTCTCATTGAACACACAGCCACCTGCCAACGGGGCTAGTGGAACTGGTGATGTTCACTTGGACGGGAATAGGCCAATATCCAGTTGTCATGTCGACCTTGGTGAGGCTCTCAGGGCAGTAGTAAACAGACAACTTACGTCAATATGGTGATGGTCTCACTTAAGAATCACTGATTTTTACAAATGTAACATCTGAACATCTCACTCGGAGATGATTATTTACGGCCAAATTGAGGGCTTTCTTTAATAAGAAAAAATATCTTTGATATTAGAAATTCTTCCTCACACACATGCCCAGTAGAAAACTGCAAATACTTGAGAATGTGGGAAGAATACCAAACAGGGCAGAAGGCAGGTCCTGTTTATTTCAGCCACTTTCCAGCTCATCAGATAAGAGGACCACAGTGTCAGAAAGAAGACAGTGAGACAAAACGGACATAGTTCAGTCGTGGTAGACCCTGTTGGTTTGGCCTGCTAAGTGTTGGGAAGACCATCCTCTGAGCTTGGACCAGTGGTTGGCAGAAATAAATGGAAACATTGGTGACGTTCTTGTTTAACTTGTGGGGGGGGTTTAGCAGCATTTATCATTATTCTTTTTAATTGTGGTAAAATACACAGAACATAAAATTCACAACAACCATTTTGGGCGTGCAGCCCGCTGGCATTTCATGTGTTCACGTTGTTGGGGACCCATCACCACCAAGATGGAAACCCATCTTTCCATCTTGCAACACTGAAACTCAACATCCATTAAATAACGACTCCCCATTCCCCTGCACCCATTGCTCTCACAAGTAGCTGGGAGTCACCATTCTCCTTCTGTCTCCTTGAATTTGACCACAACAGGTATCTTGTGTACCTAGAGCCATACAGTATCTGTCTTTTGTGACCAGCATATTTCATTTAGCAGAATGTCTTCAAAGTTCATCTATGTTTTAGCCTGTGTCCAAATTTCCTTCCTTTCTAAAGCTGAATGATATTCCAAGGATGTAATGTATAAACCACATTTGGTTTATCCATTCCTCTGTAGATAAACACTTGAGCTGTATACCTTTTGGCCATTGTAAATAATGCTGCTACGAACATGGGTTTAGAGTGAACCCTTCAAGACCCTACTTTCATCCCTTTTGACTGTAAACCCAGAGGGTCTTCTTTAATTAGTGATCTTTTAGAATGGCTGAAAAATGACTAAGTCTGAATATGATTTCCTTTCTCACAAGAAACTATGCAATGATCTTTAGTGACATGTGAAGTGTATTCAAATATCATACTGTGGTATACTCCCGTAGACTGAGCAGACATTCCACTAACTGCTACCTCCTAGCCTGAGGAGTTGTCTAAAATTCAATGCAAAGGAAGTTTTCCCTTTTCTAAACATTTTCGAAACTTTGCCTCTTCCCACAGCAAGAAAGGACACAATCAACCAGGGAAGTTAAAATTATAAAATCAATACTGTGTTCACCCTACCCTGGTATCTTCCACAATTTTTTTATTAGGACTTTTTAAAAAACACATAACATAAACTAGTGGTAAGTATATTCACATAGTTGGACCACAGAGCTTCAGAACTTTTCTCATCTTGCAAAACTGCAACTCTGGACCTATTTAAAAACTCACCACTTCCCCCGTCCTCAACACTCCCTGTAACCAACACCCTACTTTCTTTTTCTAGGAGTTTACCTACATTAGATAACTCTTATAAGTGGTACAATTAATTAAACATTAGACAGAACCTCTAGGCAATAAAGGAAAGTATCTATTTATTGACCATTAACCATGGTGTATACACACAAAGAGTGCTTTGGTAAATTTTTTACAAACCTCTCATTTGTTAGGGCTTTAAGAATGCTAACTTCCCCTGAAAGAGAATGACTCAATTTTAGCCAAATATTTGATGAGCAATTAAAGGTTTTATGACAGAGCCTATCTACTTCAGCCAATAAAGGGAAAGTTATTTTGAAAAACACCTGCTATCTTTTCAGACTTCTTTGGCGGTTGATATGTCTTGGAGAGAGTTGGCCTCACTTTCTGTGGGTCATGTGTGTGAGGAGGCTGGCAGGGCCTGGAACACTCACTCTTGGTCAGAGTTCTCCTCAGTGGCTAAGATTTCTTCAGGATTCTTACAAGAAACTAGTCAACAAGGCAAAAATGAACTTCAGTATTTTCCGAGTGATATAACAACACTGTCCTGGCCTCACTTCCACTCATCGACCCAACCACACAGTCGGAGCTCTCCCCAAGGGACCTCTTCTTCCAGCAGCCCTCCTCCCTCACACAGTCCCCCCCACGGGCCACTAGCCCTGCCCTCCCTCCCCCATTCCTGAGATCCTCAAGGATGTTGCCACCTCAGAAGAGCGACTTCCCCAACCTTACTCCTTTTGTCATGGTATGACAGGTACAGAAAATGGTAAAGGGACACTAAATGTCTTTGCCAAATGACCTTCCTTCTCCCTTTGCCATTCTCCCTCTTCCTCCTGGCTCCCTCCCTATCACTTCCACTGGCTGGCCTCTTCTGGCCTCTAGGGATCTCTATTTACCAATAAGCCAGTCAACTACCCACCATTGACAACTACCCACCTACTGACAGCCTGCCAACAGAGGCCCAGGCCCAGAAAATCAAAAGGAAGGAATATGGAGCAGGTCCAGTCATAGCACTAGATGAGCTTTGGGACCACCATTCCTTCCCCCTGGATTAAAGTATTTACAGAAGGCATTCCTGAGGAAGGAGCTCCACCCAGGATTCAAGAAGCTAAATGTCAGGTCTAAGACATGACTTTACCCCACTTACACACTAACAGGTTAGCCTGATTCTACTTCATGGAGGCTGGCAGGAGACAGGAGCTCCTGGGTCAGAAACAAAGGACTGTACTCATGACACAGCAGGTAGCATGAACATCAACATAATGGGACCAGCTTCTCTTGCCCTCAAGGTCCACAGCAGTGATCCCAGCCCTGGTCAGTATTACAGGTAAAGTGGGTTTGTGTCATGGTCCAGGAGCACCGAGCTTGGGGAATCCACTGTTTTCTCAGCCAACAGTCAGCAAGTCTGCTTTTTAGGGGCAGAGGGTGGGAAGACGTTACCTCATTTCTCAAGGGCATCGGCAGCAAGAACAACTTTAAAGGTGGCCTGGGGAAAAGAGCAATCTTGGCACAATCCACAAGCACACATTCGGCCTGAGGGGGACTCTCTCTCCCAACACTGGCTCCCAGATTCAGCCCTACCAGTAACTAGTTGTGTGACTTTCAACAAGTAACATTTCTGGCTCAACAACCTTTCTGGCTCCTTGTTCTCCTCATCAGAGTAATCCATACCCATTTGTCCCATGGAGCCAGAGAATCCATGTGGGAAGTGGGAGGCTGGTGGAATTTTGTGGAAATAAGGAAGGGTCTGGCTTCCTGCTTGGGAAGCCAGCCACATGGAATCCCTAAGTCACTCCCGAGTCTCCCTCAAACCATGCAAAAAGAGCAGTGCTTTGCAAATAGGTTTGAGGTCCAAGTTCCAGAAGGTCAGTTTGAGCGTATTATGCTAGAAGGCCCAATTCTCCTCAGCTTCCCTCACTCTTTATGGAGAAAGCCCACCTCTGGCCTGACACTGAACACGAAGTGTTCCAGAAACGTCCACCCTGCCACCCTCTCTACTCTTTGACCCTCCACCCTGCTCTCTACTTCCACTTATTCATCCTACACCTCTCACCTGAGAGCTCCTTTTCTCTCCTAAAAGGTCACATGTCCAGAAGCATCAAAGGTTGACCAGATCTGTGTTCACGTAGACCAGGGAACTGTGGACCACACAGTACAGACACAGAAGACGTGCTCATCTGAAAACTTCTGCCCATGACATTATGTTCTAAAAAGGCAATCTAACTTACAAATCGTATCCAAGCTAGTAGCAGTCTAAACTTCATAAGAAGTCGTTCATTTTCTTCAAAAGTTTTAGCAAAAATGGAGCAGAACTAAAGCAAAATAGAAATCTAACATCCCTCAGTCAATAACCCTGGAAATATATAACTTTCTGATGGGATCCTGAGAAACGAATCTGAAGGTGGAAATGTTAGATTTAATGGAGGGAAACACTTAGATGACCCTCAGGTCACTCTAATTATGCCCTGAGGACACCAGCTGAGCTGCCC
Organism: Mustela lutreola; assembly: GCF_030435805.1. Classification (NCBI taxonomy): domain Eukaryota; kingdom Metazoa; phylum Chordata; class Mammalia; order Carnivora; family Mustelidae; genus Mustela; species Mustela lutreola. The sequence goes on along the minus strand of NC_081300.1, from coordinate 58,710,097 downwards.
AGGCTACTGGCCAAAGGCTTCATCCTCACAAGCCACCGTACCCCCAACCTTCTAGACGTCAACACACCAAAACACATATGTCCTCTGTTCAATAGGCAAAGTGGATATAATTATCCCATTTTAAAGATGACCAAACTGAAACACCTAGAGGATGTGTGACTTAACGAGGATGCGACATTTGGCAGGAGGCCAAGCTGGAATCGGCCCAAGGTCTCCCGCCCCATAGTCAAGCCGCATTGCACATCTGGCTCTGCTTCCTCCAAATTATTTGTAGGAAATGCCTGAATCATTGGGCCAAAGATGGAAAAGAAAAACAACTCAGTTACTTTAAGGAAGTCCAGGCTGATGGAGATATGTACCACATGCATAGCTAGGAAGATAGTTAACGTGTAGATAGGTAGGTAGATGAGTATGTAAATAGGAAAAAAAAATGTGTGCATACATATCCATAAACATTTGAGGCAACTTAGAAAATGATCCACAGTATACAACAGAAAAGTAAATAATAAAACCAGAATCGAAATCGGTTGAAAGGAACAAGTGAACGATGCCACCAGTCACCACGGTGTGACAGGCTGTCGTCGGGGCCCAGACTCAGTCCTGAGTCCCCTGACATTGTATGGAATATACTTGTCCCTGTCAATCTTATGTTCACTGAGAGAAATAAAAGCCTTTGAGATTCTTATAAAAAGGACTTTGGGTAACACGATAAAGTCTTCCGCTGCGCTTTTGCAGAATACCCAGGTTCGCTCTTCACAAGAACATTTCTGTGTCAGCTGCCCTCTATAAAAGCTGAAGACACGATATTCAATCTTAATTTGTTGGATGCTTTTCTATGGGAAGCTAAGATAATGAGGTCCAGGAACATAGCTTTCAGATGACCTAACTCAGAGCTAAGGTGTACGTGGTCTCGCGCCCTGTTTTCTGTCTCTTCACATCTAATTCCCCGAGACAGGAAGAGTTCTCGATATGTAGGCATCTGACACCCCATAAACATCCCAGCTGAGAAGTTACAGATGTCCCGGACTCAAATACCCAGGAGTTAGGAAGCCAGGCAGAAGAGAAGAGGTGCAAATAAAGAGAGAAAATCACAAGGACTATAAATGGAGGATTCTAGATAAGATTGCTTTTATGCTGCATGTAAATTAACAGAGACCTGTTCCAAGCGTCAGTCACGTCAGCTTTGATCCCCACATCCAGTCCTGATGCAAGCTTCTGATTCTCGAAGGCTTCGATTCCTGCATCCACTTGGAAGTTTCTGCGCGAAAGGCGCCACGTAACTACCTTACGTTTGGTGGACTGGTTCGTTGTCCAAAGCCTCTAACTGCAGTCTCATCCCACAGTGACTCTCGTGAGCCTGTTTGCAGGCTCCAGCGGCCATGTGCCTGCTCCCTCTGACACTTCTCCGTTCACGGAAATAGATTTTCCTCTCCGATTCCAGCTGCAAGCCAGACCAGCAGGTGTAGTCTCTGAAAGAGTAAATCAAGAAAGAAGATGGGAATGGTACTTGGATAAATGCATATCCAGTCCCACAAATACTTACTGAGCTCTTAGTACGGCTGGAACCGGGCTGGGTGTCGCGCTTTCAAAGATATGATGAATAAAGCCTGTGCAACAGTGAGCTCATGATTAACAGAGAAAAATGCGTTGTTGGCACCCAATCCTTCGCAGGAAATCAGGCCCTTGAGCAAACACATTATCACACTCCACACGTTGATTGCTGCGACAAAGGAAGGAATGCAGCGCGGGGACTGGAGAAGCCCTTTCTGATTGAGAGGATGGGAACTTTTCAGACAGCGATTGCCTATTCAACCTCCCTTCCAACCACCCCGGGTCCTTGCCAACAGAACCCGGATTTTGTTCAGGGACCCACCCATAACAGAAGGAACCCACGGGAATAAATCTAGTCCAAGCCAGTCGTGGTAATCCATTCCTCTTGCCAGGGTGGACATGTGCTGAAATTAAGGCCCAGAAAATATGACAGGAAGGAGGCTGGGGGGACTTCCAGGAATGGTTTCTTTGTTCTCAAAAAGAAATGTCCATTTTCCTCGGGACCCTGCTGTCTGACTCTGATGAATGGAAGTGTCGGCCACCTGGGACTGCGGTGTACTTGTCGAGGGGCACCCAGCAGTCGGTTCCCTGGTGTTTATGTGTGTGGCTGTGCAATTGCTCGTGTGTGGATAGAGGCACTTACCTACAAAGCTGGGAGCTTCTTCAGAGCAAGGATGAGGACTTCCATATTCCACACCATTTTCCCTTCCCTCCAGGACCTAGTGTAGTGCCTGCTACATAGATAGCACCACCGAAGTGTCTTTGAATGAATCAATACACAGCAAACCTACTCCCGAAAGTTATTATAAACATTATTAGTGCATAATGTACAATTTTACTCCAGGTTTTACAAACGTATGTTTCCAGTTCATGGAATGTTTTTCTTTTTTGTAATTTTTCCAAATACAACCCAAGACCAATCTAGACACATACCGTCCAATATGGCAACCTCTGGACACAAGTGGCTATTTAAACTTAAATTAATTAAAATTCACTAAAAACTCAGTTCCCAGGCCTATGGGTCTAGTAACTACCATATTAGACAAGGCAGATAAGAACATTTTTGTCATCATAGAAATTTCTACTGGACAGTTGCTGTTCCAGAGCACGCACTGCTCCCCTCCAAACGGAGCCCAGTGTTTGGCACATGGTAGGCACTCAGCAAATATTTGTTGAATTAATTAATGCATTCTGCTGATTATTCCAGATATTATTGCAATAGCCAAGATACAAAATAGCAAGCCCTGTCCTATCAATGAAAGCAACAGAACTAAATATTTAGCATATGGCAAAACCAACGCCCACTGGTCTGTAGGGATGCTGAATTATCTAGAAAGCCCTACAAGTCCCCTATCTGGCAGACTGCCCTACATAACACGTGTCCCACAACCACAAGGTCAAGCCCCAGCTGAGCTGATGAGCCTGAGCTGATCATCCATTACTCCAGAGCCCAGGATGGACAGGTCTGTGGTTTATAATATATCCTTCTATTTGTTTCCATGGAGTGACTGTCCTGAAGGCAGCTGAGCCAAGGTAATTTTCAGGGCTTGTGCCCAATTTCCCTTCTCTTAAATTTCATCAAGATATTTCACTATGAATTAGAGGTTTGAGATTATTCCCCAAGTCCTAAAAATGCCCCTTCTGGTCCTGGGGCAGAAGATAACGTGCAGACATGAAAACCAGACAGGTCTGAGTCGAAAACCAGCTCAGCCCCTCAGCTATGTGATCGCGGGCACGTTGTTCAACTTCCCTTAGAATTTGTTTTTTCATCTATACAACAGGGAGGTCAAAAGTGCTCCCTGGCAAGATCCTTTCAGAATGTGATGTGTCCGTGCGTGGAAGTGTACTTGCTTCCTTCCCTGAGCACACTGTCCCTTGGACAAATACCCTGGGCACCCAGAGGTACTCTGCCAATGGGGGTGACTTTCCCTTTCCCTTCCTGGCACTGTCTGCCTGAAGTCCCTCTGTATACACTCCAGTTCTGGAGGGGACTATTATTTTAGCTCATGTCAAGAGATAAGATTGTAGCTACCAATCAGAAGAAGGAAAAACTTTGAGCCTGAGAGAAATTGGCCCCTGAAGGCAACAGATACAGTGGATACCTGGTCCCCAGAGGACCCTCTGAACTCTTCTTCTCGATTTCCACCTCCTTGGGAGCCCCAGCCCCATGCTTGAGATGAAATCCTGAATGTAACAGAGAGAATGGAAGCTGCTCCCACCCCGTAGAGCTCAGAAGGCAGTGAAAGACACAGGTATGGTCTGGGGGTGGAAGGGAGGGGGTCTGGAGCCAGGCTCCAGTACACAGGCAAGTTCTGACCTTGTCCCTTGAGATTATCCCCACCTGGAGCACAACAGCCCTTTCTCATCCTCTGGACACCCCCTCCCCACCCCGGTGGCTGCTTCATCATCCATCCCCTGGGGGCTGGGTCTGTCCCCCACCACAGACCTGTCACCCTTCTGTCCTTTTCTGGCACCCTCTTTCTTCTGTCCAGCACAAGGTGTCCCTGACAGAATTCCTGAAAATTCTCACTCAGACGGTAACATGAGCTCGTGAAGTTACATGCATCAAATGGGGATGCATTTAATAGGGCCGATGCTCTGGAAACGTGAGTCCCCACTTAATGCTCATGCTCCTCGCCTTCAAGAGGGATTCCGATATAAAATGAGAGCCTGTGCTTATAAAAACGACCAATGATGAGGTTTTTTACCTCCTAAAAATACATTTCAGCCGTGTGTCCCCCTCTGGGGTAATGCAGACAGGCGAGTGATTGCATCCACGCTTGCCAAAGCCACGGAGCCACGGAACTGGCAGTCCACCCAAATGCAGTGCTCTGCCATTGCCACGAGATTGAGTGAGGTCACCCAGACGCAACGTAGCACCCCTCATTTAGCGTTCTTCCGCGTATTTATCATGATACAGCCCATAAAACCCTGTTCTACTCGGTACATTTAAACATTTTACTATCCCTCCTGAAATTCCCTTCTGGCCGCCAGATTGAGCATTAGCTCAGTCCAAGCTTTTCATGATTCTGTCACGGGGGTAATAACACCCTTTTCCACTTGTGTCCACGCTGGGGAAGTCTTAACTGCTTTATTTGCTTCTCTTTGGGACTTTGCCCATCAAAAAGTCTAAAATACATCATAAATATTTTAAGACTCCTTAAATATTTGAAGTCATTGTTAGTATTTTAAAGATGAATCAGGCTTCCAATAGTTTCTTCTTTTTTTTTTTTTTTTAGGGAACTTGTTTCACCATCGACCACAATCCCTCCCAAAGTGAGTGCAGCAAACGTTTCCGTAGCTCATTTTGCATAATGTGGGGTAAGTTTTTGAGAAACAGAAGTATTTCATGTTGCATCGAACGTTCTCAGTTTTTCCTTTCCATTTGTAACCTATCTATCAATGCTTCACTTAATCGAGCCCTAGTGTTTCCCAGGCTTAGACAGGTCTGGCTTTGAGTAATCTCCCAGAACACAACCAGCTCCAAGAGCTTCTGGGATGTTCCAGAGGTGAAGACAGCCAGGCCTTAAATCAGCCACAGGCAAACTTTTACCACAATAAGGCCGAGTGATTTTGACGGCTAAGTTTTGGAACGCGGTATCAGTTTTCTGTAGCTCTTTCCAGAGATGAGAAACCAAAACCCGTACCATGCTCTGCCTCTGCTACTATCATCGCTGAAGGACTTCCCTGTTTCTCTCTCCTGAAGACATTCTTGTCCCACTGACGTGACAACTCAGGGCATGGCTCTGCTCCCCTGAGCGAAGCCCTCGCAACCTTCCCGTTTCAGTAACAGTGACCAACAATTTTCTAGCCAATCGGAGTTCACCTTGCCCACTCCTGCATCCACAAACAATCGGTTAGGGAGGATCTCCTAGGTCCTAAACTCTGCTCTGGACCCTGGTATCTGTACATATGTAGTGAAAACAAGCTCTTGAATAAGACATAAATAAAGGATCACGGTGGCCCATGGCTCAGTGACATCAGGAGGGGTCCAGGGACACACGGGGACACAGAGGAGAGGGAGGCAGAGGGATGGTGACCTTTGAGAAGGACTTGAAAGATCAATAGTAACTCCGCAGACTGGAAAAGAAGGGATGTGGGGCAATCCAGACAGAAGCTGTCATTCCCCTGCTTAGAGAATAGAGCTGCAGAAACACAGCCCTGTCCTGCTTGGGACACGATCCTTGTGAGATGTTTGCAGGGCCTAGAACTGGGAGCATCTGGCAGTGGGTTTGGAATTGGGAGCCTAGAGCTCCTCAAAGACAGCAAAGCAAGAGTCTTCGATGCACGAGCCCTTGGTTGAAACCATAGCATGGTGGATCTCGACTGTGAACAGGTGTGATGGTATAAAAAAAAGACCAGAGACAGCAGGGCACAGAGAAGGAGTGGAGGCAGCTCCGTGTATGAGTACAGAGCGTTTCTCCCTTTTCTGAAAAAACCCCGTAGGCAAGTGAACAGAGATGTTCAATAGTCTCACCAACAGAGTCGAAAGGCAGACCCCCACCCCCCGAGGGCCGTGCCCCCTGCAGGCAGTGGCTTGGGTGCCCTTCCCTTGGAAGGGAGGGATCACCCAGTCCTGGCTTCCATCTCCTTGATTTCAGCCTCTGTTCTCCGTCCACTCTAACTCTTGCAACTGCTTTTTCCTTTGCACTGTAAGAGCTTTATAAATGGACTTAAAATTATTTGTGGAATAAGAGTTTACAAACAAAAATAAACATCCAAAATATCACTCGACACAGTGGGAACACATGACTCCACATCTTACAGCAGAAAACAACTATCTTTTTTTTATTTTTTTAATTTTTTTATATACATATAACTTATTATTAGCCCCAGGGGTACAGGTCTGTGAATCACCAGGTTTACACACTTCACAGCACTCACCATAATACATACCCTCCCCAATGTCCATAACCCCAGCACCCTCTCCCTCCCCACCTCCCCCCGGCCCCCCTCAGTTTGTTTTGTTTTGTTTTGTGACATTAAGAGTCTCTTATGATTTGTCTCCTTCCTGATCCCATCTTATTGCATTTATTCTTTTCCTACCCCCCCAAACCCCCCAAGTTGCATCTCCACTTCCTCATATCAGGGAGATCTTATGACAGTTGTCTTTCTCCAACTGACTTATTTCTCTAAGCATAATACCCTCTATTTCCATCCATGTCATCACAAATGGCAAGATTTCATTTCTTTTGATGGCTGCATAGTATTCCATTGTGTGTGTGTATATATATATATAGAAGATGTGAGATATATATATATATATATATCATCTTCTTTATCCATTCATCTGATGATGGACATCTAGATTCTTTCCATAGTTTGGTTATTGTGGACATTGCTGCTATAAACATTCAGGTGCACATGAAAACCAATTATCTTTTAATGAATTTATTTGTCGACATCTTTGGCTTTGGGGCATCCTACAGCATAAGCAGCTCAGGAGACCCAGCCTCTCTAAGTACAATCCCGGCAAAAGATTCTTCTCTCTGGTGCTGTGGTCACCCTAGCCCAGGTTCAGGTTGTCTGGGAGGTGGGGGACAGGGCCTGGAGTTTTGCCCCAGAGATGTGAGAGTGGTACATGGTTGATTGCCTTTCCCTCCACACACAGCTGGTGTCACCATGACCTGTCACCACAGAGGAAGTGGAACCCTGGGGACACAGTAGAGGATCAAGAGGATCAAGAGGTGACGCATAGCCCTGCGGGATCCTCAGAGAGTGAAATGGTTCAGGGGACCATACAGAGCCCAGCGGCCACAGAACTAAGTGAAGCAGAGGGTGGCAGTCTGCAGGACATGTGTCCCTTTGGCTCTATGCTATTCAGATGTCCCTTAATTAAAGTCAAAGAGCAATGGCACAAGTTCCATCCCACCTACCTGCTTCCAACAATCCCAGAGAACATGCACGCAGCTCATGGAGTCCAGATTTGCTATTGTCAGCCCGCTGAACTGTCACCAGCTGTCCTGTCACTAACACCTCCTCCATAACACAATGCCTTCACCAAGCCATGTGGGTCTTCCCATACCTCTGCCCCCAGCCTGGACTCTGCCTCGGTTTCCCCAACACTGAGGCCAGGCTGTAACTTCTATAAAAATGAATTGAGGGATTGGGGTAAGAGGTGAAATTTACAAAACAGAAAAGACAAATCTTAGAAGTGCACGCCAGACACAGGTCCAAGGACCCAAACCCTCCACACACCTCGGCTTGCCTGGGAGGGACAGCGCAGTTTTCACTGGGTGGGTCCTCAACTAATCTCTGCGAGCTTCCCACCTGCTCTGTGAGTGTCCCAAAGAGAAAGAAGCACTTCCAGGGCGCCTGGGTGGCTCAGTGGATTAAGCCGCTGCCTTCGGCTCAGGTCATGATCTCAGGGTCCTGGGATCGAGCCCATAATCAGGCTCCCTGCTCAGCAGGGAGCCTGCTTTCCCCTCTCTCTCTCTCTCTCTGCCTGCCGCTCCATCTACTAGTGATCTCTCTCTGTCAAATAAATAAATAAAATCTTTAAAAATAATAATAATAATAACAAAAGAAGAAGAGCAGCTTCCAGCAACACATCATGGGCGCCCCTCTCCAGAATCCGGGGGCTCTACCTTTCCAAAGATCGGCAAGAGGGAAAAGGTATACCCTGTCCCAAACCAGCTTTGTAGTAAGAGTAACAATGTGCAGAGCATAATTCTGTTAGTTGATGCTATCAGATTAAGTTCAAAAACTTCTTTTTGTAAGAACTGGGCCAGAAATGCATATTTTCCTCCCTTAATAAGGCTCCAGTAATATCTGATTATCAACAAATAAGAATAACCACTCACCATCCTATGGGCAGTGGCCCAGGCAATTCCCCCAAAGTCCCAAGCCAGGAGCCAAGAGAACCACTCCCACTAGATGGGCTCCTCCGACATGGGAAAAGAAAGAAAGGACTCAGCCAGGCCATTGGGCCTAGAGCCCAGGCCATTGAGATGTTAGCTAGCAGAGTACCGTGTGATTCCATGACTATTGTCCCCACACTTGGCCAACCCATGGGGACAGGTACCCTTTACCCAGGGTGCATGGGAACCAAAGGTATCTGGGGGTAGAGCAGTAAACTTCACCTGATTCTTGCCCAGATCTGGCATGGCTCGCTCAGCTGGGTCATAGGCAAGAACCATATAGCACACCAGGATAACGTTCTTTTCCTTTATATAGCTGTGAGGTGCTCCCTGATGAACTTGAGCACTCAACCAAGGGGACCTTTGAAGTCTTTTACCCCCCACCAAACAAAGAGATAACTGCAAAGACTATCCTAACTTCCATCTAGAAAACAGAAACGCAGCTGGCAGCTTAAACATGGACCTCCCCAGTGTTCCCAGATTCTAGCCATCAGGGATCTCATAGCACTGAGCCCTCCACACACCCTCCAACCCCTCAGACCTCCATCTGTTGGTCATAGGTCACTCCTGCCATCGCATTCACCGTACAGGAGAGAGACCTGCTCATTGAGGGACCCACACTCGCTGTGCAGTCATCTGGAAAGCAGCCCCACGCACCTGGAGTGAACTGATTCTGACCCAATCCAGAACCACCAGAATCGGGGAAAGTGGACTTAGTTCTCCAGGCTCTTGATGGATTTATCACGTGACCCTCAGGCCTGTGTCTCCAGTAGCCATCTGCTCTGCCTTCTCCGGGATCTTATAATTAAAGAGAGGTCTGGAAGGCCCTTAGTGTTGATCTGTGTTGTTTTCACATTGGCTACTCTGTCCATAGAAAAGCCCACTAACAGAGCTATGCTATAAGGCACCCAGAGCTCAGAAGCCTGTTCACTCGCCTCAACAAAAGCACGACTTTGACTTCAAAACATACTTTCAGAATTTAGGTGCTCATCCTGATGGTTTCCATTATACAGCGTCAAGACAAATTCTAGATGTTGCGCAAAAGGCCACCTTTGTCCTTCTAAATCTCCACTGGTATAACTTACACACCCCAGTGGTTTGCTATTTGCACCTGAACTAACAAAGTCAACAGAATTTACCAGCCCAAGGAACCTCACCGGTGAGCGGGGACAGTGTATAGACACTGGGATTGAAGCCTTGTGACAAAGAAAACACACTGAGCACAAATCAGGGAGGAAACAGGCAACCATTACACTGATGGAATGATGGGTGATTCTTCTCAAAGCAGTCTTTCCTTTCATATTGTCTCCATAATAAAATCAGAAGTAGGTTAAATTAAATTGAACTTAATCTGATAGCATCAACTAACAGAATTAGGCTCTGGGTACCAGAAGCTCATCCAACTTGAAGTGGACGGCTTAAACGGCAGCCTGGTTTCCCTTGTGTGGCTCTCTGGCTACATCGCTGAAGTTCTTGGCACTTCTATTTCTTCATCTGTGAAATGGGGACAGTGGTAGACACTGTTGGTTTTGACCCACCAGCCTCCATAATCCTTTGGTGAGAGCATCTCAGATTCACTTTGGGGACTCACCTTCCTTAGCTTCCGGTCCCAATATACCCGGCCCTGCTGAGTCTTGACCAGTCTTTGTCAGGAAAGATTCTCCCTACACGGGGTACTGACCATACCTGGGCCCATGACACTCTGTCTCCAGATCCTTGACTCTTTTTTTTTTTGTAGATTTTATTTATTTATTTGACAGAGAGAGAGAGAGAGATCACAAGCAGGGGCAGTGACAGAGGGAGAGGGAAAAGCAGACTCTCTGCTGAGCAGGAAGCCTGATGGAGGGCTTGATCCCAGAACCCTGGGATCATGATCCGAGGCAAAGGCAGACACCCAACTGACTGAGTCACCCAGGTGCCCCCAGATCCTCAACTCTTAACCATAGGGTCCCAAGGAAGGGCACAATGAGCTGATTTGTCTCAGGTTGGCTCTTTAGCTGTTCCTTCAATTATGTGAGTTCCCTATATCCTCCCGATAAATAATACTCTTTGCCGAAGTTAGCCAACCTGGTTTCTGTAGCTTACCACCAAAAAATTCTAATTATCCTGCATTTGGTAATTGCCCCGGCTACCTCACAGATCGTTCTGAGAATCAAATAAACCATGGGTGTGAAAGTATCTTACTCCCCACAAAGGTCTATACAGATATTGGCATTTTGACGCTGTGGGGTAAAACTCTCTGTGCATACACACCGGGTGGCACAGGTCTGGGATGCTGAGAAGTTTCCATCACACTGGCCGAGTGGAATTTGGGGCCAATCATGCCAAGGACTCTCCCCTTGAGATGAGACAGCAGGCACAATCCGCTCCCCCCACCCAATATGCACGATGTTCTCCTCTCGAACCTGAGCATCCAGCCAGGCAAGGTGGCTGGGTGCCCACTCCAAGCGGGCAGGCGGCAGGCCTTGTGAGCTAGATATATGGTGCGTGGATTCATTGAGATCAATGCTCCCTGCCCTCAGAGACTGACTAAATAAACAAGGGGGGATCAGAATGATGTCAGAGTGAGGTTTACAGCCCAAAGCACCAGCAACAGCCAGAATGATGCGGGAGCTGTAATTACGTCCATTGAGATGCTTTTTTAAAATGCTCAGCGGTTTTGATGCTGAGACTTGAGCTTGCTGTTTTCTTGGTTTTCCTCTGTGGCTCTTTGCAGCCAGGATCTACGAGCCCAGAGTGCTTGGCTTGTTCTCTTAAAAGAAAGGACTCTACGGTGAAAGTCGGAGGTGGGCTTGGCATTGCCAAGAGGCTGAAGGACTTCAAAATATCATTTCAGAAGGTAAACCCTTGTCCCAGTGGTTTCTATTGTGTGGCACCAAGAGGAATTTTTAATCTTGAGTGACAGGCTGCCTTGACGTGGACAGAAATGGTTAGATAAATGAGTCCCCTGTGTTAAGTGGTCCCTGCAGAGGAGAAGGTTGCTAAAAAAGCATCGCATTCCTCGATTTAGCGTCCTCAGCAATGATGCCCACTTCCTCCCTCACAGTCCCTGCTGACCATGGGGAAAGTCAGCCCCGTGCAGAGATAGCCTTCATCAAAGGTGGAAAAATGAAAAGCACTCACGGGGAAGCTAAGACAAAGTTCTCCTGATATTCTAAAAAGAAAGCTGAGGTAACAGAAGGGTTTGAAAGGGGGTTGCCCCTCTGAGCAAGCCCCTGATGACAGGAGGAATGAGACACCTCAAGATGGCGGCAGGGGGTTGGGGGCAGGAAACGAGTTCAGCTCAGAGCCAAGTCTAGTTACCAGGGTGTGGCAGCCAAAAACATAAGGCAAGACTTCAAGCCAAAAACATAAGGCAAGGATGGGTGGACTTCAAAAACATAAGGGGTCACTGGTTGGAAGCCACAGTTAATAAGTGACAAATGGCACACTTCCAACCCAGATCCATGTGGACACTTCTACAAGCCAGAGAGAAATCACGGATTCTTTGTTTCCGAGAACTTGGCATGTATATGCAATATTATGAAGTCTACAAAGGATGGGACATCTCAGAGGTGGCCTCTGCCAATAGGAGCCCTAGGATCCAGCTGAGGAAGTGTGTGCAAAGCAGACACCCCCCACCCCAGCCTAAGTCTGCTGGCAGGATCTCCAGCACCCCCATCGCTGAGTACCCCTGGGACCCTCCGAAGGATATGTCCCATGCTCCCAAGCCAGACATCCAGCCACACCTGCCATTTCTCCTCTCCCCTCAGACCCTCATGCCGTGCCCATGACCCCGAGGACTAGGGGAGGGCAACCCACCTTGGCACTGCTTACTGTGCCCATGTGAGCACACAGCTCTCCTCATCCAGGAACTGTCTCCCTAGGCTCTGAGTACTAGTACAGGATCTGATAGAAGTGAGAGCCCTCCATTCCACATCTCACAAAATCTTCCCTGAAAATAGCTGTCTGTGTGTGTGTGTATGTGTGTGTGTGTATTAGAGAGAGGGAGAGATAGAGAGAGAATAATGCCAAATGTCAAAAGAAATAATTTTAGCAGAGTGCCCTTCAGGGAAAGTAAAAATCTAAGCAAGAATTTAAAGACCAAGAAGGAAAAGGTTCATTTATGCAAGCTTGAATAACTCACAATACTCCCTCTAGCAGAGCATTTCTCACACAAAATTGTACTTGCCTATTTATTTCTCTATATCCTCCAATGAACTTTAAGATCCATGATGGAAGGTCTTGTGTAGTTTTTGTTCTATATTGTAATATGAAGGACTTTGGCAGTGTCCAACCCATAATAGGTGTGTAATCAATACTGGATGGATGGATGGATGGATGGATGGATGGATGGATGGATGAGTGGATGGATGAGTGGATGAATGAGTGGATGGATGGATGGAAGGATGGGTGGATGAATGGATGGATGGATGGATGGATGGTTGGGTGGATGGATGGATGGATGGATGGATGGAAGGATGGGTGGATGAATGGATGGATGGATGGATGGATGGATGGATGGATGGAAGGATAGGTGGATGGTTGGGTGGATGGATGGATGGTTGGGTGGATGGATGGATGGATGGATGGATGGGTGGATGGATGGATGGATGGATGGTTGGGTGGATGGATGGATGGGTGGGTGGGTGGAGGGATGGATGAGTGGAAGGATGGATGAGTGGATGAGAGGACAGGCATGAGAACTATATGGACAAAAGATGTTCTTTGTATACATCAAGATGGAGCCACTTCCCTTGATACTTATACAAAAACACGCAACTATCTAGCATGCCTTAGAGACTACAGGTGTAACAAACTATAGAAAAATTACAATGACCAGAATTCTTTTTCAGTGAGAGCACCATGTAACAGAGGAATGTGAATGAGAAAGAAGGGACAGATAGTGTAAGGAGCAGGAACTGGAGAACCCATATGCAGAGTGATTACTTAGGCAAAAATGATGAAAAATGCCAAATGGGCCATCCTCAACTTGAAAAGAATTATGGACAGATTTAGTTTAGAATTTCTTGGGCAACAATGTGGCATAGGGAAAATGTCCAGGAATTAGAATCTAAACATTGGGGGTCTAGTGGGTCACTTATTTACTCCAGTATGATGGGCAACTCAGTTGGTTTCCCAGTGTTTTAGCTACCCCACCTACAAGAAGGCAAGAATAATAAGACCTACTTGGTCTTCCTGGTGACAAAAAGATTACAAGAAATCATGAAGGTGAAAGTTCTCTATCAACTAGCAGGCCCCTTATAAATGCTGATACTCACGGTTAAACCTTCAACCGACCTGTGGACATAGAAAATTCAAAGAGCATCCTCCTTATCCATTTCCAAATGAAACTGAGATACAGGGCATCTAAGTAAGTTACCTCGTGGGTTGATGCTAGATAAATCTGTGAAACCCTGCTCATCTCCAGGCCCTGACCATCATCCCACCCGTAGGCCTGCCAGGGCTCCCCATGGCAGGGGACAGCTAGCCAAGATCTTCAAGAAACACCAGGACATCCCAACTCTGGGGGACACAGGTGACCTCATGATGGTGCTTTATAACATGGAAGTTTTGCAGTTTTTCAGTAGATGAGGACATGGAACAGCAAAGTTTCTGTATGCAAAAATGGAGGTCTCGAAGTGTGAGATCTGGAGGCCCAACTCTTTTCAATCTTTGCTTTTTCCTTTGTATTATGAGGAATATTGTCATCTATAGCCTGCTAATTATCATTTTTTACATCCTCAGCATTACATTTACCTTTGACCCACAAGGGAACACAATGTGTTTCCTTCTGCCCAGGAAACACCAAGTTGAAAGATTGGAGAATGGAAAGAGACCTGAAATTGAATTGAAATCCACACACAATCAATAACCCCCTATAATGCCTCAGAGTTATGCTAGGCAGTTGGCTATACTAAGGTCATAGGAAAGCTGTATGTCTCAAGCTAGATCCTTGCCTTCTAAGTAACACAGTTATCTTGTGTGTTAAGTGTAGTCTATGGAAATTAATACTTGCGTAGTTTAAAAGGCCAAGAGATGGTAAATATAAAGAACTTGATTCTCAACAACCGGAAGCTGCCAATGTGCAAGCTTGCCCTTGAACCAGACCCTCTACTCTCTGGGATGTTTTCAGTCCCTTTCCCATGTGCCCTTGGGGAAAGAGTCCTGTACACAGGGTGTCCTCGGGCAGCAAAGCTGTGCAGACCTCCTGAAGGACGGTCAGCATCCACACAGGACCAGAATGGAGGAACTGGCTGGCCCTCCTCTTTCCCACGGCTGTGTTGCTGTGGGGGAGGTGGAAATACCCCAGGTGCACCTGGCCCTCTGCACAATGGTACCCTTGAAGGCAAGTCCATGCTCCAGAGCTGAGTGTTAAGCAGTACAAAGTGGACACTCTGTGGCCCACAGACCTGTCATCCTCACTGGGTTTAGTGAATCCATTCTTACTACGTAGCTGAACTTCGTTTCAGTCTCCCTAGTGTTATAATTTCCAGCTAATGAGTCAGGTACAATGATACATCTTAGAATAGCACACGGGCAAGTTTCAGAACCTCTTCCTACTGGACGAGGAAATGTTACTCCCTAATGAATGGTCACTTAGGTAGGAACTCAAGTCAATTTAACGTAGACCCAGGCCCTACCCAGGACAAGAAGTCACAAATGCTGTACTTACAGAAAACTACGTATAACGCAAAATAGCTAAATATCAGGCGAACGTCCTAAGAAAAACACAAAACAAAACTGGGAAAGACTTCACACAGGCAGGGACATTTCATGGGGACGCAGATGATCAGAGCAAGCCCAGCTGTACCAGGATTTGAATTTTTCATTCATTAAATCAGTCACCATTTCCGTGCACTAACATATTGGAGCTGTGCCTATTCTTGCAGACGAGATCAGAGAGAACCTGGGTCTGCACAGGTCAGGCAGACACCCCATTTCTGGAAAAGGATCACCTAAACAAAGAGCTTCTTTGGAGCCTCCAATCCTGGGCTCATCCTCAGATCCCAAATCCTCTTTAATTTCCTCTTTAACCCAGAGTTCAAGGCCATGTGGCCACCACAAAACATTTCTTTAATTTCTGCTCTTTAAGATTCCGTCCTGGAAATACTGGAAGTGAGCGCCAAAGCAGTCTCAGCTCACTGCCATGCTGGGCCCAAGTCCCGGGAGCCCCTCGTGCTGACAAAACCATCAGTTGTGGTTTCCAACCACATTTGTGCAAACCGTCATTTTCCCTTCTCAGATTGCTAGGTTCTGTTCTTACACACATGCCAGGTTTATGAAGCTGTGCAAAGCTCAGGAAGTGAATTCCTCTGTAGGAAAGTGATTTATAACATTACGGCTCTAGGCCCACACACTGTCAGAATAAATCTAGTTCAATGTTTCCCAGGTTCTTCTTCACCATTTATCTCTTCCATGTTTCCTCTCTCTGCCGTGTCCAACCCACCGCCCAACACACACACACATACACACACATGCCCGAGACCCACCGCCCCTCGGCTTCATTCTCCTGGCGCAGGACCGTGAGAGGAGCCGGTTCTGGGACCCCGACCCCATTTCCGCGGTCCCGCTCCCTGGCTGTCCAAACCCAGGGCCAGCCTGGAGAGTTCCAGCTCAAAGTGTCAGCCCCGAGAGTGACTCCATGATGAAGAGTCTTCAGAGGGATGTGGTCCACGCGATGGCAGCTAGGCCAAGCCAGCTGAAGTTGGCAGGACCTTTCTGGAAGTCTCTGACTATCCAGATGGGATCACTAGTAATCAAGAAAGGCAGCTAAGAAGCAAGCACGATGTGTTGCTTTCAGATGTCAGAAGCAGGCCCAGGTCTCTCGTAGGCATTCCAACAGCTGCTGAGAGCCACGGTGCGGAACACGGTAAAGTAAGATCTGGTTGTCCCTCCTAGAAGGGGCAGCTGTGCCTTTGACCTTAGGGCAAGTGCTGGCTCAGCGTGAAGAACGGTTATCTGGTTCAATCTTCCATTTTCCCCCCGGTACTGTGCAACTCTTCCTCCCTACGTTCTAAACAGGACGGGGAAAGACAAATGGCCATTCCCCTGTCCCTTCTTTTTCTTGTAGCCTTAAGAAAAACCACCTTTGGAGATGTCCTTAAACTGCCACTTAATCAAATTTCACTTCAACTTTAAAAAATACAGATTTGTCCATTTGAAAATTATAAAATCTCGTGGTTAGAAAGACTTCTCCTCATGCTCACCAACGGGATGATTATGCAGTATTCCCATTACAGGGTCCTCACCGCTACCCAAAACTCAGTCCCCTTGAAGGTTCTGCTGGTGGGGCCCCGCACACGGAGGCAGCATCCCTTGGTGCCCCTGCCCGACCACCAGGGAACGGTTCCCAAACAGTCCCCTGGCCCTTCAACTCTCTTCCCAGATTCTTTCCCCCACTCTCAACTCCCCCATTTCTTGTGCAGCCTGGTTTGGGGTGCCCGCGCGGATCTGGTTCTCCTCCTTTCGGCGAGCCCCCATCTGATACGCCCCCTTCAAGGAGAGGCGTCCCTCACAAAACCCAGACGTCTGCCACGGGTGGTCCGACTAGGCCAGAACCAGACGATCGCACCTCTCCTTCTAAATCTACACTTTTATGAACATGGTACGGCTTGTGTTCTTGGCAGGCACAACACACTCGTACTGAATATTAACTTTATGCTCCACCAACCTTTAGCCTGTTTTATTCCCTGTTCCCACTAGATCCCGTCACCCTAGACTTCTGCAAATCGTTTTCTGGACCTAGGAGCTGGGCCTTTTGTTCGCCGGGTATTTTCATTTAGAAGTAGACAGCTAAACCACAAATCACTGAGGGCACACCCATCCACAGCCTTTTAATGTTTCCTCAGAACCAACAACAAAAAATCCAGCAGGGGAACAAGAACCATCCAGCTGAAATGAAGACCAGATCGCATTTCGTTTAGACAATTCCCGGCCTATTAATTTTAGTCAATTATTAATTCAAGCCCCTTGGGGTCCAGGCAGCTTGAAAGAATGAAGGCATCTATCAAAGCAATTTGCTCGGGTGACAATGGCAATGGGGCCACCCTCTCGTTCCGGCTCCAAGGCGCACCAGCGGGGGCTGAGGCACGCACCATTCCAGCCCACCGGCCTCTGGAGAGCCCGTGAGGCTTGTGGAGAGCCCGTAAATCAGCGATCTCCCGCACAGACGCATCTGTCCACAGACTTGCCCGCCAAGAGAAGGCACCATCCCCGGGCTCACCCCCTGCGGGGTCAAGAGCAGGATTCCCCTTCATTCTCTCCCCAATTTCTGGCCTCTAAAATGCACTGGCAGGAAGAGAGGAAGAGGAACATGGAGGGAGACAAAAAAGGAAGAGAAAAGAAGAGGGAGAGGCTAGTCACCAACAGGAGTCCAGCACCTCTTTGAAAAAAATGGACATAAGTATGCAAGCTCTGACATTTCGTAGGAAAGCAAGCTTGTAAGATAGGTAAAAGGACATCCGCAGACCCCCGACTGGCCTGGGAGAAGAAAAATTCTCCCCTTCCCCCAAAGCACTGACAGAGGACAGCCTAGGACATCCAAGCCACTGGATGGGACATCCAAGCCACCCCCCACCCCACCTCAAACACAGAAGGTCAAACAGGAAGGTCATCCGCAGATGCTCTGACTGATGTGAGCTGGAGAAGCAGCGCTCGCTGGAACGCGCCCTGGATCTCGTTCACCGTCAGGGTGAACCAGAGTTCTCGTCTGCTAACCGGACTTATAAATTGATCACCAAAGATCATTCTTCCTGATGAGCCTTGTTCCTCCTCCTGGGCTCGTAAATCACTTTTAATTACCAGCCCACAAGTCCTCCTTTGGACTCACTTCTTTTACGTGGCTTTTGGTTAAAAGCAAAGCCGAGCGTACTTCGAAGCACAGTTTGAGTTTTTTTCCCTGAACGTTTCCATGAGTTTGTCGTTGTTATTACTCTGAGGGGAGGGGAAGGGGCCAGAGGCACCAACTCCCCTTACACACAGCTGGCAAATGCAAACAGTATCAGCACATCTCTGTTACACAGCAGGCTTTTAGACGGTGATGTTTCATATTTTACTGCAGTTTCCTTTGGAAATGCTCAAAGCAACGACATCTGTTTCCTTTCATTGGGATTGTTATGTTCTTCCAGCCAAAAAAGGAGAGGATAGAGTTCATTAATTCAGCGTAGTAATAATTACAATGTCCACATGAATTTTGTTGGGTTGGGGGCTTTTAAAGACCGAAGCATCCACAGTCCTCATCCACTCCCATTTTCCTAGTTAAGAAGTTGAAGAGTTACTAGTGAAAACTGGTAAGCCTCAGGGCGAGACGCCAGAGGTCTTGCGACCACAAAGAATCGCCACAGGCTTCCAAGGGGAAGGCGACATTCCCGGCCTGCCCCTGGAGCCCGAAAAGACCCTGGGAATGCACAGGGAGGGATTCGCTCTGCGTGCGGTTGGTCCGATCGCCACGGACCGAGGGGGATTTAGCCGGCCCCACATTTTATTCCTTGAAGAAGGTAAAATTCTGCCACAGATAAGCCGGGGCAGGAGATGGGAGTAGAGGGAGTCGGGGCCAAGACATGACAATCCACATACATTAAGAAGTTTGGACTTCTTCCTAAACGCATGGAATCCACTGGAAGTTTTCATCAGAGGGCTGATTTGATGACACGCATTTTTAAAAGAGCACTCCAGCTGCAGTTTTGGAGAACAGACGGAGAAATAGCAATACTTGAAAGAGAGCCACCCAGAAGGCAGACACTGTGACCTGTGTGAGAGCTGAAGGTGGCCCGGATGTGGGGGCCACCGTGGGTGAGGGGAGACAGGCACAAACTCAAGAAGCATTTGGGACATAGAATTCATACAGTGTGGTCATTGATTGGATGGTGGGGAGTCAAGGAAGATGTAGAAGTCAAGGGTGATTCCCAAGGCTCTGGCTTGGGCCATTTGGTGGACAGCAGTTCCCTCACTTGAGACCTGAAGCAGTCAAAGATGCACGGGTTGTGGTTGAAGGATAAAGGGCTCCATTTTGGACATGCTGAGTTTGAATATCCATAAACAGCCATGTGGAAATGAGCCCTGGGATAGATGGTGCACACCTGGAGCTCAGCACAGGCAATAACACTGGACTTGAGATTGGAGTTGCCAGAGGACACTGGTCACATTTCAGACCAGGGGAGGTCACAATCAATCCTCAGAGCATGCTGGACGGGAAGAGAGGAGAAACTAGGATATAACCCCCCAAAAGCTCAACATAAAGGGGAGAAATGAGGAAGAGAGCTGCCAAAGAGACTGATGAGAAGGAAAGCCAGAAGAGAGCCCCTTGTGTCATAAAAGCTGAGGAAGTGTTTCAGGCAAGGAGGAGATGACCAACCATGTCATCGGTTCTGGAGCCACGAGATGATCACTGGTGGCCTTGCTGAGAGCGATGTCAGTGGGAACAGAATCTGGGAATGAATGAGAGGTCGGGAGAGCAGGGGAACTCTCAAGAAGTTTGGCCATAAAGAGAAGGAGCCAGCAGTTGCTGAGGGAGGGGTAAGAATATAGGTCGGGAGGTAGTTTTGTTGAACTTATCAAGGAGACCTGAGCAAGCTGGTGGGAAGGAGCCCATAGAAGGAGCTGGAAGACACAGGTGGGGAGGAATAACCAATCGTAAAGAGAAGTCCCTGTGGAGATGAGAGGGGAGGGGAGCCGCCCACCTTCTCCACAGCAGCAACCGTGAGGAGAACAGCTGCGGAAGAAGGGAGGTTATAGATTTGGTAGAAGAAAGTTCTCTCCTGCAGTTTCTGTTTTCTCTGAGAGTGAGAAGGGAGGCAGGAGGGTCAGAAATTTGGGAAGAGTTTAGAGATCTTAACATAATTAAAAGGGGGGAATTCCTACAGCCCCCGGCCAAGTAGATGATAGGCCTCATGGCTTCTAGCCTGCAGGGCTCTGAGGGCCAGACACTGGTTATGCTGCCTTACAGACTTGGCACACTTCATTCATCCCATCATTTACTCTCTAGTCACACATACGTATGAAGGTCCTATGGAGAACCAGGCCCACTCAGAGCCACCAGGCAAGCAGTAATGACTCCGTGAGGCAGGGCAGCCCCCTGGCATGGCTTCCCATCAAACTGCCCCATATTCACTTCAGCTGTCTGTTCGGCTCTCCCCTGAGCATCTCCAAGATTGTCCTTCAGTGAGAAACTCAAAACCTTTTTTTTTTAATATGCTTATTTGGGCTTTGGTTATATATTTCTCCATGTAGATCAGCTAGATGGTTGTTCCAGAATTTGAAGAAGCTGAAGGACAATGGGCTGACTGACTTATTTCCTAAGCTTTGAGGAACTTTGAAGAATTCGAGGTCTGTAGATTTAGCAGACCCCAAATGAGGCTGACCCTAGGGTGACCTCCTGCCTCCCTGTCCCTGGAGCTGAGCGAACACTTTAGAATGAATGACCTGTTCGCACGGGTCAAGTCACCTTGCGGGGCAGCCCCCTCCTTGCAATACCCTGCAACGGATTCCATTCAGAAGGAAAGAGGTGACCTTGAAGGGAAATTGAGTCCTGAAATGTAAGTAACCCAGCAAGCTTGGGCAGGCTATGACAGCCGTTTCAGCTCAGGGAAGACGGACGTGGAGGATTTGACACGTCAGGAACCTGACTCAGAAGGTCATTACAGAGAGATGTGTAACCACCAGCAATCTCATGCTATCATTAAGGCAAGCTACAAGCCACCCTGTGCCTCAGTTTCCTCATTTGTCAAATCAGGATTAAAAAAAAAAAAAACAATACCTACCACATGGGCTTGTTGTACAGAATAAATAAGTTCATATTTCCCTGACGTGTTTAAGAATACTGCGTGACACTTTGTAAATGCTAAATAAGTAGTATTCTTTTCTTTTGCCATCACAAAAAGAAAGTTGGCCAAAGAAACAGGGGATTGTGACATGGAGGAACCACCCTCCCTTCCCCACTCGGAGGGTGACATATGGGGAATGAAGGAAGTGACCAAACACCCCGTTCACTCACATCAGGAACTCCGTGTCAGGGTCCCCGTGACTGAGGGAGGGCCTGCCTCATCACCTTTCCAAACCCCAACACTGTCCTCCGCCCCGTGCCGACAGCTCAGGGCTCCTCCAGCACTTCAGTGTGAGTTTTTCTGACAGAAAAGCTGAGGTAACAGGAGTGCCCTAGACACTTGGGAAGAGATTACTGAAATCAAGGGGAAGTTGTAGACAAGTGACTTTCCAAACCAAAATGGGGGAAAGATGTGAAAAGACAGCACAGGAAACGTGAAATCAAAGCTACTCCCCAAGTCGAAGGTCTGCAAGCACCCCCCACCCCACCGCCCTGGGAAGAGTCCTAGGTCAGCTGTGCCTCAGTTCTTCTCAGAGAAGAGGCCAAGGCTCAGCCTCTCCCCACAATTCCTCTGGCTTCAAAAGGCCTGTAAATTAATCCAGCGTGTGACAAAATCGCAAACTCCCGTTTAAAAGCCATATTGAAGAAATACAGAGAATCCTCACGATGAGTGCACAGACATGGGAAGGCCCCGGACTGACTGCCAGGGATCATTTCTCCCCATTTCGCCCTCCCTGCCTCCAACCCTGACTGCAATTTGTTTCCAAATTGCCTGGGGACGGTGGTGAGTTGGATTGCGTTTCCTTGACCGGCCTACCAAGGATCATTAGCTACAGTATTTTGATTGATATTTTGAACCTTCAAAGAGGAAAAGACACTCTGTGGTGTTCGCGTTCTCGGAGCACAAGGTTTAGAAATCTGTCCTGCGTTTCCGGCGCATCAAAGCCTGACTCTTGCCCTGAGATTCAATAGCAAGAGACCCATAAACGAAGCCATTTTAGGTTACCACACATATCTGGGGTGAGGGCAAAAGCAGGCAAATCAGGCTTTCATCAAATTAAACAGCACCAGAATCTGGGGCAGGCAGGAAGCCAGTGTTGTTGACAGAACAAGCACTCTGTAGGCCATGAGCATGGGGGTCTGAGGAGGCTGGGTCCCTATCCTCACTGCCTTCTCTCTGGGCCTGCAGGCTCCAGACTGCTTTTCTTCTTGCTTCCTGCCAGTGAGGAGGACAAGAAAGTTCCTAAGAAGAAATTTCTTCAGAGTTGTGATGAGCTTTCTCCTGGACGATTCTCAACAACTTCGATGCAGAAAAAAACCACATTGATGGGGACGCGCTGTGGGGATGCGGTTTCTTATCGTGGCTGAGTGGGCTCTGAGACCACACACTTCAAAGCAGCTCTGTCCCTGGGGAATAGGTCCCAGTGTCACCTCCTCTGGGTGTTCTGAGGCCCCTCCAGGGCCAAGCCCAGGCATGAGGAGGGGAAAGCAGGATGGCCACGGGAGGAGGCCAAATCACACCTGGCAAGAGGTGGTGAGGAAAGGAGCCAGCAGGCTTGTCATGTCACCGAGGTGGCAGGTCAGGGATGGGTGAAGCTGACCCTCCAGAGAAACAGTGCAGGGCTGGAACTGTGTCCATGCAGACAAGAGGCCTGGGTTTGTACTCCAGGGTTTAACATGTTTGCTCAGGGACAGAGCCCAAGTGGCCCCTGACCATGGGTCTGTCTGCACTCCTGTAGCTCTGTGTGCCCCACACACTTAGAAACAGGGGGCACCTGGTTTGCAAAGATCGTGAACGAGGGAAGTGGGGGGCGGTAAAGGCCAGCGGTTGGGGGGGGGGGGAGGTCCTCCCTGAGTTTAATAAGCTGTATGGTATCTAAAAAGTGGCAGAAATAACGCAACACAGGTAAGCTTGACGTCATTAACTAAGTCGACAAAATGACAGTGGCAGTCATCTGGACGATTCTAGACGGAACACTGCCTTGTTGGCATTCTGATATAAACCACACTTGTCCAAGACCACGAGCCGGCCCTGTGCAGTGGAGGGTGCCCGCATCAGGCTCCTGGGTGGGCTGGCTCGTCCCTGCGGCCACGCTATGCACGCCTGGCCCTCAGCACATTGCCCACTGCAGCCCAGTGCTGGTTGGGGGCGGAGGTTGCTCCAAATTCCTTAAGAGCAAACCCCCAGGAGATAAATCCTATCAAAGAAATGGGGCCATGAGTCTGTAGTTAGAGCCCGAGGTGATGAAGATCTACTGAAATCCTGCTGGGCCCCCAAGGGGCAAGGGGTCCTGGTTGGGCCTCGGGCTGCTCTTAACCAAGCGGGAGTGATGGTGACAGGAGGCAGCTCTGCTCCCGTGGCCCTGGCCACAGCTGAGATGACATGAGGGAAATGCACAGACCCCCAAAACCGGAGCACGCCACACGGAAGGAGTTCCTTTTTCTTATCCGCCTGTGGACAAGTGCTCATCCGTGTGCTCTGCCCAAGTACAGTTTTAGTAAGAAAAAGGAACCAGAGATAAGCCATGAGTTTTGGAATCATTATAAGTGTATTTTATAATTTCTATAAATAAATATAGATTTAAATATCATTACTATTTATATGTGATATATCAATATACATATAATTTTATAAACAAAATCAATAAATAAAAATGCATTATAAATTATGAAATAGTTTCTAAAACAAAATTTACAATGCATATAGTCATACAAATGTAAATAATGTCATAATCATATATTACATATAATATATAGATTATATATTACAATAAATATATTTTATACATTTGTAATATATACATTTGTAAATATATACCCATGTTATAGTTTATAACCTATTACATAAAGTCACGGTTATAATATATAATTTATTATATAATTTAATTATGTGATTATAATTTAATTCTATGTATTTATATATTTAATATCTCTTTGATTATACATTATATTGATTATATAATTTAATGATATTATGATATGAATAGATAAGCGTATTATAAAAACAAATGGACACAGTTAACATATTTCATACACACACACACTGCACAAATGCTTGTGTCAGGCGGGCAATATGCTAAGCCACTTATACTCCCAAAGATGTATCATTATCCCCAATGCACAGATGAGAAAACAGAGGCAGGAGGTTCAGAAACTTGTCCCGAATCACCCCGACACTCTGCTGAGCAGCTTGCAGTGAGAACACAGAGAAAAGCCTTGGTGGCAGCCCTTGCTTGTCCCAGCTCCTGAGCTGCCCATGACAGGTCTGAATGGGAGAGGGAGTGATCCTCCACTAGACCCATGACAAGGTCCCAGGACACTCCCACAGCCTCTCCCCTGCTCCTCCAACTCCATGGCGGGCGGGATCATTGTCCTCTGTTGACAGGACAGAGAGGAGTCGGTCTTGCACACTCACCACAGTATGTCCTCTGATGGACCCCAAATCCCCACCGTGAACAGCTTATACCAACCTGTATCCCACCTCCTTGCACTTTCCCATGCTAACCACCCCACCGCCACTGCCCTCACACCATCCTTCCACCTACCTACTGCTCCCTTCAGGCCAGGCTCAACCTCCCTTCTTCAGTGAAGCTTTAGGAAGTGGCAAGGGCACCCACAGACCTCCCTTCCAGAACCCCTGCTGTCCTCAGCCCAGCCCTGCACAGCTTGGTTTCCTCCTGCCCCGCCCCCCAAACTATGTCCTCCCTGAAGATTCAGTTCCCTGCTCTCAGTCTGCTCCTTGAAGGCAGTGACTGGGTGATGTATAATTTCTATGGTCTCAGATTCTCCATCTGGTGTAGACAAAACTCACGAGATTATGATGACTTGATTTAATTGATTGACGGGCTTTAATGAAGCCTCAGTATCGCTGGAAAAAAAAAGGAAAAACTGGCATTTTGATGATGACACCAGGAAGGCTGGTTATTTGGGACCTCAGACGTTTCATAAACTTTCAACATAGTCTACTTTTGTAGGAAAAACCTAATTCGTTTCCTCGTAAAAGCATCTGGGTGTGCATTGCTGGGGCTACTCAGGGGAGCAGTGGCAGGCCTAAGAAGAGGTGGGCTCGTGTACCAGCATCATTAGCGAGCAACAGCAGTGGACGGATCCTCTGGGACAGGAGCAGGTGCACTGCCCTGACGTCCCACCACCCACGCTCCCTCTGCAGCCCCAGCAGCGTGGAGAAGCACGCTTCCGTATTTGTGCTCTGATTGCTTACAACAGTCTTGGTGCTCCTAAGACCATGCAGCCAGTCATAGCCTAGAAAGCCATGCCACAGAGGACAGCTTGAGCTTTCGATTTCCTTGCTCTCCCAATAATGAATTAAACAGAGTCCTCTGTGCTAGAGCAACAAAAGCAAAAAGAAACACAGTAAAGGAAACCATCAAGAAAATGAAAGGGCACGCTACAGAATGGGAGAAAACATTTGCAAATCACATATGTGATAAGGGGCTAGCTAATACCGAAAATCTAAAATTTAGGGGGACCTGGGTGGCTCAGTCAGTTAGCATCTCCCTTCCACTCATGTCATGATCCCAGGGTCCTGGAATAGAGCCCTTCGTCGGGCTCCCTGCTCCGCAAGGAGCCTCCTTCTCCCTCCCCCTCTGCTGCTCCCCCTGCTTGTGCGCCCTTGCTGTCAAATAAATAAATAAAAATTTTTAAAAAAAGAAAGAAAACTTATAATCTATAATCTAAAATATGTAAGGAGGAGCAACTGGGTGGGCTCAGTAGGTTGAGAGTCCAAGTTTATGTTTGAGCTCAAGTGTGGTCTCACGGTGGAGGGATGAGTCCCAAGCTCAGTATGGAGTCTGCTTCAGATTCTGTCTGCCCCTCCTTCCACTCGTGCTCTCTCTCTCTCTCTCTCTCTCTCTAAAATAGATAAATAGATAAAATCTTAAAAAATAAAATAAGATCTATAAGGAACTCCTACAACTCAAGAGAAAAAAAAAATCAATGAAAAATAGTTTCCCAAAGAAGACATACAAGACATACAAATGGCCAACAGACACATGAAAAGGTGCTCAACATCACTAATCATCAGGGGAATGCAAATCAACATCACAATGACATATCATCTCACACCTGGAAGGATGCTGGTGTCTCCAGTCATGGCTCTGACCAGCTGTGTGAACCCAGGCAATGCATTCAGCCGCTTCAAATCACCTGACCACTGGGAAACCAGAGCGCCTAACTCACAGATGGCTGCAAGGATTGAATGTGTAAATCCATGTCAAGGCCTTAGATAAATTCCAGATAAAGACCCAGATGTGCACAAAATCTTTAGGAAAAAAATAGAATAATATTTTTTATGACTTCAAAATAATGAGAAGATTTCTTAAACAAAACTCACAAGGAAAAAAGTGATAAATTTGACGTCATCAAACTTTAAAATGTTTGTCAAAAGACAAAGTCCAGTCTGAGGGGAAAAGAATTGGCAGCACTTAGTAAGAGAAGAAGTATTTGTATGTATTGAAAACATAGAGACCCAGTCAAGAAGAAGGAAAACATCAGCTCAGTAGAAAAATTCCTTATGTATACAAAAAGTTCTCAACCTCATAATAATCAGAATTATGCAAATGAAAACAATGAGCTACTATTTAACACCCTCAGATGGACAAAAACCTAAGTCTGCCCCACATCACAGCTCCAAGGACCCACAATGACCCTCCTCAAGCTCATCAGAGAAAAGTCCATGAGCTCAGCAGACACTAAGCCCTCACCTTAGGGTGCCCAGAGCCCTACCCTACCCAAAGAAGTCTGCTTCTAGGACCTGCACAGGGCTCTTCCCTGAACTGTCCTCCTGTGAGGGGACCACACATCCCTAGGCCTCATGTACCCTAAGGGTGTGGGCAGGCATGCAAGGCCTCCGGCAGTGCAGGATATAGCTGGGAGTTGGAGAATAGGTTAAGAAAAGGTCAAGGACACCATCAGTCCCCAAGGCTGTCACATCATAACACAGAACTCCAAGAAGTTTGAGAATTCTAAGTTCAAATCTCATTCTCTAAGTCAATATGAAGCCATAGCCACCAGAGGAAGAATAGATGTTCAAGTTCTACTTAGATATTTAATATCTTAACTCCTAACTTTTAAATGGGAAGATCTTCAGTATATGGGGATGTGTATCCTTGCCCTGGGCAGGCCTGATCTGAGAGTAGCAGGCACTGGCAAGGTAGAGAAATGGAACTTAGTTATACTGCTGTCAGGCATGGATGTTCTTGGAGAATAATCCAGCAATACCTAGTTTTTACCCTAATAACACCAGAACACAGTTTATATTTCCTAGAAAATCTCTTGCAAAGATGATGCATTGGAAGTCACCTAGAATTACCGTGTGTGTGAAGTGTCAGGCTCTCAGTTAAGTGCTTTATAAACCACAGGTTTAATCTTTCTAGCAACCCGATGAAGTAATTATTGATAGAGCCTCATTTGACAGATGAGAAAACCAAGGTTTACAGAGGCTGAGTACGTTGTCTGGTTCACACAGAATGTGCTAGATTTGAACCCAACCCCACTGACCGCAAGACTTTGCCTTCACCCGCTTTGCTATCTACCAGAATGGAAGAATCACTATGGAAAGATACAGGAAGGAAGAAACATCTAAGAATGGAAGAAAACCAAGACTGACTCACAGAGTAAACTTCCATCGAAGAATAAAATTGTGCAGCGAGTGGTTACATGACCACAGAGAGCTTTTGAAAGCAGACAGAGGAGCTGGGATTTAATATCATAGAAAGAATGAGTGAGAAGTTTCATGAAGGGAGTGACACACGAAAACGGAAATGTTAAAATAGTAATGTTTCAACTAAAGCTTACTGAATTGAATTCTGTGCCAAGAGCTGAATTCAACATGCTTTGCCCATGGGGGGCAAAACTGGACAACGTTAAATCTCTAACAGTCTAACATTTTGAATTTGAAAAATTTGAACTTGCCATGAAAAAGAAGTGAGAGGAGAGTGAGAGTTTCTGTCTTCTAGTTTGGGAGAACTGCCCGCCACTACACGCCCACCCACCATCATTGCCCACACCACCTCCAGCGATCCTCACCCACTTCTCTCTGCAAGGTGCCCCTGCCCTCAGCAACACTTCCGGGGGTTGGGGTGAGAGGTCAACCGTTTTCCCCCTGGAAGACATACCAGGGCTGGGTCTTGAACTCCCCACTTTTTACAAAGATTTAGCAATTCTATGGCCCTGGGGAATTCAAATACCAGCATCTCTTGCACTACGAACCTTCCCCGGCATCCTAGACTAAAGCCTGTTCTTAGAGCTGCTCCAATTTCTTATGTTGTTTCACTACCAAAGTCGCCTAGTCCAGAAGGGTGGAGAGCGCTATGACTGGCTGGTGAGTAGTGCTTGCACTATGAGGGCTTCGTAGAAAAGCCCAGTGATTTCTGCCATCCGTGTGTGAAGCTGTAAATATGGCGTCTTTATGATTTCTTTTGTTGTTTTGGTGAGGTCTTCTTGTTTATAGTTTTAAAATCTTCTATTGTTTCTGATTGGTGAACAACCCATCATCAATACATTAATAACACCTAAAACTACAAGGAAAAGAGAAAAATTCACTTAGTACTCCACTATCCTGAGATAAACATCATTAACGATTTGGCAACCATTTCTTCATACAAACCCGTATGCATACGTGTACGTACACCTATAGCCACACACATGTAACGTCACCTAATTGGATTATAGCTTACATAAGAGTCTATGAAGGAAAACCTTTTTATATATCTCTGGATTTTGTTTGCTTGTTGAGTTTTTTGTGTGTGTTTTGTTTTGCTTTGTTTGTGTTGTTTTTGTTTCTTTTTCCCTCCTCCCTCTTTCCCATGCCCAACACCCTAACTTTTATTTTGTTGATTTATAATGCATTCTAATATAGGACCATAATAAAAAACTGACATGATATTAAATCTTTCAATCATGGATGCCTTTCCATTTGTTCAGATTCTGTTATTCTTCATATATATACTATATCTTTCTTGTTAAATTTACTCCTAATCATTTTATTATGTAATTTTTACTGTTATTATGAATACCACCCATTGCATTGTGATGTAAGCATTTTGCTATTGGGGATGGAGATATATATAAATCTCCTCACGCATACATGTATATATATATACATATATGACATACGAGATGTATAAGATAGATATGATAAAGTAATTGACTTTTCTATATTATCTTATTCATTCATCTTACCAAATTGTCTTATAAATCCCAATCATTTTTACTAGAGTTCCTTAGATTTTCTGGGTTTATTATTACATGATCAGCAAAAAAAATTCTTATCTTCCAATATGTACATCAATTATTTTAATTTCACATCATATTGTATTAACTATACCCTCTAAAGTGGTATTATTAAATGTCACTGGTGGCCAATCCTGCTTGTTCCTATTTGTAATTGAAATGGTTTAGGATTTTATCATTTAGAATTATATTTTTAAGCCATAAGAGGTGAAAGTATTAGTCAAGAGCAGAGATCAGCAAACTATGATCCATAGGCCAAATTTGCTACCCATTTTTGTAAAGTTTTATTGAAACACAGCCATGCTTTTTCATTTGTGTATTACCTATGGTTGCTTTTTGTTCAACATAAGTGTGGAATAGTTGTGACAAAAACCATATCACCTGTATTATCTAAAATATTTACTATCTGGTCCTTTGCAGGAAAAGTTTTCCAACAACCTTGGTCAAGAGAGGTTATGCTGTGGTAACAAAAACTCCAAAGTCCCAGTAGATTAACACATTTATTTCTCATTCCCATAAAGCCAGTCGTGGGTCTGGACAACCTCCAGGCATTCTGTTCTCCATGAACTGGCAATAAGTTGGCTGTTTCTGTCCTATTGTTCACCATTATAATGGAAAGCCTCTTGGATCACCATAGTAGAGGAAAGAGCACGGTGTTCTCACACCCACCCTCCCATGATATAGTGTAGTCCATAAACCAAGAGTAATCACATGACTCCACTGAGTGAGTTGCAAGGGGACTGAGAACTGAAACTTCTATATGTCTGGAAGGAGACAGAAACCAGATATTGGTATGTATTATTAATATCTACTAAATAGACTTTATTACATCTTGGTAATTTCTTTCCATTTCCATTAAAAAGTTTTTATGTGGTTATTAAAATTTCAACATCTATTGATATGTTCTGTGAGTTTTCTCTATAGGAAACATAATGTAATAAAGTCTGCTCATAAACTTCCTGTGAGAGAATCATTCATGTGTTGTTGCAATGAAGTCTGTTTAGTCAGAGTTCATTATTTTTTGAGAAAGTTGAATTTTACATGTTAATATTTTTGCAGCTATGTTCACAAGTGAGATTAAGTGCTTAATCTTTTATTTTCCCCTTTTGTACTACCTTTATCATATTTTATGTGAGGGCAGATCCCAATCCTGGTACTCATTAAAATATTCAGGGAGCAGTTGCAAAATATTGATCCAAACCCAACTCCAGACCAATGGAATCATAATCTTTGAGAATGGAGTCCAAACAGCAATACTTTTTAAAACTCTCTGGTGATTTCAACTATGCAGAATGCACTAAGGTTACATTGAATTGTATCCTCTTTGTAAGATGATAAAATCATTCTAGGGTTCAAGTATTTAACCTTTTTTCATGTATAATGTCTAGCATTAGACTTAAAATAACCAAGCATCCCAGAAAACAAGAAAACCAAAAAAAAAAAAAAAGGAAATTTACTCTTTTGATTCCAGACAATTGAGGCATAAAGCATAGAATTTAAAATAGTTATCTTTAATATGTTATAGAAGATAAAAGAAAAATTTTGAATTTTGTCTAAGAACTAGAAATTGTTTTAAAAAGGAAATATTAGGACTGAAAAATGCAGCCATCAAAATTAAGAACTCAGTATATAGGTTCAACCACAGACTGACATAGATGAAAAGAGAAATGGTAAGGTAGAAGGCAGATCAGAGGAAAATATCCAGGAATAAATCACAGGAAGACAAAAGAAGTAAAACACTGAAGAGAGGGTAAAATATATAGAATGTACAATAAGAAGTTTCACATATAAATAACTGGAAACTTATTAGGGGAGAAGGAAGAATTTGGGTGGAAGCATATTTAAAGGGATAATTTCAAATCTTCCAAAACAGATTAAAAAATATGAAGTCACAAAGTCAAGAAGTCTTTCAAACCCCAAATTGAATAAACAAACAACAGCAAAATCAAAAACACCCATCCCTCACAGCATCATAAAACTGCTAAAAGCCAAAGACAATGAGAAGACCTTAAAAAAAGTCTGAGATATGGATAAACACATAAATTCCTTTCAAGAGGCAAGCTTATTTAAGCTGATGGCTGATTTCTCCCTAGAGAAAGAATAGAAACTAAATACAATGAAATGATATTTTTAAAGAACTGAAAGAAAATCACTGCAGATTTAGTAGTGTATACTGGGCAAAAATATCCTTCAAGAACACAAATGAAATAATGACATTTTCAGATAAATTTTTTAAAAAAGGGCCAGGGGCACCTGGGTGGCTCAGTGGATTAAGCCTCTGCCTTCAACTCAGGGCATGATCCCAGGGTCCTGGGATTGAGCCCCGAATCGGGCTCTCTGCTCAACAAGCCTGCCTCCACCTCCCTCTCTGCCTACTTGTGATCTCTGTCAAATAAATAAATAAATCTTTAAAAAAAAGGGGGGGGGCTATAGCAAAAACAGGTAAGAAGCATCAGACTGATGAGGAACACTTTTCAACAACAACGTCATGAGATGAGCAACAGACTCTGCTGGTGGCAATTGGGTTTTCCAGTTTCTGTCACCTGCTTTTAGCCCGGAAGCAGAATGGATATTCTTGGCCAGTTGTGAAGGTTGGGGAGGATGAGCCTCGACTTCCTGAAAATATGGGCACATAGCAATGGAAGAGTTTGAATAAGAAAAATAAAAGAAGTATATTTATACTAGTGGAATGGCATATACAAATCAGAAATACAGAAAATTTGGCCACAAGTCAGTTAAATAAACTAGGGTTATTTTTCTCATGTATTTGAAATCCAGCAGTAGGCCAATTGGCATTAGTTCAGCAGCTCAAATATGTTAGGGCTGACAGTCCTGTGATCCTCTCAGTCTTTGTGTCATGGTCTCAAGATGGCTCCTAGAGGTAAAGCCAACAAAACTCGTGTTTTATTCTGGAAGAAAGGGAAAATAATACAAGGAAAAAGTAGTGGAAGCCAAAATAAGAAAGTTAAACATCCCAGAAATTTCCAGCAGTCTTCTGCTTACTTCTGATTGTTCAGAACGGTATCACATGGCTCTCTACCAACTATGAAGGAGGCCAAGAAGTGTCATTTTTTAGCAGGGTTCTGTCGGTGAAAGAGAAAAAGAGAGGATGGATATTGAGTAGGCAAGTGGTAATGTGGCCACACCAGAAAGACAAGTTACACATGAAATCCATTATCTTAATTTTGTAAAAATTAACTGTAATGTCTCTTGGATTTCCAAAATACCTTTATTCTGATCAGTAAACATCTTAAAAGTTACATTTTATTCTCTAAAAGTCTGTATGGTGTTTTTTCTTTTTTTTTTTTTTTTTTTTGGTTTGTTTGTTTGATTTGCACAGATGCTTCCAGGCTGAATTTGTGACACATGGTTTGGACACCGCAGATTGTTTTATTCTTTATGGTCCATAAAGAATGTTCTCTTAGAAGTCAAAGAACATCATTAGAAATGGTATGCTAAAGAGTAAACATAAAACTATTCTCCAAAAGTTAAAATCAGATTTTTTGAATAGAAAATGACCTGAGGCTTCATTCCTTTCCATTGAGGTAGGTCAAGGAAATGCATTTATTCATTCTTAGGATAATCTATCTAATGATGCTAATGAACTCTACCTAGCCCCTCTCTCCCCCACGCAACCTAATGAGAAGCAGACATCCCCAATGGCACCTCAGTTCCTGGCCTTGCTTTCCCTTCTAATGTACACAGCCTTCAGCAGAATCAACCACTTCTAGAGAATGCTGGGGATTTCCTTCTTCCCAGTAAACCATTGCAGGATAAGGGAAAGGGGCCGCTGTAATTACAGGAGGGAGACACTATCCTCTCTCAGATGTTGGCCATAGGATCAGCTTTCCTTACCCAGAGACTTCCCAGCCTCTGTTCACCTTCCCAGGCATTACAGGGTGTGAGAAGCCTTCTCCAATCCCAGTTCAGCCTCTGCGTAGGCTAAGCACCTGACAATTAACTTTGGATTATTAAGGCACCCACTTCAAAGATATCCATCTCAAATAAACACATCCCCAGCTACACAATCCCAGATAAAGGCCCAAGCTGTCCCACCCATGAAGTTCCCCTTTCAGGAAGCCCTGGGAAACCTAGAAAACTGACTGGTCACTTGAGTGACCCTGCTTTTCCCTTCCAGGGCTTAAATTCCTGCTCTTCTTACATTTTAAATTTGCCAGTAAGAAGTAAACCCAAGTAACCTTAGGCATCCCTTCCCTGACTCAGTAAAGCCAGAACCTCAGCTTTACACTCTCTCCTTCTCTCCCTAAGCCACAACTGTACTGTGTGGCCCCAGGTGCACCATGTACCTTCCAGAACTTGTGATAATAAACTTTATTTTATCAAAGTCCCCTGATGGTTGTTGCTTAGGTGTGCCTTGCAATCATAATTACAACCACAGAGCCGGTCCGGCCATAATACTGGGGAAATGTCTGTAGGATCACCCCACAAGTAGTACTGGCCCAAGTGAGGGCCCTGGGCATTCCTAGCCAATTGCATTCCTATGGATAAGCTGAGACCAACACAAAACACGATGCCATAGAGGTATTTATAGCAGTTCTCAAAGCCTGCATGTAAACAGCCTCCTTTAAAGTGTGTTCCTCTGTAGGTTCCAGATTTATTGCCCTGGACCAAGAAAAGGCAAGTACTTGGCTCATTAGCAGGACAAAAGGCCTGGAAAACAGGCCTATCTACTGGGAAGTATATTACAATTTTCTTTGGTTTGTAAAGGATTAAAGTTGGAGAATTCAAATCAAGTCTATGCCCTACTCATCAATTTAACTAGACTAGGAGTTGGGAGATGGGAGAGAGGAGGCGAGTTCCCACTACACCTCAGAGCACAGAGGAGGGCTGGGCAGTGAGGGAACAGAAGGCCAGTGGGCTCTGAAACCCTCTGAAAGCTACTTGCGAAACCCAAGACAGCTTGGGATAGCCCAGCAGACAGCAAGGCCTTCCCAGATCATGGGTGCTGTGGTTCGGGCTGAAGCAGCATCTGCAGATGGTGGGCAGATTCTCTAGAGGAAGAAGTGTGCAGACCTGGGGAGAAGCCTAGTGAGCGGGTTCTCTATGAAAGTGCAGACTGGGCCTACCTCCAGGTAACCAACATAAAGCAGCAGAGCCACCAAGGCCCCACCTATCAAGACCCTGAAGTTCCCCAGGAACCAGGAACCCCTTACCCCAGTGCCACCAAATCACTACACACACACACACACACACACACACACACACACACGTGCGCACGCGCACGCCTGCGCTCTGGCACTCACGCTCTCTCTCTCTCTCTCTCTCTCAGAATAGAGCAGGTGACCAAAGAAGAAATAAAAAGTGAACAATTACTAAAAACAAAAACAAAGCATTATAGAGACTTCCACAAGATAGTGATTTAGAAAGATCTTGAACTCATCTCCTCCTATCAACACACCAAATCTATAGTTACATATGGATGATTTCCCTCTGAAAATTAGATGAACTGCTTCCTCACAACAGGATATCCATCACAGGATAAAAAGATCATATCAAGATGGCTCTTGGCACACCTTCAACAAGGGGGTCATATCAAGAATCAAGCAGGCAATTTAGACAATCACAACGGCTCAAGAAATAACCAAGAACTAGGGCTAGGTTGAACAAGAACTTTCACCTCCTACATAAGACCACTCCTTCAAGACTGAGACAGGTAGCTGTTTTGCCCAATAAACACAAACTCGAAGAGTCAAGCAAAATGAGGAAACCAAGAAATACACTCCAGATGAAAGGAAAAAATAAGAAAAAAACCTCAGAGAAAGACTTTAATGATATGAAAACAAGTAACCAACCTGTTAAAGAATTCGAAGTAAGGATAAAGATCCTTACCAAACTTGGGAGAAGCAGTTAACAAGATGGCAATGCACACATACCTATCAATAATTAGTTAGCTTTTTTTATACAGTTTCATATATTTTTAAAGATTTTATTTATTTTTTTGACAGAAAGAGATCACAAGTAGGCAGAGAGGCAGGCAGAGAGAGAGTGGGGCGGGCAGGGAGCCCAATGTGGGGCTCGATCCCAGGACCCTGGGATCATGACCCAAGCTGAAGGCAGAGGCTTTAACCCACTGAGTCACCCAGGCACCCCACCTATCAATAATTGGCTTAAATGTAAATGTAAACTCTCCAATCAAAAGATACAATGAATAGATTTTAAAAAGAAGACATATCTATATAATGCCCACAGGACTTCAGAAGTAAGGATACACAGACTGAAAATGAAGGGATGGAATAAGATATTCCATGCAAATGGAAACCCAAAGAAAACTTGGGTAGCTATACTGATATCAGACAACATAGACTTTAAAACAGAAGTTATAATAAAATCAAGCAAGAAGATAGGACATTTATAAATATATATATACACATATGTATGTATATATATATATGTATATATATATATATATACACCCAATAGAGGTGCAGCAAAATATATAAAGCAGACCTAAAGGGAGAAATTGATAGCAATACAATAATAGTAGAGAATTTATGCCCAACTTACATCAGTGAATGGGTCATCCAGATTGACTGAGTTTCCTTATTGATTAATAAGAAACATCCTTAAACAATACATTAGACCAGATGGATTAAAAGATATATACAGAACATTCCATCCAAAAGCAGCAGAATTTACATTCTTTTCAAGTGCACAAGGAATATTCCCCAGGATGGATCACATGTGAGGCCAAATTTAAGGAGATCGAAATTCTGTCAGGCATCTTTTCTGACCAGTGGTATGACACTATCAGTCAATTACAAGGAAAACACTGGAAAAGACCACAAATACTTGGAGAGTGAACAACATATTACTGGACAAACACGGAAAAATAGTAATAATGCCTAGACATTTAAAAAAAAAACAGAAATATAATATACCAAAATCTGTGGGATGCAGCAAAAGTGGTTCTAGGAGACACTCATAGCAGTACAGACCTACTGCAAGAAACAAGAGAAATCTCAAAAGCAATAAACCTTTACACCTAAAGGAACTAGAAGAAGAGGACTAAATGAAGCTCCAAGTGGGTAGAAGAAAGGATATAATAAAGACCAGAGCAGAAATAAATGAAATAGGAGTGCCAAGGTGGCTCAGTCAGTTAAGCATCCAACTTCTGATTTCAGCTCAGGTCATAATCTCAGTGTCATGAATTCCAATCCTGTGTTGGGCTCCACCTTGGGCATGGAGCCTGCTTAAGATTCTCCCTCTCAGGGTGCCTGGATGGCTCAGTGGGTTAAAGCC
This sequence comes from Mustela lutreola, assembly GCF_030435805.1. NCBI lineage: Eukaryota > Metazoa > Chordata > Mammalia > Carnivora > Mustelidae > Mustela > Mustela lutreola. Next base: position 58,673,374 of record NC_081300.1, on the reverse strand, counting down.
TCTGCCTTCAGCTCAGGGTCCTGGGATCTAGCCCCACATTGGGCTTTCTGCTCAGCGGGGAACCTGCTTTGCTTCCTGTCTCCCTTTCTGCATGCCTCTCTGCCTACTTGTGATCTCTGTCTATCAAATAAATAAATAAAATCTAAAAAAAAAAAAAAAAAAAAGATTCTCCCTCTTTCTCTCTCTGCCCCTTTGCCCACCTCCACCCCTCCCCCTCAAAGGATAGGTGATAGATAGGTAGATAGGTAGGTAGAAAGGTAGATAGATAAAGGGACAAAAAGGCAATAGGACAGATCAATGAAGCTAAGAGCTGCTTCTCTGGAAAGGTAAGCAAAATAAACAAACTTTGAGCCAGACTCATTAAGAAAAAGAGAGGGCACAAGTAAATAAAATCAGAAATGAAAGAGAAGTTACAACAGATACCACATAAATACAAAGAATCCCAAGAGGGATCCCAAAGAATCCCAACCTAGAAAAAAATGGACAAAATTCCTAGAAATTTAAAATCTCCCAAGACTGAATCATGAAGAGATAAAAAAGCACAATAGACTGATTACTAGTAAGGAGATCAAATCAGTAATCAAATACATTCCAACAAATAAAAGTTCAGAACCAGAAGCTTCACTGGTGAATTCTATCAAGCATTCAAAGATCAAATACCCATCCTTCTCAACCTCTTCCAAAAGAATTGAAGAGGAGGGAATGCCTCCAAACTTACTTTCAAGCAAGTGTTACTGTGATACCAAAACCAGACAAAGTAATCTGCAGAATCAGTGCAATCCCCATCAAAATGCCAATGGTATTTTTCACAGAACTAGAACAAATAATTCTAAAATGTATATGGAACCACAAAAGACTCCTAATAGCCAAAACAATGTTGGGAAAAAACAGTCAAGTATCATACTTCATGACTTCAAGCTATACTGCAAAACTATAGCAATCAAAACCATATGGCATAAAAAATGGATACAAAGATCCATTGGAAGCAAATAGAGCAAAATCTATTGGAAGCAAATAGAGAGCCCAGAAATAAACCCACACCTGTATGGTCAACTCATCTATGACAAAGGAGGCAAGAAAATGCAATGGGGAAAGGACAGTCTCTTCCACAAATGGTATAGGGGAAACTGGACAGCTACACGCAAAGAATGAAAGTGGACCACTTATCTCACATCATACACAAAAATAAACTCAACATGGACTAAAGATTTGAATCTAAGACCTGAAACTATAAAATTGATGGAAGAGAGTATATGTGGTAAGCTCCCTGGCATCAGTTTTAGCAATGTTTCTGGGCTCCAACTCCAAACAGATGGGAAAACAAAAGCAGAAATAAACAAATGGGCATATATCAAGCTAAAAAGCCCTGCTCAGTAAAGGAAACCATCAACAAAATGAGAAAGCAACCCACTGAATGGGAGAAGATTTTTGTAAATGTTATATATTAGCTAAGTGGTTAATATACAAAATATTTAAAGAACTCATACAAATCAATAACCCAAAAAAATCAGATTTAAAAGTGGGCAGATGATCTGAATGGATCAGTTTCTCAAAGAAGACATCCAGATGGACAAAAGGCAAATGTAAAGACGCTCAACATCACAACATCACTAACCATCAGCAAGATGCAAGCCAAAACCACAATGAGACCTCCCATCTATCAGAATGGCTATTATCAAAAAGACAAGGAATTACAGGGGTTGGCAAGGATGTGGAGAAAAAGGACCCCTCGTGCACTGTTGCTGGATATATAAATTGATGCAGCCACTCTGTAAACAATACGGAAGTTCCTCAAAAGGTTTAAAAATAGAAATACCATTTGATCCAGCAATTCCAGTACTGGGTATCTATACAAAGAAAAAAAACACTAATTAGAAAAGATATATGCGCCCCCGTGTTCAATGCACTATTATTTACAATAGCCAAGATACGGAAACAACCTAAGTGTCCGTAGATGGATGACTGGATAAAGAAGATGGGGTACATACACTTGCAATGGAATATTGCTCAGCCATAAAAAAGAATGAAATCTTGCCATTTGTTACAACATGAAAGGACCTTGAGGGTATTTTTCTATGTGTGACAAGACAAAGACAAACACAGCACGATTTCACTCATATGTGGAATCTAAAAACCAAAACAAATAAAACAAAACTCAGGCTCATGAATACAGAGAACAGACTGGTGGTTGCCAATGGGGAAGGAGGGTTGGGAGGGTTGGGGGGAGGCTAGTGGGTAAAGGGAATCAAGAGGTATGAACTTCCAGTTATAGAATAAATAAGACACAGGCATGTAATACAGAGCATAGAGAATGTAGCTGATAATATTGTACTAACTTGTATGGTGACAGACGGAGACTACACTTATCATGGTGAGTAATGGATGGAGTTTGAATCACTGTTTTACACCTGAAATGAATATAATATTGTATGTCAACTATAACTCAATTAAAAAAAAAAAAAAGACTTCCCTGAAAGGATTTTTTTTAGTTGTTGGATTAAGACTAAATTTCAAATAGAACAGATCTAAAGGTGAAAGCCCCTCCTCTTTTACCTAGCAAGTAGGGGACAGTGAGGACTGTCACTTTATCCATAAAACGAAGATACTACCTTTCTCGGTCCTCTGAGCCGTGATGTCACTGGAATCACCTACACTGCATGTGTAAGCTGTACTTACTATATAACTACACATTACTGTATACTATACGGTTTCCTGTGGTCGCTGCAACAATTCACCACAAGGCAACTCACCGTTATTGCCTGACTAGTCTGGAGGTCAGAAATCCAAAATGGGGCTCATTGGATTACAATCAAGCTGTCAGCAGGATCGTATCCCTTCTGGAGGCTCTAGAGAAGAACCTGCTTCTTTGCCTTTTCTAGATTCCAGATGCCTCTTCGTTCCCTGGATTGCAGCCTCCTCGTCCGCCTTCAGGTCAACAGCCTTGGGCAGAGGCCTTCACGTGCTACCATTTCCCTAGTTCACCCTCCCCCAGTGGTGAGGACCTGTGATTATCATGGGCCCACCAAGAAGCTGGATGATGTATTTTAAAGTCAGCTGCTTAGCAACCTTATTCCATTTGCTACCTTAACCCCTTTGCCATGTACTGGGATCCACACAGTTTCCCGGGATCAGGACGTAAACACCTTTAGGCGCCATTATTCTGCCTACCACATCTGGTAAACCCATTTTCTCCTCTGTGAAAGGGGAAGGATATTGGTTGGTTAGAAGGGTTGTTAGAGGGATTGCATGAGCTGATGTGCATAAATGGACAGCCACAGATCCACCCTCGATTCCCCTACTTCATTGCAAACCTGGGCACTCAGGCCTTCCCCTGCCTCCATGGGCTAGCACCTAGACTGGACGGCTTTTTCCAGGATGCAGTTCAGGCACTCAAAGATGAGGACTCTCATCAAAGCTGTCTTCTTCATCCTTTGCTCTTAGCTAGGGTAGTACATTGGAGCACGGGCACCTGGTGTATTCATTAAGATCTATTCCAAACAGGTGTGCACAAAACCAGATGCATATACGGCGCTGCTTGGGAACAGAGAAAAGCTAATTTGGGTTTTGAAGGTAATAAACTAAATGAGATCACTCTCATTAGAGTTCCAAAATAGTAAATTCAAAGACAATTATATATTATATATTAACTTTCTTACAATAAAAAAATTTAGGAGTTTTTTCTTTTTAAGTGACTATTATTTTTAAGCCCTTATTGAAGCTTTGCTCTCCCCTTGGCCAGAGTTTCCAATTGACAATTGGCAGAGAGGACAGCCATTTACATGTTAACCTGGGGAGGGAGGGAAGATATATACAGAAGCCAGAACTTAATAACTTCAAGATTAATAAATCAAGAAGGTATTCAACATCTGAGTGCAGGACCAGATAAAAATAAACAAGTAACACCTTATGCAATTATAAGGAATTATAAAAAATTAATACCTGCCACCAAATAAGTCATACAAATGAAAGTTAATAATGAAATTAAAGATATTATTCTATAGTATCTTTTAATCAAAGATTAAAGGGTTCACCCACATTATTACTATAATTATCCTATTATTTTACAATGGAAAAACAAACTTTGTATCAACTATCTGATATGTTCCAAGGAGGGGCAAGAAGTTTTATATTTATCCTTAGAATCAAGACAAACACCTCCTTCAGTTGGTAATTAAAATTTTAATTAAAAAGTAATAGTTTGATTTAGTTTAAGATGTGGTTTTTAAAAGGAATTCACCCATCAGTACAGAGGGGATAAACCAACTTGGCTTTTCCAAGGTGCAGGAAACCTCAAGACACAAGACCACATTGCCACCTGGTGGCAAGATCAGATTTTGCAACAATTCATTTTGAGAGACCCCTAGCCTTTGATTTATTATTTAAAAAGTGAATTTCAGGCAGTTATTGTTTAACTTCAAGAAAAATGAAAGGGCTTGAGGGACAAGGTGTTAAAGGTGCCAGATTAAAACAAAATGTACTTCAAATGCCAAATCTTAAAAACGCCATTAGCCCATCCCCAATGACAATCTAGAACCCCATATGAGCTCACCTCAGTTGCCCACGGTGTGGAGAGACACATCAGAACTTTCAAGAACCCTCCTTTGTTTACCTTGAAATTCAGTAGTGCCATTTGGCCAAAATAAAGCTTTGGAGTTGTAGTTACCTAGTTGTAAAGAGCATAGGAGAAGCTCCAAGCATACCTGGATGCAATAAGTGCTTGTGATTCCCTTTCCAAACACATCACAACAGTTACAATATTGGGGTTGAAATATTAAGGAGAATTCTAAAAGAAAAGGGGATATAGCACAATAGACAACGTCTCACGGATGGAGAACGCCAAGCTACTCATTCCATGTGATGGTGGAAGAGATGAGAGCCTTCCCTGAAGCATCTGGAAGGTCTACCATGAGGTCATTGTGGGGGGTTTGCCGGTGACTTCTCTTCCTCAGGAAGCTTTATGATCAGTCCCAAAAGAACTCAATAAGATGACTCCTATTTGAAACCAATACCACTTATAGATAACTCTAATTATCGTATAAATTGGACCCAGATATCAAATTAAGGACACACATATCTTCCTAACAGGATGGAGTCCAGCACCAAGCACCACGTGGCTTTCCTTGGGGCTTCCCCCGTCAGTAAGTATAAGGACACTAAGAGGTGATTTCCCCAGTTCCCAGTCCCCCTCAGCTTCATCGGTTGCCACCTCCCGGCATAGCAAGACATATATAGAACCCTCCAGCTCTTCCCAGAAAGCCAACCCCTGCTTGCTGGTCTCAGCACCTCAGCTCAGCTCGGCAACCCTGCCCTTCCCAAGCAGCCTGAGATTTACCAGCAACTCTTCACAGAACAAAGGAAACCTTGATGCTTTCTCTTGGGAAAACTCCCAGCTTTTCAGAATCTACTCTTTAAATTCACACCCTAGCGGCAATTTTATCCCATGAACTCTGGGGAGTTGAAAGGTTTTTCACCTGAGCCACACGCCCCTTGGACAGGGAAGGGGCCCTGATCTCCTCATGTTCCCCCCATTGTTTGCTAGTGAGGCCAGGACGCACACATCCCCTTAGGCTGGAAAGACACCCCCCACAAAGGGGCCTGCCCCGCCAGCATATCTCCCTGGTGGGAAGAAACCAAGTTCCACAAGACCACAGGCTGATTCCCCACTACCCAAGCTGCCATTGCCTCTCCAAGGACTGGACAGCAAAGGAAGTGCCTCCTTCCCCAAGGCCCAAGGCTCACCTCGTTTCCAAATAACCACCTCCCAGAATGTCTACTAATGGTCACTCCAATACCTTTCCAGAAGAGTCTCAACCCATTTCCTGGGGTCCCAACAATCATTAGGAGGTCAGCATGGGTTCACTTCCTAGAGAAAAGGATGTTTGGTTTTATACCCACATAGTCATCTTGAATGCAGTACTGGAAGGGCCCTAAATTAAAATGAAGGGGATGCCCGAGCCACCTCAAAGCCTCTGTATTTTCTAGAAGCTTCCCTGGTGCTAGATGGTTCCCTATGAACCCAGAGAGCGTTGGTGTTTGCTAGATAGGGACAGTGAGCAATACAGTTAACAGTATTGTCTCAGCCTGATTTTAATCATGGACAGTGGAACCAAATCTGAATGAGGAAGCCAGGAGGAAAGGAAAAAAATAAAAACAAACTATTCTTCATGAAGGATAACGGCCATAGAGGGTATTTCTGCAACTAAGATGAAAAGGAGAGAAACCCAGAGTTGCAAAATAGTGTATCTGTGGTCAAGATCACTGATCTGTCTTCGTGGTGACAGCCTCTAGGAAGACTGGAGAGTGGGATGCAGAGGAGTGGGGAGGGTAGAGCCACTGGGGGGAGGGGTCAGAAACGAGAACCCCACTCAGCAAAGTCACTGGAAGTGACAAGAGCAGGGTGGAGAAGAGGGCCAGGAGCCAGAAGCCACCATGTTATAAGAATGGGAAGCCACAAGGCCATAAGCAGAAAACAGCCCAGCAAGGAGACAAGAGGGCACGGATGGAGTGCATTAGAAATGGTAGCCACTTTTGCAAGAGGAATTCAGAACAAGTGTGAAAATGAGGAAGGAACCCAGCCCTTCCTCCTGGCTCGGAAGCTTCTTCTGCATTCGCTACCAAGGCTTCTGTAAGAGCATGGTGGCAACAGCCATCCCTAGAGGAAGTTCATTGATCACCCATGGTGAATTCTGAAGCTCTGTGCACATTAGAAGGGTGAGGGATGGGGTCAGACTGAGGCAGGGTGGGGTTTTAACTAAATCCCATAGTAAGAATGAATTTACATTGTTAACCTGTGTACATGCATGATGGCACCCTCCCTCTGCCTCCCTGCCATCCTTCCACCAACAAAGATTTACTGAGCACCTACTATATGCCAGTCAGTTCTAGGCACTGGGACACAGCAGTGAACAAAACACATCAACTCCCTGATCTTACAGAATTTTCATTCTGCTGGAGGAACAGACAATAAACAGATCAAGTACATAGTATATTCAATGGGAGTGAGGGACACCTGGGAACAGAGCATGGAAAGAGGCAGAGTTTCAGCTGGAGAGGCTTAAGAAGGTCTCAGGAGTGAAAGCCTGAGAGAAATGAAGGTTAGCTATGAGACACAGAGAAGCATTCATGCAGACACAAGAAGGTCAGTCTCCAATCCTGGAATATGCTGGAATATTCTACAAATACCCAAAGACCAGTGAGACAGAGTCAAGGAGGGAGCAGGAAGTAAGTCTAGGGAGGCAAGCAGGGGTGGGGGAGACCGCAGAGTCTTGTAGCACACCGTAAGGTCAGAATGAAACACGAAGGGGCAGAATGTTGCTGTGACCCACCAGCAGCACTGGTCTAAATCCAAACCCAAGTCTTTGAGATGACAATGGCATTGGTCCTGACTTGAACCTTGAGTTGAATATGAGAAAGACTGAACTAGTCTGAAAGGGACTGACTGAACCAGAAGAAAGTGAGATCCATTTAAGGGGTGCAGTTGTTTTATCCCACTGTCTGTGTCACACTTATCTCTAAACCAGTGGGAAATGCCAGTTGGCTTAGACCAAGATCTTCTACCTCCCCTCTGCTGGAGGTGGGGTCCAACCCAGAGAACTCGGACTGAGAGTGGGGAAATGATGGTCCCTCTGGTCAGCAGAATAGTGGCCCCAAAGATGCCAGCATCCTAATCCCCAGCACATGTGGACACGTCACCTTACACAAAGGGACTTTGCAGATAGATGGTCTTGAGATGAGATTACCCTGGATTAGGTGGGCACTGTCATCACAGGGTCTGTAAGAGGGAGGTAGGAGGGCTGTAACAAGAGAAGAGGTATGATATGGAAGCACAGGTCAGCACGATGTGGTTGCTGGCTGGAGGGCCACCAGCCTGGGCATGCAGGTGGCCTCTAGATGCTGGAAAAGGCAAGACACCAGTCCTCCCTTGGAGATCGATATGGATGATGATGCCTAGCACCTATGGTGTTCATTACAAGCCAGCCACTTCCTTCGGCACTCTACTATTAACTCAGTAAATTCAAACAACAAACTTGTAAGATGGGTATCAATGCACTTTTTTTTAAAAAATCCCCATTTTACAGATGAGGAAACTGAGACACAACCATGTTGAAAGCTGCCCAGGGTGATAGGGCAAAGCCAGCATTCAAACCCAAGCAGTTTGATTCCAGAGCCCTGAGCCCAGAGGGTGTGCATCCTTTTTCTGTGTCTTCTGGGTGTACCTTTTTCACAATGAGAGGCAGAACCCCCTGGACCTCTGGGCATGATGCCCTGAGGACATAAAACCACTTCTGTAGTGATCCAGCTAAAACTCTGCAATCTGAACCTAATCGGGGAAAAATGTCCAAGAAAACCCAATGACAAATATTCGATTTTAAAAGGTGAAAGCAAGGGATGACTGCATTCTTCAGAAACATTAATGTAATAAAAGACCAAGACTATGAACTGTTTCAGATTAGGGGTGCCTGGGTGACTCAGTGGGTTAGGCCTCTGCCTTCGGCTCAGGTCATGATCTCAGGTCCTGGAATCAAGCCCCGCATTGGGCTCTCTGGTCAGCGGGAAGCCTGCTTCCCTCCCTCTCTGCCTGCCTCTCTGCCTACTTGTGGTCTCTCTCTGTCAAATAAATAAATAAAATCTTAAAAAAAAAAAAACAAAAACAGATTAGATCCCAGAGACACGATAACTAAAATGCAACACATGACCCCAGCCTGGATTTAGTCCCAGAGCGGGAAGGCTGTAAATGACACTGGATGCATGTGGACGATGGATTCGGGAAAAGTATTGTATCAGCGTTCAACATACTCAGCTTCACAGCTGCCTTATGGCTACACAAGAGAAGAGCCTTCCCCTTAGGGATACACACTGAAAGGGTTAGGGGTAATATACGCCTGCCATACCCCCCCTGCAACTTAGTCTTGGCTTCAGGAGAAAGTAAAACATGGGAATACAGGCACATTTGTGAATGCACATGTATGTGTATACACATACATTATACCTCAGAAGTGCATAGTGCGTGCACATAGAAAACGTGTGTGTACTCATGTGTGGAGAGAGAGAGCAAATATTGAAGGAAATGGGGCAAAATGCCAACTAACTGATGAATGTGCCTGAAGGGTGTATTGGGGGGTTTTTGTATTATGCAACAATTTCAAAAATTGTTTCCAGATAAGAAGTAAATTCAATTAATTGCTCACTGGTTTACAAAAGCATACATGTTTTGATACTATTAATATATATTTACATGAAATATAACATTATATATTTAATACTCGCTGAGACACTTGAAAAGCTATTAGTAAGTTGTCTCTGGGGAATGGGATCCTGATGTTTTTTTCTACTATATTATTTTTCTTAGACTTTCCAAGCTTCCTTAATCAATTAATGTTACCTCCATATTCAGAAAAAAGAAACCAAAAAAGTAAATGCACATCACACTTAATGCCCATAGGCGGCTTACCTGCAAGAATGCTTCCTTCTTTACATTAAATGGTTTTGCGTTTTCTAACTCAAGATCACCCATGACCATCAAACAGCTATTAAAATTTGCAAATTCTTGCCACATATTTTTTTTGAAATAGGATTAAAGGACAGAGCAAAAATGCATTTTCAATGTTTATTATGTACCAAAAACACTAGGTTCTTTAAAATGTCTTACAGTACCCTCCCCACAACCCCACAAGGTTATAAGAGGAATCTGCAAATCGGACGACATCACGGGCAACAAGGCTGCACTCTGGAGAAGTTCCATCATTGTGCTCAAGAGCACACATCAGGTCAAGGGCAGGGCGGAGATCCAAATCCAAGTCTGTCTATCCTCGGAAACCCACGCTGTTTCTCCTGCTGCCTCCTTACAGGTGCTCGGTAAAAGGCTGGTGCACACATACGGCCAGATAACGCCTCCAACTGCAGGACTGGTTAATAAACTTCAAAAATAAAATTCCAAGCCAAATATGCACTATCTGGTTTCAGTTTTAATCCAAATAATCAGACAACCGCCCAATCTCCCACCTCATGTGTATAGAGACAGTAACAGCTGACATTTGCTGAGCCTGGTGTCACACCGCTCCAGGAGCTGCACCTCTCCAATCCCCTTCGCACCCAGCAACGCAAGCATGGCGAGGATCCTCAGAGACAGCTGAGGCGCACAGAAATAAAACGCTCACAGTCGTAACTAGGAAAGTGACCAAACCAAAATTACAACCTATGCAGCATCACTCCAGACCCCATGCTCCTAACAACTTTGATAGGCTTCCTTCCCAAGTTACTCATGCTTAATATTCCAAACAAGAATGCTATAAATACCATTTACAAAGCTATCAATCTAGATTAACTGGTTGAAAGGCCTGCAATAAAGAGTCTGAATTCCGAAATACCTTAATTTCCGAAACCTTATGCAGCCACACCCCACCCTCTAACCACTAGTGCAGTGTATAATGAGCTATAGGTATATTATTTGTCAAGATTTTCAAAAGCAGAAGCCATTTTTTATTTTATACTTCCAAACGAGTGACCGAGACCAAAGGAAGCTGTTTCTGTCTTGTAATTGAATGAATACCATTAAGTCAGTTTCACAATATCATTCCCCTTTTCCAAAGGCAGTAGGGCACAGTAAGGGGCCCAAGCTCGGGAAATAGACTCCGTTCCACCACAAAATGCACAAGTTCATTTCTCCAAGTTCTTCTTTGTTACAAAGTTTAAAAGCTTATTCCGAAGAGTCAAGATAGGGTAGGTAAATAAAGTACCTGACATACACTAGGTACTCAGTAAAAATAGTTTTTAGTGTTCCTCAAACTTTATGCCTATATTTCAATTGACCATATTTGGGGCATTCTGGGCCCAATCACCTGTTGACCAGGCACGGGTGCCAAAGCATTCTTTTGTCCCCTGACAATAGGATCCCACCCCAACTCCCACCAGTGTGCAGGACGGGGGAAGTACTCCGTATTATGTGGTATCTTAACTAAGAGTCCCATATTCTGATGAATACAGATCACGGAGGTCACTAGTAAGTGAAACAGTATGAAACAGGTAGTGATGGGAACTGGAGGTAAACCTGCCACTTGGTTCCAGCAAATTATTGCCCACAAAAATCAAAGATTTTTGAAAAGTGGGAATTGCAGATGTTTATGGGACATTTTTCTGGTTGAAGAATGTGTCCAAGAAACACCTCCATAGCGACACTCACAGGCACATATGTGGTCTGCAAGCACACGGGGAATGCACGAATTGCAAAGATGCAGTCACGTGATCCCACGTGGGTACGTGAGCACCTTCTATCTTCCCTCAGACAGGGAATTTCTACTAAAATTGTGTGTGCAAATGGGCATACATACGGTCACGCACAGCAGGTGGCCATTAAGGCTCCATTTGTCTGACCAACAGTCCTTGGGCCAGCCTTCAGACCTCAGTCCTACAATCACCACCATCAAAGAAATGGCTTCAGGGACTGTGGCAAGGACTGGGATAGGTATTTGTGTCATAATTTCAATGGTAGCATCAGCAGCAACAGAGAACATCGCCACAACAGATCCCAGCTGACAGAGCAGAGGAGCAAACAGTGCGTGAGTTCACGGAACACATGTACACAAAGGATATGCTACTTCAAAGTGTGGGCACTTCCAAGTAAGAAATTTTAGGTGAGGGCAGAGCTAGAGAAGTCAAACTCTGAGTAAAAAACACGTCACATTTTTAAAACATGCAAAATACACTATATAAATAATAATCACGTACATGTGGAGTAAAATCTCATGCATGGCCAAGGAAGATACAAACTTCAGGCTAGTGGTGTGACAAAGAAAAATGTGCTCAGGGAAGGGCATAAAGGAGACTTCTGTTATTATTTTTCATGACTTGCTCCTTAAAAGAAACCAAAAGACCTAAACAGAAAAATTAAGATCTCGGGAAACCTTTGTAATAAAAACAATAAAATCTAAACAGATGGGGAAAGACACCACCATTCTACAGCCACAACAGCCCCTCCCATCCCCACACTACTATGACATGGGAACACATTAGGCAAAGGTAAAATCTCATTATCTAGTGGCATCTGCAATACACCTTTCTGGAGTTAAGAGATCAAGTATGGGATGGAAAGGGTTACTTACGTATTTGAGAAAGTGTTGGAGACATTTATACCATTTACTACCTCAACAAAACGCACCAACGTTACAAGACTCATACTCAGTAACAGGAGCCATCCTCTCTTAACACATCACCATGCAAACATTAGGATGAAGACACAAATTTTTAGCACTTTTAGTGTATAGTCCAATATACTTATCTCCCTGAAATTCCCATGCCACCCACAACTTATTTTACAAAGGAACCACCTTACCCAATTGTTAAAATTCTTAAAATCCTTGTGATAGTGTAAAATCTTGCTAAGAAATGCCTTAAAACATATATAATGAAATTCTTCAAATGACAAATTTCATGGGAGTCTCAAAGTACAAGAGCATTTTTCCCTTGGGGAGATAATTCACTTATTTGATACACTAAATACCGTCAGTAAACTTCTAAAAGAAAATCTATTCTTAGGTTTATTATTTAAGCAATCTCTACACCCCACATGGGACTTGAACTCATGACCCCAGTACCAAGAGTCGCACGTTCTTCTGACCGAGCCAGGCAGGAACCCCTAAAAGAAAACCTAAATTTTATTTCAATATGTTGTAAAATTTGCTTGATAGTAAACAAAAAGCATCCAAAATACTTTGCAACAAAATTTTCCTTTGATTCTTACAAGTTGAATTTCCCAAGTGAATAGCTTCCTAAATTTAATTCAAAGTAGCATGATACACACCCAACACCTTTATATTTATCTACATATTATACATTTAAGGATATACTTTCAATTAAAGTAACACAGAAAAAGCAAGTTTACCCCCCCAAAAAAAACCCATATTAACACCTTTATATGACTCCTAACAAATCTCTACTTCCTAAAACATGCAACATACTACAATAAGGGATTCTCATTGCTCAGGTAATGTAAAACAGATTTCAGTCCCTTGCAATTACAACTCACCACACTCTTTTAGAACATAGGTGTAACTTCTCACCCTCAAAAACATTTGGATTAACCTCAGGAGTCTTAAGTATCTATATTACTTGACACCCTTTGTTCCTTGTAGAACAGCATTAAGAATTTATATAATTTATCAAAATTCAGATACTGAAATAATGGTTAAATCTCTTTTTTAAATAATGGTAAGGATCATATACAAGAGTGAAGTCATACTGTTCTCCAGCCTTGGTTACATAAACCATTCCTATAAATTCCTATAAATTCTATAGCCTCCTTCTTTAATGCATTGTTTAATAATGTTTCTATTGATTTTGAGTTAAGACTGTCAATGGGCAGACATTTTCTCTGCACTTCTTTGAGAGGTAAAGGCAAGAAAAGTCTTTGAATATTTAAGATCAAATGTTTTCACAAGGAAAGGTTAAGTACAGCCTTTAGAAAAGGATCAAATGCATCACATAATTACCATATGAATTTTCTGTGGAGACAATATTGGACTTGGACCAGGGTACAAGTCGCTCCCTTTCCTTCTATATTAACAATGGTTGAAAGAATGGGCTCTAGGATCAGACCCTCAGGATCGAGGTCCTGTGCTGTTAAAGCTGTGTAAACCTCTCTGCAAACCTGTCTGCCCCAGCACACGATGCAGATAAGAACAGTACCCTCTTCAAAGGTCCTGAGGACTTAATGAATTGACACACAGTACCTGGCACATATTCATAAGCACCTTGAAAAGCATCTCATACTTCAAGAAATATAGGACAGGCAGAATCAACTTCCTAGTGAGTAAAGATAACCACTTGGGGTTATAAGCAAAGTGGTAATTAAAAATAATCCCATAAAATTTCTCAAATCATCTTTGCAGACAGCTCACATGTATTTACAGAATATTTGCTGGCATTTTACAATCCTAACTTCTACAAAGACAGTTCTCGCATTAAGCAATACCTAAAGGTGACTCCTGCAACTTAACTTTTTTAAGAGAAGTGGGGTGGGAAGGGCAGAGGGAGAGAGAATCAAGTAGGCTCCACACCCAGCATGTAAGCCCATGCAGGGTTCAATCTCACAACCTTGAGATCACGATCTGAGCCCAAATCAAGAGTTGGGACACTTAAACAACTGAGCCACCCAGAGACCCCCGCAACCTGTTTAAGATTAATATACAAAGAATCCTGAAAATACAATTGCCCTGTATTTTAAGACTTAAATCTTACTTAAACACAATCTGTATCTGGCTTTGGCATTTAAAAGCCTATGAAACAGCTGTCTGGCTGCAAATTAAAATGACTAGAGCTTTAAACAAATGACCACGCCAGGTATTTCCACTCCCGACCAATTAAGCCAGTATTGCAGTTCAAGCATCAGTATCTTTATTTTTTTAAGCTCTTCACATGAGTTAATGTACTACTGTAGTTGAATACCAATGCTATAAACAGAATAGTTATCTTAGTATTTCCCTGCACCTTTTTTCAAGATGCGCATTATATACCTCTTACACTGTTGATAGGAATGCAAACTGCCGCAGCCACTCTGGAAGTTCCTCAAACTTAAAAACAAAACTACTCTACAACCCAGAACTACCCTACAACCCAAGAAGTGCACCAGTAGGTATTCACCCAAAGAATACAAAAAGATTCCAAGGGGTACATGCACCCAGATGTCTATAGCATTATCAGCAATAGCCCAAACTACGGGAAGAGCCCAAATGTCCATCTACTGATGGAATAGAGTGTGTGTGGGGTGTGTGTGTGTGTGTGTGTGTGTGTGTGATGGAATATTAGTCAGCCACCAAAAAGAATAAAATCTTGTATCTGCAACAATGTGAATGGAGCTAGTGTATTACGCTAAGCCAAGGAAGACAAGAGGAAGACAAATACTATGATTTCAAACTCACGTGAAATTTAAGAAACAAAATAAATGAACATATGGGAAGGGGGTAAAAGAAACAAAGGAAAGGGAAGCAAACCTTAAGAGACTCTCAATGATAGCAAAGAGTTGTTTGCTACAAAGAGGATGGCCTAAATGAGTGATGGGCATTAAGGGCACTTGTTATGATGAGCAGTGGGTGTTGTGTCTATTTAAGTTATGAATTACTAAATCCTTCTACTGAATAATATGCTGTATTATTAACTAGAATCTAAATAAAAATTCAAAAAGAAAAAGGATGGGTGATATATTAAGGAGCAACTGGAAAACAAGAGAGAGTTCTAGAACAAAGGAAATGAGGTAAGTAGGAGGATGAGCCTAACTAGAAGAGTAATCACCTGACCAATCAAGCTTTCTGTTACACATAAAACGTTCATCACCTTGTGGTCAAGAAAGTGATCGTAAACAAAGAAATCTGTTAACAACTTCTACTTGGTTTTCAATATACCACAAATGATTTTGTGACAACTATAGGATACAAAGTTGTATGCAAAATTATGCTTAAAAAGTATTATTAGAGGGAAATAAATCAAATGTTCATATAAACTGATAATGCTGGATGCATGATTTGCCAGTACTTTTTATCTTTTTATAATTTTATTTCTAAATTCCCTAAAAATTAACATATGAACATTCCTATAATCAGAAATGTGGAACGATAAAATTTCCTTTCCTTTAAGGATATTAATGTTCAAACTTCTTCACACCAATGCCTATCAGGCTGAGCATTTCCAAGAGGCCACTGCTCCAGCACAGACCTCTCCAGAAGCATGGCTTCTAACAGTGGGCTATCAAATGTGGAACTGAAAGACCCAGCTGTTCCCACTTCCATGCAAAATACTTTACATCTAGGTCATTAAGCAAAAGACTAGAGCTGGTGAGTGACTGATTACTACTATTTAACCTAAACACACAAACCATCATAATCTGTTGAAATCAAATTCCTTTTTTTGTTTCTTGGAAAGGAAAATGACACTTCACCACATTTTTAAACAGTTTATTTATTCACGCAATAGTTTGATTTCCTTTGAAAGCTAGAAAATAAAGATCATTTATTTACCTTCTTATTTTTGTTGTTTTTCCATACGGTAAACATTGATCTTTCCCTAACTTCATAAAGGTGAATTTTTTAAAAATCTATGCACACACCAAAATCACTGAAAAGGAATGTGCAAAACTCTAGGAAAACTCACTTGAATGTTTTTAAAGTGTCAGAAGATCACAATTTGGGGATCTACCCTATTAAGAACTATTTTTTTTAATCTTACAGATAGAACTTGTTTTCAAAGTGGCATATTTAGAATGATTATTATCCAAAAATAATCCCCACAACAGAAAATCTCAATTTTAGGAGAATTTCTGAGCTAATATACTTAAATGAGAAAATAAAAATACTGTTTTTCTTTGACCAGAACTTTTGAATTTGATACATACTTTTTTCCAAGTGTCATTTCTTTTTCTTTTTTTAAAGGTAACAAACCACACACTCAGAATACAATTCTTAAATTTGTTTCTTGTAAACACAAGAATGGGCAAAGTTAAGGTACATTAGTTATAGAATGAAATAAGGTAGTGCATTTAGCGTCACATATGAACTTAAGGCCTTAGTAACTTGATTGTGATTTCAGTATTAGCAACAGTATATTTCCCTCATGCTTACATACACGAGTAAGCAGGCAGACAAAGCAAAAATTTCTAAACATGTAAGGAACGAAGACAAACAATTTAATCTATATATTATCAGTCAATTAATACAGTTGGACTCTTTCAAAGTAACCGCTGGTAGTAAAATAATCTGACCACATTTGATACAGCAATTAAAAGAATAGAAATTAGGTCTCCTATACAATCAGAGCATCTCCCGATGTGTAAAGCAGTTAAAAGCCCATGTATACTTTATTTTGCAGATACTGCCCAGACTACAAGCTACCCCAAAACCAACCTTTGCATAATGCATTTTGTAAAATGCCTACCTAAAAATACATTGTATTTCATAATATTACCAATACAGGGGGGAGGGTTCTAACCCAAAACACTAAAACCAAATATACATGAGACTATTCAACAGTAGCCTGTGATACAATCTTAGGATAAGAAATTTCACATACATCTATTAAATAGCATCTTGTGTTCATAATTTCAGTCATGTCAAATTAGACTATTTTTTTTTCTACAAAGTTACCAAAAAAGACACTAAGCTAGAGTCAGGAGAGCAGATCTTCCTGTTCCAGCTCTACCTCTACCTGTAAAACACAGGACAAGTTCCCTTAATTCTCAGAAAGGCCTCAGATTCCTGAACTATTAAAAAAGGGGGCTGAAATAAATGAGTTCTAAGGAGCATTCCCATAAAACAGGATTCTGGTAAATTTTTGAAAACTCAAAATTTTCAAAAAAAATTTTAGCTATGAAATATCAAGCCTTGATACTTATCATCAATAATGCTGACTTTTATAGAGAGCTTTAAGCCAAGGAATTACTGATTTTGCATTTATGGGACAAAATGCAAGATATTTTTTCAACATGCTTTTCCAGTTATCAGAAAGGGAGGGAAATTTTACGACGACTGTAAAGCATTGGAACAACAGTGAAAACACTACTTGTAATAGCATGCTAGTCATGGATAGGCATTACTTGTTTGCTTTTAGGAACTTTTGTGCACAAGGCAAGAGGTTTTATAAGATACCACAGAATACAATGACACACTACATGTGGCCTGACAAACTCAAAACACAGTCAAAATGAACTTTAAGGAGTATTTCACTTGTTTATAAAATGTATACAGAGACCTGGGCCTAACACACTTCACCGCCTCAAGTCCCAAAGTCTAGTTTCCCTTTCAGAAAGAAGTGCATCTTTTACAAAACTAACACCTATTTTCAGGAATCAAGAGTCACTTACACTGGACTGCCCTTAGTAGAAAAACTGAATATACTGTCTCTGATTCCAAAGTTTTCTATGCTAGTACAAGTGAAATAAATGAAGACCTAAGACCAAGTGCAAGAAAGAATCAGACCTCAAAATGCGTATTTATACTGAAAATGTTTCACATTAATAGGTAGATCTGCAAAGGATAAAGTCATTTTCCACAAAGAAAATTCCTAAGACTTACTAATTCCAAATTTCCATAATAGAAATTTACTTTGAATGTCAGATTGAGCAGGAAAAACACCTACTTTTAAACTATTATTATGAAATGTTCTAAAATAAAAGTTCTTAGGCTGGTTAAAAAGCACTGGACTAGAACCAAGGAGAGTAAGTCTTCCTTGAGAATATACTAGAAGAATCAAATGCAACAGAGCCATAAGGCATACATATAAATGGACTAAAATTATAGTCTTTGTATTCTCATGGGATTTCTTTATATTATCTTGAGGACAAACTGTGATTTTCCAAAATATCAAAAGTAGCTTAAAATTTTATCAATCCCTTTCCTTAAGAGAATGAGGATTTTTAACTATAAATACTGTAACATATGAAAGGGTTTCAATGCAAAATAAAATTATGCATCAAAAATTTCAAATTACCATTCAGTGGACTCCCTGGAACCCCCGCCTAATGACACGACACACAAACAAGCTATCGAGCAAGAATCTGTTAACAGTTTTATTTTTTTTTTTATGTTAAATACCATGGGACAGGATTGTAAGGATGAAAAACTCAGTCAACTGCCTCACAAGGGATAAGAAAAATTCTGCCATGATATTAGC
This sequence comes from Mustela lutreola, assembly GCF_030435805.1. Taxonomy (NCBI): domain Eukaryota; kingdom Metazoa; phylum Chordata; class Mammalia; order Carnivora; family Mustelidae; genus Mustela; species Mustela lutreola. Next base: position 58,654,723 of record NC_081300.1, on the reverse strand, counting down.
AAAGGTAAAGGAGAAAATTTACACTGTAAGAGGCACCATTTCCCCACAGAATACCTCTTGGCATTTCCTGAATGAGTGGGATTAGCAATCTAAATAAATCATATTTCAAGAGGAAACAGCAACAGATAAAATTTAAAGGGATTATTAAAATAACATTTACAAGACTCTGAACAATTCTTGAACTCTTATTAAAACCACAAAGAAAGAACAATTCTTTATTTATGAATTTCATAAAGGACTGAATGTGCAACTGACATCTGCTAGTGATGATCTGGTAATATACAATTTGTCCAGGAGCCGAACAGTTTATTTTATTGTGTTTTCTAACCGTAAGAGATCATTAAAGGCAAAGCCTATATGACGCTGTACACACAAAAAAAAATGGTCACCGTGGGCCATACTACCAATGAAATGGTAGGTAAACAAATCTTTTTCTGGTCAAGAGAAAAAAAAAGAAATAGCACTCTGCATGCTTCACTCTACAAGATGAACTTCCCTAGAAAGAACCCGATGAAAATGGCTGCAATTACGACAAGAAGGGAAGGAAGAGGACTGGCGACATTATCTCTGAAGGATGCAGCTGAGGTTGATCCAGGTTTATCCGAATGTGCTACCTTTCTGAGCCTTAAGCCTTCATCCTGAAAAAAATATATGCACAAAAAAGTTTTAAAAACAAATATGCATACAGTCAAACTGTCAAGCTACAGCTCTATGGCCAGAAAGCAGATCAGCATGCACATGGCTGCAGTGGGAACAGGGATTAACTGCTAACCAGCATTAAGATAACTTTCTAGGCTGATGGAAACATTCAAACACTGGAGTCTAGTAATGGCTGCACAAGTCTACAAATTTACTAAAAATGACTGAATTGTACACTCACAATGGGTGCTTCAATGGAATATAAATTATACCTCAATAATGTCGATTCTAAAAACGAGAGCTGAAAAATGTACTCCTAAAAAAGTGAAAAATTGGATACGGATATAGTGACACAGAAGGAGAAAATGTCACTAAACTATATTAAGTAAGGAAGAGCTCTATGCATGCACTTATTTCCGTGGTGGCCCGTGGTATCTTTACACTGTTACCAAAGACCACCAGGAGCAAAGCTGTGGTCCAACAGGGTTATGGACACACTGCAACCAGTGTGCCCACACAGCACGAGCACAGGGAGTATCTGGCCGAAGGAAAAGAACAGGAATTTTACAGGATCTGGAAGAAAGGGGAATTTCAGGATAAAATTTAAAAAGCAAGCGTATTGATGAGTTCAAAGCAGGAGGTCCATGTGTGGAAGGGTCAGCACTGGGTCTTGACTACAAAGGAGATGCCTAATCCTACTTCTTCAGAAAAACAACAAACTACAACAGCTATAGAATGTTGTATACAGAAACTAGCCCCCCCAACCCCCCCCACCCCCCATCAGAGGCTATGCCCCTGGACTGGAAAGGGACGCTGCTTCTCTGTGTCAGTGACTCAGATCCTCTAGACAAGAGTGAGCTGCTGCTCAGTTCTTACCAGTATGATTTCACACAGCAAAGTTTCTGACAATGTGATTTTACGGGACAAAGTTTCTCAGTAAGAAAGCAATAGTCACTCAAAATAGAAGGTTGTTATGACACTTTACCAGTCTCAGTGTGATCCTGGGGGAAATACTGATACCTATTACCTAGGCAACTGGCTTTACATATGTCCAACATCCCAACCAGATGAATGACAGGACAGATTTTTACTTCCTTAGTGCAAGCTCATTTTTATTTTCTCACACTGATTTCTCTAGGATGCTTCTAATGCCAAATGAATTAAAGAATCCACCTCAGGTCTTACTTTTTTATTTCCAATTACTGGATTTTCTGAGGGTTGGTGGGGTTTTTTAGTCTCATTTTCCATTAGTCCTATGTGAAGGAAAAATTATTCTCAATCCCATCGAGAACTTTAAACAATACTCCTAGTGATTCTGATTTGCTGGGTCTGGAGAGGACCCGTATTTTTAAAAAGCTCACTAGGAGATTCAGATGAACAGTCTGAATTAAGAAACACGGGACTAAAGGAATAAAAAGGAACAGTGAATTTATGATGGGTCTTGTGCATGAAATGTTAATAAAGCACCTGAAATTGATCCTATAGGCCAGTGGCCTTCAAGGTTCTTTTGTTTTTGTCTTGTAAACAGCAAAACACTCTTTCAAATAATATCTCCTACAAAACATCAGCCAATAAATAAAAAGGAGATACCAGCACCCAAATCTCACCTCTCTCCCTGTCCACTCTTCCTATATTCCAGCCCTGCCCTACTTACATCATTCCTACCATTTCCACTTCTCCCTCTCCTGCCAAGAAACAAACAGTGGTTTTTTGTCATGCTAAGAAGCCCATCTTTATCAAAGAATAGAACTGTGCCATGAAAGTCATGGTAGATAAAGTAGAAGTAACAAAAAGAGCATCCTTAGAAATCTATGGTGTATGGATATTAGTGTGAAATGAAGATAATCTTTCCACTATCCCAAGAGGTGCTGAGGGCCTCTGAGGGGTACTGTGAAATAGGAAGAGATAAACAATTTTTTCAACACAGATCAACTCAAGATACAGTACCTGTGATTCAGAGTATATGTAGTTTCTATATACATTTAACAGATGGAAGAATCAAATGTAGATTAAGCCCCTTAATTTAGGTTATTTACTCATGTATATTTTTGTATCATCTACTTTGACGGCACTTTAAAGGTATTCGGGTCTTGAAATAATTACTGTCAAGACAAATTATTAATAAACCCCACACGTATTCAATTAGTCCTCATTCACCAGTTCATCCATTTATTCACCCAAATGTATGAATGACTACTATACGCATGTACTATGAATGCAAAGATGAATGAGCACAGGTCCCTGCCTCTAAAGAACTACCGCCCACTAGAGGGAGAAAGACCTCCAACAGACAGGAGCAGTTAAGATGACAGAGGTTTCATGGAAACTAAGGAGAGAGCATTCCAAAACCATATTTCTTTTCTTCTGGGAGGCGAGAGCCCTAGAAAAGGTTATATTGAAAAGATGACAAGAACCAAGGAACCAAGAGACAATCATATATGTATAATGGGTTTATAAGGGTAGGAATGGGATTTCACAGCGATCCAGTCAGAAGGAAGAACTCAAACTAAAGCAAAAAAAGAGATCATTAACAGAGAGACCTCTTCAGGATACTCTAGTCCAAAACTGTCCAATATAAAAATAAGCTTCCAATGTGAGCCACCCATTTACTTTGAAATTTTCTAATAACACATTAAAAGGTAAAAAGAAAATGGTAAAATTAATTCTAATAATAAAATTCAATCCAATATAACCAAAATATTATTTCAATATGTAATAATACAAAAAAAAGTATTTTTTTTGTACTGAGTCTAAGCAATCAATCGGGTGTTTTGCACTCACAATACATGTCACTTCAAACTTACATTTCAAGTGCTCAACAGCCACGTATGTCCCTACGCTATATAGGATAGCACCATTTAAGGCAAGACATATGACTAGGGCACAAAATGTAAAGGCTATAAAAATGTAAAAAACAAGAGAGGAAGCTAGCAATGCCACCAGCTAGATCACAAAAAACTAGGGCATCTACTAGGAAAGGAACTTGCAGGCAAAGAGAAGCCTTTGTAAAACTAGAGGCAACAGTGGGGAGCAACAGCTAAGACATAATAAAATTAGGGAAAACGAGAACTGACCATGGGTAAATTTTAAAAACTGATAGATAACATGGCCTAATAATATTCACACATCTTATGCCTTCATTTAAATCAACTTATCTTCAAAAACAACTTACTCTCAGGTGTCGATTTTCTTCTGATAGTTTCATCATTTCTCCCTGAAGTCTTTTACATTCTTCCATGAGTTTCCTTGTTTCGGTATCGTTGAGTGAAACACTATGTGGTTTTGGCATGGGTCCATCTTGTTTAGAGGCATTCAGTGGAACAGTTTTGCTAGGTTCCAGATCATTCTGTATTACAAAGATAGTGGCACTTTTTTAACTGACCAAATCTCCTTTAGATTTTAAACAAATTCAAGTTGAAACTCCATACCCTTCTTTTCCAAAAAATCATTTAAATAGAAATTCTGAGGTTGTGATTTCATTAATAAGAACTTTTTAAAACTACCCAAGGTTACAGTCATCTGTGAACAATTTTGGCAGGACTAAATCAATAAAGGTCAGAAAGAGAAGTCAAAAAAAGCACCCCACTCCCTCTACTCCCAAAACCCTTCACACTTACCTCTACCATAGCACTTATCATATATCATACAATAATGTATTTCTGACGTTCTTTCCTACAGTATTTCAAATTCTGGGAAAGCAACAGTCATTCCTTTCTGTATTTATGGTTTGTGGATATAGGTGTGCTAAAAATCAGTGCCAAAACCCAGCACTTTGGCCAAGAGTAGTTATTCAATGAAAGTATGCTGAATGACGCCAACCAAAATCCAAATATGATGGTCATTTTCAGTGCTCTGATTCTGTAATTCAAATGAGATTCTGTGGGGGTAGGGGGATATTATAGTAATAATTCCAATGATATTATAAGACTACCTAAGAAAAACTTAAAACCTAACTTCTATTAATGGGAAAAATACCCAGGATATAAACATAGAAGGGAAATAATAAACATAAACATATCATGGTTTTTTTTAAAAAAAAAAAAAAAAGGAGGTGGTAAGGGAGTTAATTACATGTTCTTCAACTCATACATAAATAATTCTTTCAAATCACCAACACTGTTTGCTTTAATTCATGAAATTCCATAGAGAATCATGGTAATACTTGGACCCTTTTAAAATTGTGAGCCCTAAAACTGCAATTCTTACCAATACCCATCCAATATAGATAAATATCTAGGGCAGTGCCTAAGTAAGTGTCCCAGGGCCTGTGGTCTAAAGTGCTTCAATGTCCTTAACCTGAATGTCATTTATACCAGCACCTACACCTTAATAGTATTAGTGCAACAAGTCATCTCTTCAACTAAAAATTTACTTGCTAGAAATTTAATGCTATTTTCAACTGCTTTATTCAGATATAAACTTCTAACAAAAACATTTCCAAAATCAACCTCATGGCATTCCACAGTACTCAATAATAGGTTACACATCTACCACACCATCTCAAGTCCCAAATTTATATTAGGTGTAAATAACTGTTAGTTCAAGGGGCAAAACTAGTACCTCTTATGAAGGGAATGTGATTTCATCACTATACTTACACCCATGTAAAAACGGTAATGTTATAATGAGGTTCTAATGTACAACACTACACTATTTGACTGTCAACATTCAGATTTTTTCATTTTTCTTCAGAAGCTTCTCAGCTGTGAAGAGTTTTAAGAAGCCTGCTTCTAATTTCTTTCTCTGAGTTGTCCTCTTACTAGCTTTCTTGTTCTTCACCCTATCTTCCCCTATTCTGAGTAATTCCATCTCTATCCGTAAAAATCTGTTTCAAATATATTTTGCTCTCCATTAATATTCTTTCTTAATCCTTCTCTTAACAGTAATTAGAATTCATTTCAAAATGATTTTTCAAGTGTGCTCCAATCCAACCTAGAACAAGCCAAATTTGTAAAAAGAGAGCAGCTCACGGTCTTTCTCCATAAAGATGAAAGCAGCAGTCAACAATATGGCAACTAAGGAATCCTCAGGTTCTGCTTATGAAATTGGAAAAAATATATACTCAAAACGAGAAAGCTGACTAAAAAATCAAGAGGCGATACATGAGGCCAACAAGTGAAGATAAAAAAAACAAAAATGAAAAATCATCAAACTCCTCACAATTAGCTTATTTTTAAATGAACTCTTGAAATTCCAGAAAATTCAGAATTATCAGAGGGAAACTACCCATCTCATCAACCCAACCCAAGTGTTATTTATGTATTACTTTCAATATTTTCTCATATGCACATTTTATAAAATCAGCATACACTAACATTTTCTTCTTTATCCATTTGTATGTTCATCTTTTAATTATCATTTTAAGTGACATGGTATGTCATTAAATATTCTATTCTGTGTGTAAACAAAACTACTTAACAATCTCACTCTTTTTAGACATTTCATGGGTAGCTTCCCACTCTTTGGGATTTTAAATAACATGTCAACAAATATTCTTATGGTTGACAGAATTAGATTTTTCTTTTTCACTGAAATTTTTCTTAATGTTATATTTTTTATAACAAAAAGGAAATGTCATAACCAATTTGTGAAGCATAAACATAAATAAAGGCTAGAATGCAAAAGATACAGTGAAGCTTAAAAACACATTTCAACAGTGAGTCAAGCAAACATGAAACAAGTTACTTGGGAGTACACTTCTGTCAAGTACTATTTAGGCTCCCTACAAACCAGCCAACATACATAGAAGATGCAATGAAATCTAATTTATTTGTGTATATTTAAAGTATAAGCATATATAACCTAACTTAACTGGGGGATAAAAGAGGGAGTTCGGCAGGGGGCTGAGTCATGCATATAGTAACCATCTGAAAAGTCTGAAGGGAACACTAAGGCTGCTGGGACTTTAAATGCATACTTCCATTCAGGAGCTCCATTACTGAGGTTTGGCTCCAGGAAAACAGCTCCTTCTTGAGAACTGCTTTAGGCTGGTCCAGAAAGAGGAAAGCAGTTGTTCTGAGAACCATGAAATAAGCAAACTGGAGGGATTCAACATGCTGTGACTCTTAAGAAAGTGATGAATAGTAACACTGTATTACATTAAATTTACACTGCAACTAGAGTAAATGGGAAGGTCAAGGCCACAATATCAATACAAAAAAATATTTCACAACTTGTACATTTTCCACTATTTTATATTATTTAGCCTATCTGCAATAATCCCTTTCCATCCATAAACTGAACTTACTTCTTTATTCTTCTTTAACAACCATCAGAATTTCAATTCCAATATTCTAAATTATCCCTGTTGGGGGTAATTAGGAAACAGAGCAAGGGATTGAAAACAGAAGGGACAAAGCAAAATGTAAGGCAAAACAGGTTTTTGCAATAATGTCTTGTGAAGGACAAGCCTTGAGCTAAGGAACAGAAGTATGAGGCTACATTCCTGTGACTATAATGAGTAAAGGATATAAATGAACATGAAGGCAGAGCAGCACCTGGTTGGCTCAGTCAGTGGAGCATACTACTCTTGATCTTAAGTCTGTGAGTTCAAGCCCCACATTGGGTGGTAACTCAAAAATAAAATCTTCAAAAAAGATGTTTTAAAGTCTATAAAGGAAATTATGACTAAAACTAAGGGCTGCGGCATGAAATTGTTATAGGCATAATTAAGGCCTTGACCTGGGAAGAGATAGTATTTGAAAAACAAGGTTACTAGAGACTTCATTTCACTCTTAAAAAACCAATTTACTGTTTCTGTAGAATCATGAGTCCCAGAAAGAAGTAACTAAAATGAAAGTATCAGACATTTAGATAAAGATCAAATTTTTTTAACCCTCAGTTACATATTCTCTGGAACACTAAATCAAAGTATAAGCAAACTGTTCAAACTGTAGGGTTCCTCAAGTATATAGTAAGCAAAAAAATGGTAAAGGGAATCATACAGCACCCATTACACCACCCAGAAGTCATTACTGACACGCTGTCATCTTAAGTGAATGTTAAGCACACACATGTACACGCATGTGCACATGCATGCACATGCATATGCACTCACAAGTTCAACTATGACCTAAGACCTTTAGAGTTTAACCACATATTCTCCTACCCTGGGGCACTGTAAATAATAATTATAGTTAAAGAGGGGTTACCATTATCTGTGTTTGATAACAAAATAATAATTCCATTTATCTTTTTTAAAATATATATGAACAAATACTTGCCTGGAGATCAATGTTTGCCAGCTCCTACCTTTATTGCTATACCTGCTACTCTATTCAAATAAGCTCTTAACTCCTTTTTTAAAGAATGCTCCCAAAATCCCAATGACAGAAAAAAATCATACCAACTTCATAATGTTCACTCTTAATTTGTCCTGCTCACTGCTGAGATTTTTAAGTGCTCAATTTGCTTTTTTAGAACAGAGAATAGTGTCTGTGCCTGATTTTTAAGTGATCTGTGTTCTACTGTATTTTTTAAACACAGCTGAAAATTTCAATTCTATCTACTTCATATAATATACTCATAATATATGTGCTAGGTAAACTACATTAATATAACCAGTAACACTAGAAAACTCCTATAGCTGTTAGCTCCCTAAAACAAACCTTCTGCTTCTCCTGTTTGAACACACTGAGTCCCCTGGGATCATTCTTCGTATTAAAACTGCCAGTTGTTGGAACTGTGTTGTTGATGCTGCTTATTGAAGTGACAGCTGGAGAAGTCCCTGGTGGAGTTATACCCTGAGATGGCATGGGAAACATATTCTCAGATTCACATCAAACTGATTTCTCCTGCATGTACTGGGAATGACTAACATAGAAATCATTAGGCTCTTAGACATTCACATTTTATTCTATAAAAATATATTATATATAAGATATAACACTAATAATAACTATGTTAAAGCAAAAAGTACAAAAGTTTTCATAGCTTTTTATATTATTTCCCAAACAATATGCACTATGGTCAATTTGCATTATGCTAATTAATGTATAAATCTTATTAAATTTATGCTCACCTCATACTGTCCTAAAATGAACATGTTCTAATTTTGTAGCTCTAATTTCTGTTGCTAATCAATGCTTGTCAATATCTAAAAGCAAGCACTTCATATTTTCTTACCTTTGGTAATACTCAACCTGAACAATTTTAAGTTAAATGAATTTTTCTCTCTTGAGATTCAACAAATACATTACTTTATAAGCCTCTCCTATACTCAACAACACCCACCCCCAAATGCAGACACACACCCACACACACACCACACACACACCACACACACAGACACCCTTTCCCAGGACCAATAAACTTAAAGATGCATGTAACATTCTAGTGTATCAGTTTCTCCATAGTTCTCTTCCTATCTTCGCAAATTCCTTTAATACAGGTGAAAATAATTGGATACCAAAATGTTGATACACCCTTTAAAATAACACTTAGTGATATTCAGGTCAATGTATATAAACTATGAGAACTCCATTTCACTTAATAAGGCACTGTCCCCAATCTGCTCCTTGTCTCAACACAAAACAATGCATATATTTAATCATAAAGGTTCTTTGTATACATAAGACCACTGAAATTCCTTGTTGACAACCCATCAATTAAGATAAATTGGTATTTTTTTCCTAGAAAATATGTCATCAACACACATTAGGATGGAGGGCATAAATGAAATGCAATATATTTTAAGAAATATGGAAAATTTCAAGTAGAACCAGAGGCCTCAAAATAAACCCCAAAAAAAATTTTTTTTAATTGAACACAAAGAATTAAACAGGTGATAAAACACCATAAAATAACAAGTTAATTAAAACCACATTCAATCCTGGAAAAAAACACTACCACTAAATACACATTAGATTTCATAATACAGAGTTGATAGTAACTAAAAAGAGCTAATAATTCCAAGAATACAACTTTGCAAAAATAGAGCAGTCAACACTTCAGTATCATCTGCCTCCAGCTCTCAACAGCCTAGGGAACACGCTGAGCGGCACCTGTTACTAGTGCTGAACACAACTCAACTGAAGACTCTATGGGCCATTAATTTACTGACATATATCCAAAGATCTGCTGCTTCCCTAGGACAAGAGTGACCGCGAATTTTAGTATGCTTAAGAACAGTATTAGTTAATGTTTGCTGTCTTGGAATAATTATTAATAGTACCTCCATTTATTTAAAAAGGGGGGGGGGCTCCTGGAATCCTAGATCACTCCATCTATGATGCAAATCAAAGAATTATTTCCCAAAAAGAGCCCGCTCTAATGACGATTCAAAATGTTAGAACTGTTTTGAAAAAAAAAGATTTCTTTAAATTATAAAAATTTTAAAAGAACTCAACCACTATACTTCTAGACCTGGCATCCTTTTTACCCTGACAACCAAAAACTTCAATGTTTTCTTTATATGTTCAGTATCAAGGTCCTGAAAACTTGAAGAATCAACAAAATAGTAACATATCCTTTTCTACAGTTCTTAAGGACATGTAAATACCTCAACACTAACAGCATACCTAAAAAGATCCAGAACCTCAAATAGGTTAAGATACACTTACCTAATGTAATTGAATTACACGCCTATCTACTCCTTTTGTGGGGAAGATGGGTAAAGGAGGACCTGGGAGCAGGAGTGAGAGAGTGGGATGGGGTGGTTAACATAAGCCCAATTTCTCTCAACACAAACATTATACCTAATAAACGTAAGAATGACAAAATAACATTACTCAATCCTAAATAAATTAATGAATCTAAACTAGTTTCTCAGTTTTGACCGTATTGATGTTTGGGGCAGATAATTCTTTACTGTGAGGGTTGTCTTACCCACTGCCAGTGCTGAGCAATATCCCTGGCCTCTACCAACCAGATGCCTTTAGAACCTCTCCCTCCTAGTTGTCACAACCAAAAATGTCCCCAGACGTTTACAAATGTACCCTCAAGGGCAAAATTACCCCTGGTTGAGAACCACTCATTCACACACTGCACACCAATGATCACTAACTTCACCAAAAAAACAAAAAGAAACAAAACAAAAAAAAACCCGATCATATATTGAAAAGAATTTATCACCACCTACAAAGCAGTCTTGCCTCTCCCCTGCCTCCAGTGAAAATAAATCAAAATCTAATCAAACTTCTAGATCCAACTTTAGAATATACCAAAACAAGAAAAATTAAATGACACCACAAGGATGTAATCAGCAAATCTAGTCTACAGGGAAAGTCTACAGGACAAACTTAGTTTCTTCAATAAAAATCTGAAAGAGAAAAACAAGGAATCTATAGATTAAGAGATTCAGGAAATGTATCATCCAAAAAGCAATATGTGGACTTTATTCTGATCTCAATTCAAACGAACTGCAAAAAAAATCTTTCAATGACATCTGTGAGACAAATTTGAATCTGCCTACATAGTTTGATATTAATATTATAAGCTTTTAAAAGCTTGTTGGCAAGGATGCAGAGAAAGGGGAACCCTCTTACACTGTTGGTAGGAATGCAAAGTGCTACTGCCACTCTGGAAAACAGTACAGAGGTTCCTCAGAAAGTTAAAAATAGAGCTACCCTATGACCCAGCAATTGCACTACTGGGTATTTACCCTAAAGATACAAATGTAGTGATTCAAAAGGGCACATGCACCCCAATGTTCATAGCAGCAATGTCCACAATAGCCAAACAATAAAAAGAGCCCAGATGTCTATCGATAGATGAATGGATAAAGAAGATGTGGTATATACACACACACACACACACACACACACACACAAATGGACTATTACTCAGTCATCAAAAAAAAATATATAAAATAAAATAAAATCTTGCCATTTGCAACAACATGGATGGAACTAGAGGGTATTATGCTGAGCAAAATACGTCAATCAGAGAAAGACAATTATATGATTTCATTCATATGTGGCATTTAAGAAACAAAACAGAGGAGCACTGAGGAAGGGAAGGAAAAATAAAACCAAATGCAATCAGAGAGAGGGACAAACTAAAAGAGACTATTAACCACAGGCAACAAACTGAAGGTTGCTGGAGGGAAGAAGGGATAGACAGACGGGGCAACTGAGTGATGGGCATGAAGAGCACGTGGTGGAATGAGCACTTGGTGTTATATAAACTGATGATTCACTGAAATCTGCCTCTCAAACTAATGCTACACCATATGCTAATTAATTGAATGTAAATTTAAAATAAAGGGCTTAATTATAGTATTGTCAGTAATTTTTTCCTTTTTTCAAAGTTCTTATCTTTGAGCAATATATATCAAAACAATTCCAGATAAAATTCTATCTTGTTTTGCCTTACAACAATAAGTGAGATGAAAAGTGAGGGGGCTGGTTAGATGAATTAAGATTAACCATAAACTGATCATTATTAAAACTGGTCATGGGTTCACAGGAGTTCACTGTACTTTCCTAAGTGTTTAAAGGTCCTCCACAGAAAATGTTTTTAAAAAATCATTATCTTTTTTATTATATGTTTATAAAAAATAAAAAATTTTTTAAAAATCATTATCTTTAACACTTATTCCTTACCATTTAATCAGATAGTAACTACACCACAAGCCCAAGTAGTTCAATTAACGGAAATACACTCTGTAACTCGTTCATCTAGGCTCAGAATCAGTCTCTGGTGTACTCTGAAATTATACTGAACAGACTTTGGCTTCCTAATAATACTTGCTCTGAAAAGATTCCAGGGCCAAACTATTTCTGCTCATGCTCCATGGTATAGGACTCCAGAAACTCCATTCAGTATTTATTCAAGCCCTTCAGCAGACCCAAAACCGCTTTCATGGATTACTAGGTGCCATACCTGTATGTAGGCACACCTGCTACTCTCCTCTATGGGGTGCTTAAAATGGCCAGGCACAACTCTCATAGCAATATCATTTCCATAGACTTCCAGTTTGGTTTTTTTACTCTTAATCAATAATATCAGATACTTGGGTGAACCCTTTTCAGAGTATAATCTCAAACTGTCTGCTATACAGAGTATAACAGAAGTCCAGATGAAAGACAGTCACAGCTCTATCCATGTTAATTAAAGAAACGCAAAAGATGACATAACCCTAAGTGAGAAAACATCCAGATGTATTTCTACTCAATTTTACTTCACAGAATATATCCAAAGAAAATGAAAACACTACATCAAAGAGTTATCTGCATCCCCATATTCACCGCAGCACTATTTATAATAACCAGGACAAGGAAACAGCCTAAGTGGCCACGGACCAATTGAATGAATACATAAGTTCCGGTTAGGAAATCCTGCCATCTGTGCCAATATGGATGAACCCCCAAAGGCACTATGCTAAATGAAGTTAAGTCAGAAAGACAAATATTGACAATCTCATTTATATGCAGAACCTAAAAAAATAAAAAATAAAAACAAACCCATGGAAAAGGAGATCAGATCTGTGGTTACCAGAGGCAAAGGAAAAGAACATGGGGGAACTGGCTGATGGTGGTCAAAAGGTGTAATACTTCCAATCATGACACAAATTAAGTCCTGGGGATATAATGTGCAACATGATACCTAACACAGGTATACAGTATATTTGAAAGTTAAGACAGTAAATACTCAGAGTTCGCATGCCAAGGAAAAAAAACATTTTTTCCCTTTTTTATATCTAAATGGCATACTTAACTAAACTAAGCAAGCTATTAGCTTTCTGGCAGCACAGGCAAAAGAGAAAGTAAACTCCAATTGGGAAGCATCAATATGCCAATGAACTCTCACTTTCTAGTAAGAACATATTCATTCACATTTTTTATGTTTGGCAAATATTTCAACATTCCTTTAAAAGGGGATTAAAAGACACAATAAAAATTACCACTCAGGGACTCTTTCATTTCAGCTTATTCTAAAAGAATAACAAAATAATTGAGCACAGGTATTTATCTAATCTGTGAATTTCTTTTTCAAGAGGGCAAATGGCTTCCAGATCAAGGCAACAGTCATGTCAGTGTAACCTAACTGTACTCACCCTTTCTATTTACCTGTATTATTTTATATATTAAGTCACCAAAAGGAAAAACCTACTTAGCTTTTTCAAGTCCCTCCAACAAACCATAGAAAGATTAAAATCTGCATTGCAAAATAGGGTAAGTGACCACAACTCATTCTACACATTCACAGACAACTTTCTGAACTGTACACATATATTCCTCAGTCTTCCAAATTGTATTTGCCTGACATTAATCAAAAAGCAACATAGAAATTATTTACTAAGAAATAAAATCAGATGGATTTTGACCAAAATCAACAGTAAACAAAATAACTGGGAATAGACAAACTTAGAATAAACTGCTTGTCTATGTAAATTAAATCTTTTGTCCCCAGGCTATGGGTATACAGTTGTCAAAAAGTGGTTTATGCATATTATTTAATTATATTTATGCATGTGTGTGTCTCATTCTAAAGAACTTGAACTTACTTAAAAGTGGCAAAAAAACTGGGAGAATTAAATGGTTCTTCTCCATCATGAAGACTGTATCTGAAAGTATTTTTCTTCTTGAGTGGACAAAATATTCTCAAATGAAGAAAGCACATCAAGTTTTTTTTTAAACCTAAGTAAGCACTGTCTTAAAATGTGGAACAGCATTTTCACACATTCCCAAAAGGCCAAAAACAGAAGCAAAATTAATCTCAAAGTAAATGAGAACTTAATAGCTCCAATCTTCTCCCATTTTCCTACTTACCAATTTATCATTTTCATTGGGCATTTCAAATACACATCTCAATTTAGAATCCATTAATTCATCAGGTTTTGCCTCTTTCCACTAAAAACAAACAAAACCAACATGAGACAGAGAAAGTTTAACTGTGACAAATAGGTTTCACACCTCAAGGGACAACCAATAGGTTTCAATCAGGGGACACTGAGGCTGTTTGGAGCAGAGGTGAAGTCTGTGGCTCAGGCAGGACACAGAGCAGCACTCTGAACTGACAACCCTACCCCTCTTATCTGGCAATACCACAAAACTTTGTATATAATCCTCAAGAAACCTACTATCACCATCTGTTAAAATCACACTAACATCTCTAGAGACTGAGGGCTTTCTTCCTCACAGTAGCATTTCTAAACTGTTTCTAAGAAATACTATTTCAAAATTCTTTCAATCTTGAAATTAAGTCAGAATTATCTATAATTAACAGATTTACATATTTTTTAATTAAAAATTAGCTTTCTCAAATAAGGACTGTACAAAACCCACATTTTCAACAACATCCCTCAAAATAAATTCCATTCCACCGCTATACTTACCACAGCTTCCATATCTGAAGTGTTTGGTGGAGCAAAAATTGTCTGTACCATAAACTTATGTTTACTCTTCTCATTGGGATCATAGTCAAAAGGCTGTAGCATTACTAAATAAGAAGAAAAAAACACATTGCTTTGTTTCTTCTGCATTTGCTTATCATCCCTACTGCTTAATTGACTAATATGCAAACTTATTAAAAATCCAGGATGGGTTCAAGAAACCTAATCCTGGACTAGTTACATTAAGGATCCAGAATCAACTTTATGGTTTCCAACTATTTTAACAAGCCACAAAATAAACAGCTACTTAAAAAATAAATATAAATCTATGACTACCTCCTCTAAATTAAAGTTTGGGAAAATTTTCAAAATGTTGCCAACATTAACTATTATAATACCTATAAACTCAGATTAAAATCTAGTAAACTATCTATTAAAACTAGTTATAAATACAAGGCTTCATTTGGTATTTAGTGATAATATCTTTTAGAATGACAACAGGGATACATAAAGGAGAATTTAAAAGTTAACTTCAAAACTCACTACATTTTAGTGTTCTAATAAAACTAATTTTTCAAAAATAGATTTTAAGTATTTATTCAAGAAGCTTATCAATCTGTTTAAATCTCATTCTAAGAAACAAAGTATAGGGGCGCCTGAGTGGCTCCAGCTGTCAAGCGTCTGCCTTCAGCTCAGGTCATGACCCCAGGATCCTGAGATCAAGCCCCACATTAGGCTCCCTGCTCAGCGGGAAGCCTGCTTCTCTCTCTCCCACTCCAGCTGCTTGTGTTCCCTCTCTCACTGTGTCTGTCAAATAAATAAATAAAATCTTAAAAAAAAAAAAAAAAAAAAAATATATATATATATATATATATATACACACACACACACAAGGAAGAGGTATACTCTGATCATTTCCAGAAATTTTCTAGCATCCCAGCAATTATATTCAAATTCTTCTAAGCACTCAAGATTTTCAGTAGCCTTTAAAAGAGGATTTTTAGGGGTTCCCTGTAACTAGAGGGGATACAAAACTTTTATTAAATTTATATTACAAAAACTGTAAGAACAAATCTACAGTTACACGAAATATATATACATATGGTATTGTACAAATTATTCCCCTGCTAATACGTAAATTATTTCTAAGATATATCTTTTATACATGTACATCAACACTTTCAAAAAGACAAATGCAATTAAGCAAATGTGAGAAATAGCAATTAAGTAAGAAAATCCTATTCTAAGTGTATCTGAGATGTCCATAACTCCCATCATGGCTAAAAAGATTTTTGAAGGGGCAAATACAAAGCAGAAAAAAATGCACAGGATAAATACTTCGGAATCCACATGAAGGCCAGTGAATGTCCATTAAAGCCCTTCACTAAGCCATCACTGCAGGGTCATCAGTAGGAATTGAATAAGAAGAAAAATTAAAACATGACTGATTGTGATTTTAGGACAATTATATTCTAAGTTATTGCAGACCATATAAGAATTAAACAATCTTAAAAATATATATAAATATGCCAAATTTAAAGAACCCACAGAACTAAGTGCTAAAGAGAGAAAGTTAAAAAGAAAGGAGTATGTAATACAAAGTCAATCAAGGAAAAGTTGCTAGAGAAAGGAAGCACAGTTTGAGTGACTACTTATAAAGAAACTCAATACACTAAAAACTGAAGAGCTAAATGCTAACTGGAGAAGCATCTGTAGGCTGGCTATGGAAACAGTAACTAATGTGTCTGGGGATTTTAATATGGCAGATGCTCAACAAAAGGGATTTATGGAAGACAGTTTTGGAAAGTACAGGTTGACCTCTGTCCAACACAGGGACTTAACATGTAACATGCAGTTGAAAATCCACATGTAACTTCTGGCTCCCCCAAAACTTAAGTACTAACAGCCTATTGCTGACCAGAAGCCTTAATGATAACACAAACCACAGATTAACACATATTTTCCATACTGTACATATTACATACTGTGTTCTTACAATAAAGTAAGCTAGAGAAAAGAAAATGTTAAGAAGATCGTAAGAGAGACCATCTGGATGCCTCAGTTGGTTGACTGTCCAACTCTTGATTTGGGCTCAGATGTGCTCTCAGGGTCATGAGATCAAGCCCCATGTGGGGCTCCAGGCTCAGCATGCATTCTGCTCCTCTCTCTCCCTCTGCCCTTCTTCCCACCCACACACGTGCTCTCAAATAAATAAATCTTAAAAAACAAAAAAATAATGGAGAAGGGTGCCTGGATGGCTCAGTTGGCTGAGGTTCTTGGTTTCAGCTCAGGTCCTGATCTCAGAGTCTTAAGATCAAGCCCTGCATTGGGCTCTGCACTCAGCAGGAATTCTGCTTGAGATTCTCTCCCTCCCCTGCTCAGGTACTCTCTTTCAAATTAATAAATAAATCTTTTAAAAAGAGAGAGAGAGGGGCACCTGGGTGGCTCAATCAGTTAAGTATCTGCCTTTGGCTCAGGTCATGATCCTGGGGGTCCTGGGATCGAGTTCCCTGCTCAGTGGGGAGTCTGCTTTTCCCTCTCCCTCTGCCCTCTCCTACCCCTGCTCATGTACATGCTAATAAAAAAATAAAAATAAATTTTAAAAATCGTAATAAGAGAAAATACACTTACAGTACTGTATAGTCTTTATCCCAAAAAAACTCACATCTAAGTGAACCTGCACAATTCAAACTTTTAAGAAATAATAATACAACAGAACTTCAGCAGTTTAGAAACTTCCAAGATAATGTCATTCTGAATAGTTTTATGGATTCCTAAGGGTCAAACTAGATGCACCAAGAAACTATTTTTAACCACATGGATAGAAATAATTCTATTTTCTTCCAACTTAGCTAAAAGGCTTAAAGATTTAGAAGGCAACTTCCAGAATGCATGTACTCATTGCTTTATCTTCCTTCCCATCCATCTTTCCCATGAACTTGGACAAACACAAACAAACACATTCCTACCCGGCCACCATATCACGTTACTCACTAAAAACATTTCTTCTAGGGCCAACTAGCTCTCAGTTTTTGGCTAATCCTACTGACCCTGAGGATTCAGGGTCACACAGAATCCTACAGTAAGTCCCTCAATACCTTTGCAGTCAAGTTCTGCTTCTAAGTACTCTCCCTGGGCTTGCTATAGGTTCTCACTCTTTATATAATTGTTTTTAATCTGCTGTGGATTTAAAAGCCACAAAACTGATAAAGAATTAGTTTCTTAGGAATACTTATCAGGATCATCCAGACATTTTTTGTTGTTGTTGCTGTTGTTGTTTTAAACATATACATGGCTGGGGCCATGCCCCTAGAGATTCTGAGCTGAGAGAAGTCCATGTGTGTTAATGCTCCACCTGTTATCAGGACATACAGTGAGTGGGAGATAAGAACAACTGCTAGAAAATTAAGAGTAAATGGTCTCTGTGGGAAGCCTAAGAAGTTCTCCCATAATTAAGATATGTTCTCATATGTGGTTGCTATTTCTCAGCTATATCAGAATATTGTTAAGAAGTACTGTCTTGGGAAGTGTGATGAAGAAAGAAGTTTATAGAGGGCATTAACTACAGCAACAGCACAGACCCCACAGCAGGGGTAAGCAATCCATACACAGAGTGAACCAAACATATTCCCTGGACTACAAGTAAACCAAAAGGGAGCCAAAAAGCTAAACTTTGGCATTCATAATGAAAGGTAGAAACACTCGTCTAATTTGCTACAATCAGCAAAAAATAGGCATTGTACATTTTTAAGACTTGGAATACACTTGTATAGCTGCATGCAACATGTAACAATAGCTAGAGATCTGAAAAGAATGATCCATCACAAAAATGATGTCATATTTCAAAGATAAAATAATAAGGGCAGAGAATATGGTACTGAGTGGTAGAAATAAAGGATATAAAATATTTAAAATAACAACTATTGTTTACAAATTGACCACAGATACCCTCAACTACAAGATAAGGGTATGAAATGTTCTGCAACAGCTGGCATACAGGAAAAGAAAACCGAAGGACAGGACTAAGGCAAGCCAGAATAACTTAAAAACTATTTCCCTCCCTCCCTCCAGATGAAACCCTGTTAATTAAAACCAAATTCAACATAAACATAAGAAGATCAGAATCCAATACCATTCAAATTCAGAACATGATTTGCTACCTGAAACAGTCACAGTCAACCCTGGGTCAATAATTCCACTGTTGGGCCTCACGCAGTACCGACGAGGTGCTGTAGTCTTCACTTTGAAACACACTTTTCTATCAGATGGATTTCGCAACTTAAGATTTGTAGTGACTACATCTGTGAAGGGGCCTGTAAGGTTTAAAAGACAAAAACAGAAAAAAATGTTAATTGGATTCACACATACAAACCAGGATTCAAAACTGAATATATATACCCTCAATTTTATTTAAAGTATATACTGAAGTCTGTGCACCTAACTGTATCAAAAACTAACAGTATTTTTTTTCAGGTGGTAGACTTACAAATAACTGTCATTTTCTTCTTCATTCCTTCTTATATTGTATAAAATTTCTATATGAACACGTATTATTGCTATCAAATAAAAAGTATTTTCAAAGTTTTGATTTATGAAGTAAGCCCACAACTATATTCTTAGAGTGTGCTTTTACGACATTATTGAAGAGAGATTTTTCCAGTGGTCTGCAAACCAGTGCAGGTCTTCAAATTGATTTTACAAAGCAAATTCCATTTTACAGCAAAAATCTCTTTATCTAAAGATACTACATCTAGTGACAATAGTGTTCTTGCTTCACACCTCAATTAGGTCTAATTCATTCACTCATATATTTGTTAAGTGTTTCTTATAAGCACTATATCAAATGTTCTAGATACAAAATTTCTAAACTTTGGTGATATACCCAAACATGAGATTACGAAACAAAAAACCCAGAAGGGTAATCTACTCCTACTTGAATTAAATCAGTCCTAACTAGTATAACCTCATTATTTCTTAAAAGAGGGTAAAAGAAAGATTACAGCCACTTTTTATCTTGGCTGAAGAAAAGCCTGTAAGACATTATGTAAATTACTTTAGACAATAAAATTAGTATCTTTTACTTTGGGCAAAATACAAATTTAAAGGTATGCACCAAGAGGAAGCAGGGACTACACACTTCTAACTAACCCAAAAGCAATTTTAAATGGCTTTCAAAGCAATCAGTTTCAAGTTATATTTTTTAAAAGCAAAAAGGGTAAAATCAAAGACATTATAGAAACTATCTTTATTTAAATAAACAAAAATAAACATGACTATAGGCAAACCTTACAGCATGGAACCCAGATTGAGAATATTCTTCAACTCTACCAGATAGTTTCCCATTTACCTGAATACTGGAAAATCGTCTAAGACAAAGATTTAGAAAGGGAAAAACAAATAACAGTCAAATGAAAAGAGACATTCAGAAGAGTGCAGGAGATGAAAACAAACAGATCTGCCAAGGAAAAAAGATTTCAAAGTTAAGGTGTTAAAAGGAAATTATTCCAAGTCCTAAGGAATGAAATGATCTTACTCTACACTCAAAATTTAAGTTGTGAAGTATTTTCCAACAAAGATTTGGAACTCTTAAGAGGGAGAAAACAACAGTAGAAAACACAAAGGCACAGAAACAGCTACAAAAAAAATTAACGAAAAATAGCTGTTTAAATCAACAGGTATGCATTTTTTTTTAAATATATATACAAAGTATGATCTTCTGAACAGGCTGCTTTAATTATATGGTAACCTTAATGACTCAATCTGTGTATTATTTTACCCCCTTTACTTCTTCAATACCAAATGCTTGCATTTTTCCACAAGCGGCTAATTAGCAACTCCACCAATACAACAGCATAGGAGGTAAAAGGAACAGGGTAATCTGTTCATTTTGCACTAGAACCCACAATATCATTGGGTAAAGACATTATTTTATTTTTTTTTATAGATTTTTTATTTGTTTATTTGACAGAGATCACAGTAGACAGAGAGGCAGGCAGAGAGAGAGAGGGAAGCAGGCTCCCTGCTGAGCAGAAAGCCCAATGCGGGACTCGATCCCAGGACCCTGAGATCATGACCTGAGCCGAAGGCAGCGGCCCAACCCACTGAGCCACCCAGGTGCCCCGAGACATTATTTTAAACTACTGATGAAACTAGGAGTCTTAAAAGATATACAGATTCCATTTCTTAACATTCTCAAAATTCATAAATTACTAGAGATATTTAAGAACGTGTAAATTTTTATAGGGCTATTTCAACATTAGCAGGAAGCATGGATAAGAAAACAGTTTCTTAGAAACATGACAAAAGAAACCTTTCTCAATACTTTAATTTTGAACAATCCTATTTTTCATAGCATACTTATGTAAGATTTTTTAAATTCAATTTTTTAAATCACCTCAATTTGAGGAAAATACCAATTTTCCAAAATAAGGTAAAATAACAGACTTTTAAAAGTGATTTAGAAAATTACCATGTGTCAATTTCCAACAACATATGAATTCTGAAGTAGTACTTAAAATTTATATTGCCTGAGCTTATAAATCTTTAATAACAGATTGTGGCTGTGACACAAAAATGCGAACTATCTAAAGAAAAAGATAAAAGAGGCTTTTTCATTTAGCCTCCGATGAAGATGTAAAGATATCTTTATTTTATATCTAATATCTAAATATCTAAAAAAGATATTTTTTAGCCTCTGGTGAATACATAAAGATGAAGATATAAAAGGCTTTTTTTCTAAAGAATAAAGCCCACAAATTTAAACAAAGTTCTTAACTGAATATATTGACCTGACCAGTAAAATGTGAAACTACCCACCTAACAAATGAGTAGCCCACCTAACATCTGAATTTGAAATTTTCAGCTCCATTGTGTCCCTCTACCAAAGTATCGTATGCGCTGCTATCCCAGCAAACAGCTCAGAGTCTGGGTCTATTTTCCAGGTTAAAATGGAAACTTAGCTCACACTTAAAGCATTCCTTTAAGAATAACCAGATTTAACTGTTATAAGAAATCATGGAAAGAAACGTCTGATCCACTTCTGTGAGTCACAGAACCCCTTGAGAATCTAATGAAAGCTATATACTATACCTCAAAATAGCCAAATACTCACAAAAAATTTACATGGACTTTGGGGGGGCAAGGGTACAATAGAGAGGTTAGGGCCAGTGTGGGGGGCGGGTAGGCAGTGCAGGCTTTGTGAGGAAACCGTTCATGACAAGAGTCTTCCAGGACCTGGACAATGAAAGGAGCCTGGGCAAGCACTGTACAGTAAGATGCACACAGCTTCACCTTTACTTGATCAAGTCTCATCCGAGAGAGACTAGAGATCCTGTCTTCACTTTAAGAGCTCTTTATCAAGAATCTGGGTGGGAAAAGGAAGAATGGGTTGTCAAAGGGTTTGAAATTTTCTGCAGTATTAAGCTGACGTTTAATAAAATAATATAATAAAGCTGGCGCTTATTATTACTGAATAATTAATAATAAAGAAAAATCTAACAACAACAACAAAAAAAAAGCTACCATATATCATAGATCCCTGAATCCTCAGGTTAAGAAGACCTGGCAAGGGGCACCTGGGTGGCTCAGGTCTGCCTTGGGCTCAGGTCATGCTCCTGGAGTCCCAGGATCAAATCCCACATCAGGTTCCCTCCTGGGGGGTTGGGGGGAACAGACATTGGAGGGGGGGTGCAGGGATGAACAGGATGTTAGACATTCTGCAATGCCTGGGCAGTCACATACAAGTAAGTATCATGCCCTCATCCTATGGAATTTTCAAATAACCCCTCCCAGGAATTCATACTAATGAAAATCTTTCCAGAAATATATCTATTGTGTGAAAAAGGAAAAATCTGTTTTCGTTCCTCCAAAACTTGAAAAGGTTAAGTTTACCATCACAGAAAATTACTGTACAAACTGCAATGCCACTCATGATACTTGAATCACAACACACTTCTATCAAGATTTGTGACACACACAATTCTACCCATATGCATAAACTTTCTTATTTTGCTCTTATTAAGTCAAAATGTTAAAGAAAACCAGTCAGGCCTATTCAGATAACTGTTGTGTTCTACTAAATCCAAACTTACTTGTTATTAGGAAGGTTACAAGTATCTGGCTACTTCATTCCCTCTTGTAGTAGTGATGCCCAAATATTTACACTGAAATGCTTAGGTCATTATCAGTTTTCTTTTTATTTCTCCTTTATGTTATAATTAAGACATTATATTAAAATTTTAAAACCATATGCTGACAGGCAATATCATATATGAACTTTGACATGGTAAAGTGGGCATTAAAGAATGTAAAATATAAAAATGGGACATCCTGTCCAATAGAGTTAAAAACCACTGCATTATATCAGTAATCTCCTGCTTGACTTAATGAAAACTTATCCTTTGCAAAGCTATGGTTGTTGAACCATTAAGAAAAACAAGGAACTGTATAGGGACCAACTCTGCAGGGAAAGAGAGAGTAACTGGGAGGGTACAAGGAAGATTTTCAAAGATTTTATTTATTTGTCAGAGAGAGAGAGCACGCAGAAACCGGCAGAGCGGCAGACAGAAATGGAGAAGCAGGCTCCATACTGAGCAAGGAGCCCAATGTGGGACTCAATCCCAGGACTCTGGGATCATGACCCCAGCCAAAGGCAGCAGCTTAACCGACTGAGCCACCCAGGCGCCCCTAAGGAAGATTTTTAAAATGATTAGCCAAGCTCTAGTTCTTGTCCCAGGCAGTGATTACATCGATATTTAACTTTTTGGTAACTCTATAAACCATACATATTTTTCATTTATGCAAAACAACAATTTTTTAGAAAAGCTGATTCTTCATGTATCCTTAAAAAAAAAAAAAAAACCTGAAAAAAAGTGAGAAGCAGTTTTGATGAGAAAGTAAGTATCTGAAGCAATTTATATAAAAAACAAGTACTTTTTGAGGGCATCTAAACCTCAATCCCTCTAAGCAGAGGAAAATCCTGCCAGTTGTCTAACGCAAATGCTTAATTTAACATTTAGAAACAATCACTGAAATAGTCCATTTTAAGATTACCTAATAGTATACTAGTCACCAGTTACCATTTCATACATACTTCCTAGGTTAGAGATGAAATCTCACTGTTTGTATATAATAGTATTCCACATAAGAAGAAAATTCCATAGGATACTTACTGTACTCATCAACAACAAAAAAACTATAATCAAACTAATCCTACCTTTTATAATTACATGGGTTGTTTCTTCCTTTAGCCTCACTTTTAGGCAGCCATAACATTTCCTGTCACTAAGTATTGTGTCCTAATTCCAACACAACTGCTTTGCCAATAAGCCAAAATCCCTATGCCCTGCCCCAAATTCTGAAAATCAGAAATGTAACAGACACAAATATGGTCTCTGTGGGAAAAAAAAAAAAAAAATCTGGACATAAATTTTAAAAAGCCTGCAAACTAAAATTTCAGAAATGTAGTAAAAGTTTAGGACAGCTACCTAGAAGGATGTGCCAGGTGGGACTAGTCTGCTTCCTTTATCTAAAAAATTTTCCTGCATGAAATGCCTTTTATACTCAGGCTATATACCTAAAATGCTAGCAAGCAGAAAAATGATTTCCTTCTAAAATCATTGGCTCGGGCGCCTGGGTGGCTCAGTGGGTTAAGCTGCTGCCTTTGGCTCAGGTCATGATCTCAGGGTCCTGAGATCGAGTCCCGCATCGGGCTCTCTGCTCAGCAGGGAGCCTGCTTCCTCCTCTCTCTCTGCCTGCCTCTCTGCCTACTTGTGATCTCTCTCTGTCAAATAAATAAATAAAAATCTTTAAAAAAATAAATAAATAAATAAATAAATAAAAATAAAATCATTGGCTCACCTTCTAAAAATGGGATCCTTAATCTCCAAATCCCCAATTTTTTTTTTAAAGATTTTATTTATCCATTTGACAGAGAGAGATCACAAGTAGGCAGAGAGAGAGAGAGGGAAGCAGGCTCCCTGCTGAGCAGAGAGCCCGATGCGGGCCTCGATCCCAGGACCCTGAGATCATGACCTGAGCCGAAGGCAGCGGCTTAACCTACTGAGCCACCCAGGCGCCCCGCAAATCCCCAATTTTAAAAAGAAGCTCATAACGCTTAAAAGAGCTGAAAGTAGAACCACACTGACAAGTTTTTGAAATGTTGTCATCTATCTACATTTTTATATGAATTGACACTCAAGTTTTCTTGAAATGCCAAGGTGAGTCTAGTTACAAAAACTGAGTTGGGTGAGAGAATAGAAGACAGCTGTTGGCTTGGTTTTTCCCCCAACATTTTATTGCAAATTTTCATACAAAGAAATTGAAATTGGGGCGCCTGGGTGGCTCAGCCCTTAAGCATCTGCCTTTGGCTCAGCTGGGGTAATGATCCCAGGGTTCTGGGATTGAGCCCCACATCAGGCTCCCTGCTCCATGGGAAGCTTGAATGAAGCAGGAATGCTCCTACTTCTCCCTCTCCCACTCCCCCTGCTTGTGTTCCCTTTCTCATTGTGTCTCTCTGTCAAATAAATAAATAAAATCCTTTAAAAAAAAAAAAAAGAAAGAAAGAAATTGAAATCATTGTAAACAATCATGTATCTATTACCTAGATTGGACAATTAACATTTTGTTGTATTTGAGACTATAACCTATTTATCCATCTCTGTCCATCCACCTTATTTTTGATGCAAAATAAGCTGAAGACATCAGTACACCCACTCCTAAACACCCCAACATGCATATCAATTTGAGTTCAGTATTTGCTTACTCTTAAAATCAAGTTTTAATTCACGATAAGCAGTAGTCTACAGCATAGAGCATTTCAGAAACTGAACAGGCCTCTGAGATGCAGCTTTAAGAATAAAAAGGCAATGTACGTGAACATTAATTCATGAACTCTGAGACATCCATTTAGGCTAGCTACTCCGAGTCCAAATGGGAGATAATTCTCTACAGGTCTCCAGCATTTCTGCATGTTTTCAACGTGGAGGCACTGGAGCTTTCATCCAGATTATCTTGTCAAGGATGTATTTAAAGAGTGAATAGTCTTGGAAAACAATGCCTCTCTCCTGAGGAAAAAGCAGGCTTCTTATTGTCCTTTATAATAAAGATAAGGTCTTCCTCTAGGAAAAAAAGGACAGGTAAGTTTCCATGCAGCCCACTAGCAAAGACTCAGATTTCCTACACTCAACAGCTTCTCAGCTATGATGCAAACCCACTACATGAGAAGCATCTGTCTGAACTAAATCCATGTGTTGCCCCTGGAGGGGGCAAAGGAAATCAATGCAAATACAAAGCTCATGTTACATACACTGTCATGAATAATAAAGTCCTCGGTCTCTGAACCCAGGAATCTCATATATTCTACCAATATTCATAAAATTATAGTACACTCAATTTTCAGACCCTTCAGTTCTTGACAAGGTCTTTCTGAGTTCTTGGCTATGGGGAACAGACTCAGCTAGTGGCCTCTGAATAATTAATAGTAGACAGTGCAATGAGCCAAGGCATGAATCTTGGAGAAGAAAGATGGCTGACCATACCATTCCCACAGCACATACTCTATACCTCTCTCAGAACACTTCTCACTTACTTTATTATGTACATGTTTTATCTCATCCAACTAAACTATACACTCCCTAAGAAGAAATAGTCAATTCATTCCTGAATGAAATGGAGTAATTAACACAGACTGTTAAGTCATAACAGCTGCTTAATACTACTTGTTCGCTATACATGCAGTGAAGTATGCTTGAATAATCATCTGGATTCTTTCTAATGAACATGTAACAAAATAAAAAATATCAGAAATATGTATGAAATAACATTTTTACTCCTTCATCCTACCTTTATTGAAACAGAATAGTAAAAATTCTAAAGAGGAAGACTGGATGCTTAGCTCAAACACATAAATAATGCAGCTGTAGCAAAGCAGGTGATGACTACACTTCCATGTTTCCATAGGTTTTAGCAAATTAACAGCTATATCAGATTATACAGTATTCTAGTTAGATAAAGATTACATGGCTGAATACATGTCCTATTAAAATAATCACGCATGTGGAATATACACTGTACAATATACAGAATATCTACTAAGATTCTCCACAATTATAGTAGCATGGCAGTAGCAGTAATAGTAAAAATAGTGCTAACAAGTGTTCATAACAGCAAGCCTTTATTGGGCACTATGTATCAAGAACGCTGAACAAATTACGTCCCTCATAACAAGTTTACAAGTTAGACACTTTATTATCCCCATTTTACTGATAAGTCAACTCAGACTCAGAAAGGTTAAAATACTTGCCCAAGGCCATAAACTACCAAGCAGTGGAAAGTGGGGAAGTCAAATCAGGTGTGACTCCAGAGCTTGAACTCTCATAAGTTCTATATATACTTTAAGCAAACTACCTAGCTACAGTTGTTTCCTAATTCATAAGCATTCCAGGCAGATTTCTAATAAGCCATGAAATGGCAGTCAAATCATAATATATGAAACAGATTTTTTTTAAAAGATTTTATTTATTTATTTGACAGAGAGAGAGAGATCACAAGTAGGCAGAGAGGCAGGCAGAAAGAGAGGGGAAAGCAGGCTCCCGCTGAGCAGAGAGCCCGATGCGGGGCTCAATCCCAGGACCCTGGGATCATGAGCTGAACGCAGAGGCTTAACCCACTGAGCCACCCAGGCACCCCTGAAACAGATTTTTAAATGGATATTTTATTTCCCTTTTTCCCCATACACAGGTCAACTTAATATTTTCTTAAGTAAGCATCATAAACAGTAAAATAATATCTTATGTTTTACATCCAAGAAAGTCCTAACATTTTCATTAGAATTTTTAAAAATGAAGTCACCTTAATTTATTTGTGTTTTTTATTTTTATTTTTTCCAAATATACTGAAATTTCAGGCTTGAATGCAAGGTTCATGAAGACTGGGTCTTCGTTCTGTTTTCTACTGTATCCCCAACAGCTACAAAAAATCCCTGGCAAAGCAAGTAGTGAACATATATTGTATAAATATATCTGTACAAATAAACAGAGTACTACTTTCTAGAAAATAAAAATGAGTCAATTCTACTCAAGGTTTCAAAAATACTAAACATACCTTGTTTTAAAGCTTCACTAACATTACTTATAAAAATATGGATCCTGAATCATGAATACATGATGAGAATATAGATAAAAAATCTCCAGGGGCGCCTGGGTGGCTCAGTGGGTTAATAAAGCCTCTGCTTTTGGCTCAGGTCATGATCCCAGGGTCCTGGGATCAAGCCCCGCATTGGGCTCTCTGCTCGGCAGGAAGCCTGCTTCCCTTCCTCTCTCTCTGCCTGCCTCTCTGCCTAACGTGATCTCTGTCAAATAAATAAATAAAATCTTTAAAAAAAAAAAAATCTCCAAAATCCACTTAATACAGTAGTGTGTAGACTTTCAAAACCAAAAAAAAAAAAAAAAAAAAAAACTACTTTTCTCATCTAGAATGGGGCTTAAAGTCATAGTTAACAGAAGTTACCAACAGGCAGTAACCCTGTCTTATTTCTTTTGTACCAGTTTCAAAAAACGTAGTAGGGTTTTGATCATATAGTTAAATACTCATCCATTAACTTTACATGGAAAAGCACCTAAGTCAAAAGTCAAAATATCTATTCTCTTCATTCCTTTAGAAGCCTTTTGGAGAGGGAGGGGCCAGTTTCTGTTATTGATGATGTAATATGACATTTGTAAAAACTATAAAGTAACACACTGAATTAGAGGTTTCAAATCTAAAACCATTTAGCTAGGTGAGTGACCTTGACCAAACCACCTGACTTTTCCAAGGACAGTCTAACTCCTTGCATTTTAGCATCAGTAGACCAAAATGACCTCCAATGTTCCTCTGTGCTCTAAACTTATGTGACATTATGATCAACTTCACCTGCTTATGGCTTTAATTAAAGAATATCTTCTACTCTATGGCAAGATAGCAGAAAACTCAATCCTAAATTTTCACAGCTTTATTAACATTTTGTATTAAGTTACTGTAAACATTTTATAAGTGCTTTTTTAGAACTTCTGATACTCACTCTGCTAAACAATCCCATGACGGTCTTGAAAACATTAGGGAGAGAATAAAAAATAAACTGTCTTTTCACAGAAACAAAACATTTTGATTTGTAACTTTATATAAACTACATCCTTCCATTGTGTAACCTTCTACTAAAGAAAAATAAGATGTACACACACCTAAAAAACTATTTGAAGAAGAACATTTCCATTCAAAGCTAAACATGAAGGATGCCTGATACTTAATTTAACATCTTTATTAAAACAGAGGTGGCTCCATATCTTAAGAGTTTAGGTGACTTTTTAAAATCTAATTAAGAAGGATGGTAGGGGGTGGAGCACTTGGGTGGCTCAGGTCATGATCCCAGGGTCCTGGGATCAAGCCCCCCACCAGGCTCTCTTCTCAGCAGGGAGCCTGCTTCCTTCTCTCTCTCTCTGCCTACTTGTGATCTCTGTCAAATAAATAAAATCTTAAAAAAAAAAAAAAAAGGATGGTAGGAAACAAAAAAGGAAATGGTATTTGGGGAGAAATGGAAATAAAAGTTTTTAGCACCATTTACATATCTAAAACTTGTTAGATTAGAAGAAAATGATCATATTCCTAAGAAAATGATCACAATAATATTAACAAAAATACAGGAAATAAGTGTGTACAATTATAGACAGAAAACATAAGAAATACATCAAATGTTAACAGTCGTTATTTCTAGATGGTAACATTTCAGTAATTTTTATTTGCTTTACACCTTTCCATCCTTTTTCAATTCACTACATTAAGTATTCCAAACTTAGTGTCCAGAATTTTATGATCAGGAGGACTTTTTTAACATGTATACCTATTAGCTCAATTTGTTCATAAAGCCTTTTATTTGCGGGGGGGGGGGGGTGCTGAAAATTTTCAGAAAAACACACCTTCTGAGGATCAACTGTTAGTGAACGTTTTGGTTGTGGGAACAGTACTCAGAAAACAAGACCAAGTGCTTCACCTTCCCCCGTGTTATAAAAGTATCTCTGATTTTATAGAGAAAACAACTAAAGAGGAAACAAAGATACCCTATACCTTTAAGGCTATGGCAGTCACTCCAACTCATCAGATTATCCAAGTACTGGGGTAAATATTTCACACACATATATGTGTGTATATATATACACGCACACACACAGCTTCAAAATAAAAGCTGTCAAAATGTAGGGCCATAAGAAACCTATTGAATTACACTGCAAGCTAAGTATTTTAAAGTCCTCTCATATTAACAATTCTTTTTAATTAACAACTCTATTTTTAAGAATGTTAACTGAATCCTTAGAAAGCTCTTTAAAATACACATTAACTAGACTCATTCATTTAACCTGAATTTTGAAAATAGCACAAAATGTTCATGATTACTCTAAAGAACATTCCAAATTCCAAATAGAACAGCAGCTAAGCAAACTATGGTATATTAATGACAAGTAAGTCATCAAAAATAACTATGTGGATGTTTTTTCCATAAAAACTTAAGACACTGATCTAGATTATTTTCATAAAGTGAAATGTGTGACCATCACAAAGTTGAAAATGTTTTCACAAATTATGAAGTCCAATCTTGTTTAAGCAACGAATTGATTATGAAGAACAAAATCATACTTAAGAGTTTATTATAAAGATATAAGAAGTCTCAATGACACAGGAAATGAAGTATAACTGGCCTTAAAACACGAGGCCACAGGGCACTGGGTGGCTTGGTTGAGCTATCCAGTTGGTTTCAGCTTAGGTCATGATCTCATGGATCAAGGGATTGAGCCTGGCAGTGTAGGTATCCTGCTCAGCAGGGCATCTGCTTGAGTCTCTCCCTCTGACCCTACTCCCACTCATGCACATGCTCTCTCCCTCCACTCATGCGCTCTCTAAAATAAGTAAATAAATATTAAAAAAAAAAAAAAAAAAAAAAGGAGGCTTCATTCAAGAGAAACCGATTCCTGGGACTACCAGATCTCTGGCCAGCTTTTCTCCCCCTCTTCTCTCTCAACTAGTTGCTTCTGCTTAAGACTTGGCACAAATCAGCCTACTTTAAAGACCTAAAGCCTATCATCTACCTTTATGTGTGCTTAAAGGGGTGGTATCAAAATTCTGGCTGGTCAATCATCAGCACATATATTGGCTGGCCTTGGGTTAGGTGCTTGCCACTGGACCAGTCAACACTGGGGGACAAGGAATCCTAAAAATTTACCTGCAGGAGCCTTTCTCAGATAAATAAATATCCCCAAACAAATCTCATTTTTCATATTTCTCACAAGAGAATATCAACCGATGCCAATAGTAAGAACTCAAAGAAACAACACATTTAATATACAGTTATGATTTGTAAATTATTACAGGATAGCTATAAATTAGATTTACTTTCAGATGCACATGGTTTTCTATTTGTCTTTATATAACTTCATTTGTGAAATGTTACTGGAAGGTTGCAAACATACTTGTTTACCTATTTACCTTCCTATAACTTAACGTATTTTTTAAAAAAAATAAGACCTCAGACTGTAAAAGACTTAAATTACCAATTAAAAATAAAAGGAAGTAATACAGGAAGAACAAATGAGGACTTTGGGATCTAATCTTCTAAAGGTATTAAGACTGGTAAAATAATTTTGAGTTTTTCTCACTTATGAAAAGCAACACAGGGGAACCTGGGTGGCTCAGCCTGTTAAGGATCTGCTTTGGGCTCAGGTCATGACCTCAGACTTCTGAGATCAAGCCCTGCTTTGGGCTCTCTGCTCAGCAGGGAGCCTGCTTCCCCCTCTCTCTCTGCCTGCCTCCCTACCTACTTGTGATCTCTCTCTGTTTATCAAATAAATAAATAAAATCTTTTTTTTTTTTTAAAGGGCAATGCATGTTCAATATGAAGTCCTGGAAAACAGAGAAAAGTAAAAATATAAAAACAAGACATCTGAATCCTAAAGCAGAGCTAACTGACAGTTAACATTTTCTTTCCAACCTCTTTTTTTGCACATATTACCAGAAACAGGCTCATATCTACGCAACTTTTCTATGAAGGCTGTTACCACAAATGAGCATCACTAAAACTGGGATAACCAGACATTATACCTGATGTGACAGAATTCCATCCAAGAAGTATTTTTACCAATAAATACTGAAACCTAAATCTAATCAAGCCTTCAAATCTAAATCCAAATTTACAGGAAACACATTTCAGACATATCTAGAATATCAGAAATTCTACTGAACAATCTGATCTTTCTCAACGAGTAAATAGTATGACAAGAAAAAGAAAAAAAAAGAGGTGGGAGAGGTGGTGTTTAAAAGTAAGACTTGGATACATGGCAACCAAATGCAATACACGGAAGAATGAACAGCTTAAAAACAAAAATACAATTAGGGAAATTTGTACAGATTAAATATTAAATGGTATTAAATAATTATTTTTGGTTTTAAGATAATGACATTATAATTATGTAAAGAAAATGTCCCTTTATTAAAAAAGCAAGCTCAGGTACTTAGGTTTGAAATGTTTGATATCCACAATCCATTTAAAACCCAGTAGCAAACATACAAAAAATAAACAAACGTGATAAACTGCTGTGATTATTAAATTTAAGGATATGAAGTTATTAGATTTAAGTATAAAGGTTCATTACAGTATTTTTATGAATATTTGAAAGCTTTCATAAGAAGTTTTAAACTTTTTATCTAGTAATTTGAGTCACATTTCAGTTAAAATAAACAAGCTTTTGCATGTAAGAGCAACCCTCTTACATTTAATCTTCTTTTAAAACAACTTTTAACAGTTGAAGAGAAAAGTAAGATTCATTTCGTATTAACATTAACCACCTTCTCCTCTGAAAGGCAGCTAACTAGGACTCCAATGAATAGTCCGTCAAGGTTAAGATCCAAAAGCACAGGAAAAAGAGAGGGCAGCAAGTGCCTCTGGGAAAATAAAAGGGTGCTTGCTAACAGACTCTCCTCACAGAATACCTCTGCATGGTGAAGGAAGGTCTTACCTAAAGGAAATTAAAAGGTAACTAATACAGTAAGCCAACAAAAAAATTACCAGCACTAACAATCACAAAATACCAAACTTCAAGAATAAATCAAGTTTTCCCAATTCCTTATATATATTTGTCCACTTACAGAAACATCTTGTTTTCTTTTTGTTCTCAGCTGTCACACATATTCAAAACCTTTAAGGCCAGAAAAACTATCCAGGAAATCACCTAGTCCTGCTTCACACTTCACAAACAAAAAAGGGTAAAGCACAATGATGAGAAAGATTCATGGTTAGTCAGCTTTTAACAAAATACCCTACAATCTCTTTTGGAACTAAAAAAAATTTGAAAACACAACTACCTGCAAAGACAGTTGAAAACCCCACTGAAAAGAGATCCAAGATGAAAACCATGGAATTATAGGAGAAATCATCAGAGTCCTATAAACACAATCAACATTTATTGGGCCATCATCCATGCCAGATCTTGTTACCATGGACATAAAAATAAAACAAGTATATCCTCAAATAGTTAACCCTACAGTTTGGAAGAGAAAAAATACACAAGCATAAATACTATGTAATGTGATATTACAGATAAGCACAAGGTTCAATAGTGGTCTGCAGAAGAAGGAAGGTGATGACCAATATGGACCTCAAAGTCAAAGACTTCACAAAAGTGAAGACTGGACTGGAGACTGCTTGACAAATGTGAGGGAGAACAATACTCTGGACAGAGCCTTTACAAAGTCTTGCAACAGCTTAAAATGTTTGTTTCATGTAACCAGAGCTACGAAGAGAAATGAAGAGGTAGGCATTGGATTTTGGACTTTTTAATCTACATAATGGGAAAACATGCCAGGTTCTTCAACCAAAGGAGCAATAATACTGGGTTTGCATTTTACAAAGGGTAGTTCTAGCAGCAGTGTGACACTAGTGAAAAGCAGGCCTATTTACAGACTAGTAGAAAAAAGACAAGAGCTCATCACCCAAAATAAAGTAATTATCCAAACCCCAGACCTCTCCCTCAGTAACATATCCATATAACCAAAACCTACTAAGTTACCTTTTATTAATTATCTTGAAAGGACCTGAAAACATCTAACATACCTAATGAAATCAGGGTCCTCCTCCTATCACTCTCCCAAACACCCCAAGAAAAACACATGTGGTCCTCATTCAAATATCCAGTGTTTCTTTTTTTAGCTCAGCACACAGCAACACCATTCCTCCAGTTACATTAAGTCAGAAATCTTAGAGACATCCAAGATACCTTTACTCTGCATAAGCTTATCTAATAGACCACCAAGTCTCATTGGCTTGACCCTCTAACTTTTCACCATCTCCAATACCTCAGACCAAGCTGTCACTTCTTTCCTGGACCGGAACAATTGCCTAATTCATCTCTGTTTCCCCTCTAATATTATCTGATGTTGTTGCCAGAATTATGTCGGGCTTTTTTTTTTTTTTTAAATATGTATGTGATTATCACTCCATTCCCTCTACCTCTACCATTCCTCCCACTTAAAGTCCCTCAGTGGGTTAGGATAAAAACAAAACTCCTTACTCAACCAACAAACCAGCACAACACTCATGAAATGTTAGTTTAACATGTTAAGTAACATTAAATGTTTCATCCTCCCTCCTGCCACAGGATCTTTACAAATACATGCAACTCCTACTGCATTTTCCTTTCTTCTTCACCCAGGAAACCGCTCATTCTTAGAAAATCTTAGACAATTATTTTCTTTCCAGACCAAAGTCTTCTATTTCACATTTTCATAGCACTACACACTACTTCATAGCTACATCTCCTGGTTCTGATAAACAGATTGGTGTCTATCTCTCCCACTGGAATTGCCTCATGAATAACAGATTCTGTTTTATTCAAAACTGTAGTTCTAACACTAATTCAACACTTATGACACATAGCAAAAACTCAAATCTTTATTGTATAATTTAATGAATTAAAATGAATATATTTAAAAGAGTTGTTTTAAAAGAGATTCAAGAGTTATCTCTGGGATGCAGAAATACAGATTTTAATTAAAAGATATACAGAGTATGTCTGGTATAAGCAATCATGATACCACAGAATATTAAAAATATGGGAAGACTAGTAGGCTTGGGTTATAAAAAATCCATTTGGGATATAAAACTTTGATATGTCTGAGTTAAGGAGTGCCTGGGTGGCTCAGTCAGTTAAGAGCCCGACTCTTGATTTTGGCTCAGCTCGTCATCTCGGGGCTGTGAGATGAGCCCTGTGTAGGGCTCCTAGCCTACTTAAGATTCTCTCTCCCTCTGCCCCTCCCCCGCAAAAAGTCTTGAGTTAAAATTCAAATCCAGACAGTCAATAAGCAATTCTAAAACTGACTACTGTAAAGTCTCAATTAAAATATAAATTTGGGTGTGAACCAACATGGGCAAAGAAAGAGCAAGGAAGAGAAGTCATCAAAACAATGAGACTGAACAAGGAGTTCAGAGATAAAACCAAATCAGAATCTCAGAAACATTAGCAATTCAGAAAAAGCCCACAAATGAGACAATAAAGACAGCAAAGAAAATTAGAAGACAATTACACAGAAGTCAAAAGACTTAAATTTTTAAAAAGAAAAATTGTTAATAATGTCAAGTGCCAAAAAGAGAAGCACTGGAAATGCTCAATGCGATCAGCAATCAATAAGCAGTGAGGACAGAAGCAGTACTACAGTGGACGAAAGGTGAGAAAGTAGACAGTGAAGAGGGACAATTTTCCAAGTCTGACTGCAAAGGAAATGAGGGAGAGAAAGGGACAAATATCAGAAGGAGCCAGGAGTCAAAGAAGTTATTTTGTTTGCTTATTTGTTTTTAAAATGAAAGACTTATGTGTATTTGTAGGTTTTAAAGGAAGAAGCCAGTGGTTGAAATCATGAGAGGGAAAATATCCGAGGAAACACGGTCTAAGTATGAGTCATGAGGGATTTTACCTTAACCAACAAAAAGAGAACAAACAAGCTTGAATATGAGAAGGGTTTTTCTTTCTCAGGGTGAAAAGTATGGATATGTGCAGATGAACAGGTGTTTTACAAGAGGAGACAGCATATCACCAAAGGGATTAAATGCCACACTAAAAAACAAAAAACAAAACAAAACAAAAAAATGGACTTTTATCCAGGGGGCAATCAAGAGCTACTCGAAAGCTTTTAAGGAATGAAGTAATAAGATGTCTGTAGCCCAGGAAAAGGCTGGGGAAATCATCCCTGGGATCTAATGAAGCCACTGCGAAACAGGAGCTGATCTGAAAGACCTAAAAGTGTGCCAAGAGTAGAACTCTACATCCTCACTTGGACTTCTTAGTAATGTGCTGCTAGTCAAAGATGCTCTGGCGGACACATAACAGTTTCTTGGTTCCTAAGAGAGCTTAATTTTCTTTATTGACTCAATACTGCTATGGACCACCATCAACACAATGGTTTTAGTCTACTGTCCTTTCTCTGATTATTATGAGGAAGAATACTCTGACAATTTATTTTAGCATTTTCTAAATTTCTTTCTTCCAACTACTCTCCAAAAGTACAATACTACTCTACAAATAAACTGTAGAATACAACTGGAAAAAATTTAATTATAATAAATTATAATGGGACAAAAAAAATCTCAGATATAATATCAAATTTCAAATCTGAATTCTAGGTCAAATTACTGCCATGATTTAAACAGAATTTGAAAATATCTACCTCTTTTTCTTTACCAAAGCAACAAAAGAGCTACCTTAGAATTCATTACACCCTTATAAAACAACCTTCATATGCTGACAACTGTATAAAATAAAAAATTTTAATAAAAGTACTTATAAAAATGTATTAAACTAGTATCTGTTTCTCCATAGTTGTGCAAAGTGCTGATAATTCCTATCAAGATGACTGTTACGCATATGACAGAAAAATTCACTACCTATTCTCAGAATGATTAAATGAGTCTCTCTTGGAGAAACCATCTTAGTCAAATGTTGAGTTCAAAAGAATTAAAATAAGCCTACTGAAAGGTAAGAGAATTTTGAAAACTATCCTTTAACAGACTTAAACTAAAAATTACAGATGATTTAGGGCAAGTGAGTATGAAATGACTTTATATCATCATCAAACTAAGCATATGGAGTTTGTGGATTCTAAATTAGTCTCCTTACCTAGTGCTGAACAGTGCACTGGAATAGAGAGAGCTTTCCATCAAAGCAAATTATTTACCCTTGACTAGAAAAATAACATAAAGGAAGGAAGCAATCAAATGACACCAAAGGGCACCTCTCCTAATTCATCCTACCCTCCTGTTTCCCAATCCTCCCCATTATCCCCCCCTTAGAACAGAAGCACACAGCAAACCACTGAAGTATAAGCCACACATTCTTTTACATCAGTGGTTGAGTAAACTACCACTCCCTTGCCCAACCTTTTCTCCTACTCCCTAAAAGAAAACTGGCCTCTTTCAAGAAACCTGGGGGGGGGGGGGGGGTCTCTCTTCATACCAGTCTGCCTCTGTTATAGCACCTACAAGCCTTTTAGGTCTCCCTCACTAGTCTCAAGAGCTCCTCAAGGGCAAAGATAAAACCTAACTAAAATGTTTCACTGTTTTACTGGGTACTTTCCCCATTAAACTACAAACTGTAAATCTTTTCCCCCACCTTGTTTAGCACTGAATCCCCAAATATAAACCTATGATTGCTGAGTTACTCAGCTGTATAATCTTAATACAGGGATGGCATAAAGCTTTCAGTAAGTGTTCACTAAATAAGTGGCCCAACTGAGTATATCTCTATAAATTTTCAATTTATTATTTTTTGAAGTCAATTTTAAAAAGTGGTTATTGATGTCCAAACTTTTAAAAATGGTCCTTGGGAATTACTTTCATCCATAACACAGGAAAAACCTGTTCTATAATCATGACTAATAACTCTACAATACCTAAAATAAGTGAAACATATGAATGTTATTGCGTAGGGTTCTGAGTTTTTTTAGCTCGCTTCTCCACTACTATTAGTCTCTTACTCTGGCAACATCACAACTTTTCTAGGATGAAAACTTCAAATTCCGTGGACATTTCCTGGCCTAAAACTGGTTTTAAAGGCTTCTAAGTCCCTAACGGCAATATACATACGATTATCCAGTAGAGAAATTTCCTCTGTAAACTCAAGCTGTCAAAAAGTAAAAGTTCTTTTAACTTCTCAAAAGAACACAACCCATTATAGGGGTTACATTAAATTCCTCCAACCAAAGATCACGGCTATCTAAGGTAACTTCAGGACTCCCCAAAGGTGTTTTTTTTTTTTTTCCTTTCAGCTAAAACGATAATGAAATGCCACCACACACACAAACTTGTTACAATAAAATACATTTAGTGCCTCTCAAAATATCTGAGTTGTCTTAAAACTAAATCCTTACTGAAAAAGCAGGTCCCATTTCCATTCAAAGAATTTTGCAAATGTACTAAAAAGCTTGCAAAATAAACTATACACTATTACTCTAATGCCAGAAAACGGTATTTTAAAATTCTTAAAAAACTATTTAAAACGTTGCCTATGGAAGGCAATGGTTTCTCCTTTGGACTCAATCTTCTACAACGATAAAGGATTTATTTTGTTGTAAAAGCACTGAAATGGTTACACATTTCACAAAAACTGCTCTCATCGTTAACTGCTGAAAATGAAATACAAGATAAGGAACCTTCCAAAAAGCGAATCATTTTACACTTGAAATGAAGACAGGAAGGATTCTTTCCATTCTCTATCGCCACAGGCTTTCGGTATTCGTAAAAAGAAGCCAGTTCAACTCTCTTCCCTAAGGTACCCTACATACTGAAAAACAAATGGGCCAAAGAGCCCTTCAGGATTCCTGAGGGATCACCAAATCGGACTTTATAATTTATCAGAGGCACTGCTACAAAGTAAATTAAGGGCGCTCGAGAGCTGAGTGACACCTCATCAACCTTCTCCGAAACCGCAAACGTAGAGGCAAAAGTCCTCAACACTGAAGATTCCGCAGCCAAAGAGCTAACTAAGCTCAAGAGCTAAACAAGCGCAAACACCAGGTCCGCCCGGCGCGGAAGGTGAGCTGAAATGTCATACGGGAGGACCAGGAAGACGTCTACTATTAACCTACTACTATCAATTCCCGGGCTGACGCATAGCTTTCCTGCCCGCACGCGCTTGGGTCTCTGCCAACACAACCGGGTAAGTCATAACCAGAGGACTTCACGGGCTTCTCCGCCTCCCTAACGCTCCTCGTACCTGACAGCCGAATTCTAAAACAAGGCAAAAAGGTAGGCAGCAACCCCCTCCGCAAGGGCCGGGGGCCGGCTCCACCCAGCCCCTGCTCGAGGCGGAGGGGTGGCTCGCTCTCGGAACCCAGTCCGGGGCCGCCGCACCGCCGCCTCGCCTCGCCTCGCCTCCCACCGCCGCTGACAGCCGGCTCCGGCGACCGACGCACTTGCGCCACCCCCAGACCCCCCCCTTCCCGTCGCAGACCCGAGCACACGCTCTAAGGTCACCGCCCACCCACACCCTCCCAGACAACGCCCGACAGCCCCCGGGGGCCAAGGACGAGAGCCAGGCGCGGGCAGCAGCGCGGGCAGCACCCGGGAGGCGCCCCCGCGGGACCGCAAGATGGCGGCGGCGGCGCCAGGGCCGGGCCCCTCCGCCTCGCCTCGGCCGGCGCGCGCATCGAGCCGCCAGCGGGCGAGGGAGAGAGCCGGCCGGACGCGGGGCAGGCAGGCCGAGGGCCGGAGCGGGGAGCCGCGGCAGAATGGAAAGTGCCGGGCGTGGGGGAGGGGACGTTCACTCGCGGCCCGCCGCCGACCTTCCCTCAGACCCCCCCCACCCACCCTAAATCACGCCGTCCGCCCGCCCTACCCGGGCAGCAGCCCTCTCCCAGCCCACCTTTGAATTTGAGGTCTGTGGGCGGGTCGAGGACCAGGATCTGCTCGTGCTTCGCCATGGCCCCGGAGGCGGACGCCATCGGAGAGACAGCGCAGAGCGGGGGCGCGCCCGCGGCGGCGGTTTGCTGGCTGGGGGCGGGGAACGACGGCAGCGCCGGCTCGGCGGAGCTCTATGATGGGGCCAGCTCACGGCTCCCGAACCCCCGACGCCTGCCGCTCTGTGGCCGGGCCACTGGGCCGCCCGCTGGGTCAGCAGCTCTGGGTCTCACAACTGACTCAACCTCACACCAGCCGCCGCGGCCACGCGCACTGCGATCCTCGGCACCCCACGTGACGGCCTCTGCGTGCCTACGTGCGCGCCCCGGCGGCCGGGAGCCTCTTGCGCTCGTCCCGCCCTCGAGAGCTACCCTGCGCGGCGCCGGCTGCTGCGCCTGCGCGCTCCGGGCCTCGCGACCCCTCGGAGCTCGAGCTGTCAAGGGAAGGGGCGTGCACAGGGGGCGGAGCGAAGCTCGGTGGCACCGATGCGGTACGCACCGCAGGGCAGAAGGGCGCAATCCTCGGTCACGTTTAGCTCCGACTACGAAACTGGAGAGCCGGCTGTAGCAGCGCATTACCGTCTTCCGAGTGGGAATGCCTAACAGAAGGAAAGAGTAGTCGAGCTCACTCACTACAACTCCCAGCATGCCAGTGGGACCTGGTCCTCTTGCGGCCCTGCGCGATGCTTGCTGGGAATTGTAGTAGTGACTGTTTGTGGGCGGGAAGGCTAATGAGGTCCGTTGGAGGCGAATGGGGTGGGGCGCGCTGACACTCCTTTTTGGCTTTCAGAGCGTCTTTTCTGCGCTGAAAAGGAAAAAAAAAAAAAAACTTTTGAAAACTGACCTGAGGTCGCCCGCCTATATAAAATACACCCTGTGGCCGGGATTTGTTAATTTATTCTCCATCTAAAACTACCCATCCCTCTATTGGCAGGGCAGCATTCTCGGTCGTATTCCAATCCAACGTCTACTGCTTCCTGAATTCAATCCAGTGATGCAAAAGCAGATGAGGAAACACCCCTCGTTTAGGAAGCAAACCCGCCGTTGGGGAAATCTGACGAGCTGGAAATAGAAACCAAAATCTACCGCGTCTGTTCTTGGGCTTTATTAATGATAGACCCAAACCGAAACCGTTGTCACGTTCCCGTGTCGGACCTGAACCCCATCTGCATCATTTATGGATAGCGTGTAGTAAACCGAACCGAATGAGGAAGATCTGTGAGCAAAGGTGCTGACAGACCTTTAACCGAGTGCCAGGGTACTCGGGGACAGGAACATCGAATGAAACAAATGAATGTGCCGTAAATAAACCTGTACCGTACTACTTGCATTTTAGTCCCTAGGACACACCACAAAAGGAAGGACATGCTGAGGCTGCTGCCATGAAGGAGCAGCGCGGTTTGTCTGGAAAATAAATGAGCAGGTGAACAGTAATCTAAGTGTAGGCACAAAGTCCCAAGTTCTCAAGCTCAGTCCATGCGTGTCTCAGGGCCCATCTGGGGAGAGGTCTCCAGAACAGCTAACCCAGCGTCAGGGGAAGATGGTACTACACCGGAAGAATGTATCTCAAGCCGTGAAAAACCTCGGGGGATAGGAGTGCTTAAATAGTCGGGAAAAGTCGTTTCTAAATTTGTCTTTCCTTTGGTTTATTTTTATTCACAAAATTTATTTTGAAATTTCAATCACCATCAAAGGAGAATACAAAAACCGTATGTTTGTCAAGAGACGGCTTAAGGTTTAAAAAAAAAAAAAAGTTAAGATTGACAATCACTCCATGGGATAGTGTCTCACACATTCTTAGCTGTGAACTGACAGCCCAAAAGCTGTCACAAACTGCAATTTCTTTTTGCTTTTTTACTTGCCTAAGAACTGTTATCCATGGGCAAATTAATTAGCCTTGGCTGAATTGGCTCCTCCACAGCTAGATGGACATTTCTCTTACCGGAAAGCATTTGGGAATCCCCAGTGAGGGGACAGCAATTAGCAAGTACAGGAAGCTGGGGAAGTTCTCCCTCACTCCCAAACAGGACAATGGCTAGCCATTCACTATGAATTCAGTGGGAAGTCTGAACTGGATGTATTCCAGTTTTCCAGTCTATACAATGAAGAAACTTCTGCCCATCTTAAGTCATTACCTTTGAAATGTACTTT
Organism: Mustela lutreola; assembly: GCF_030435805.1. Classification (NCBI taxonomy): domain Eukaryota; kingdom Metazoa; phylum Chordata; class Mammalia; order Carnivora; family Mustelidae; genus Mustela; species Mustela lutreola. The sequence continues at coordinate 58,612,698 of NC_081300.1, read as the reverse complement.
TTGTCTTTTCAATATTGCTTCAAATATCATATTGCCTTAGAACTATAGGAGAATTTAAATATCTGGTAATCTAAGAATCCATGAGACATTTTTGGAATAATTCCTCCATTACTGTTTTAGAACATCGCCTTAATCATGACTCAGAATCCTCCTGAATCATCTATTCCTCATTAAATAGTATGCTATTTTATGCTTTGGTATTTATTAATATCTTTCTTCTAGCAGTTCAGAGATCTTTACAAACATCATCACACTCTTCTCAGGACTACCAAATAACAGCAAGTTTTATTTTTGTTGTTAAATATGAGAAAGAAAAGACAGATGAGAGCATCTCATAGCAGGAACAGAGCTAAACTTTGGGGGATAGTTGCCCAGTTTTCCATCCCATGCATTTTTGTTTTTCCCAAAGCCACAATGAAATGATAACTAGAAGTGATTAAGACAATCTAAAATGTAATTGACTTATGTATTGTTTAACATTTAAGTTAGGAATGGAGAAACATGGAGCCAAATATTCATTCTTCTTCCTATGTTGTATTAACAAATACACAGAGTACATATATACATATACAGTCATACTCAGTGTGTGTGTGTATATATAGATATACATATATATACATATATATTCATATATAAGTACATATATATCTATATACATATATATACTCATATATATGTACATATATATCGATATACATATATCCATATATATGTACATATATATCTATATATAATCAAGCATATTTTTGTGGTTACTAAAAAGTTTTTATGAGTCTAAGAAGTATGAAGTCCTTGAATATTATGTCAACCCACTGAATCACTAATACTATTCACCTTTGGACAGATTATCTCACAGGTTTGGCAAGGATTTAAAAAAAAAAGCTACCAGTACAAATGGTAACAAAGTATAACCATCTCCATAGTTAAACATGTTAAGCTTTCCTCTATAAAAGTACTCTGTAGTTTAGATGAATTTGTAGGGGATTAATCCACTGTGTAATACAACTCAGTCAACGTTGAAATGGGCATACTTGAAATAAACATTGAGGCAATAAAGCATATTGAGTAAGAGTCTGAACGCTGGGTTCAAGTCCTCTTTACCACTGTACAGTCTTAGCAAACTTACTTCACCTCTCTGTGCCTGTTCTACATCTGTGAACTAGGGAGAGTAATAATACCTACATCTGAGGTTTGTTGGGAGAATTCAATGAGTTAATGCACATAAAGAGCTTGGGGTAGTGCCCAGAGCCAGCACCGTTTCTATGCACGTGTTGAATGTTAGATTATTGCTGTGTGCCTGGTACTGTGGAAGCTGCAGGTGGTTTAGTGAGGAGCCAATAGGCATGTTCTCTGCTCCCACAGGGCTACATTCAAGCAGGAGAGACAAACAGGAACTCTCTCCTTTGCAGTTAAGATTCTGTTCTTGAGAGTTTGAGTAGTGAGATACACTCAGATGAGACTTAAAAGTTAGACGCAAGACGGAGATCAACTTTCTGCACCTTCTGACTATTTTTATGTTGAGGCAAAACCCCCAAGACTTGAAGTTTTCAGCACCAGCATTCCAGCATCCATTTACTAGGTTCCTGGATATCAAAAGACAGTCAGTTGTTGGAGGCCAATGAAAGCAGTGGCCCTTTCTTGGGTCCAGCTTCCTGACTCCTGGGTCGGAAGCAAGAGGTGCAGCCTCCAAGGTGGCAGCTGCCCAGGTGGGCCAGTTCAGTCCTGCCCTGGAGTCATTCCTGGGGAGCCTAGTGTAGAGCCTGCTCATCCACCCCTCCCCCCCCCCCATGTTATAAACACCTCATTCCCTTCATTGTGTTCTTGCAGCTTATGATGTCAGAGTACTGCAGAGTGAGGCATCAGGGAAGCCAAGAGTGGCTCAGGAAGGAAGTTGATAGGACACAAATCTGCTGAGCTGTTCTAGAAGGCAAGGACTGCAAACCATTCTCCTGCCCGAGTAACAAGGATGCTGGGGGTCAAACAGGAATGAAGCAGAGTCACTGCACTCCAAGAGATCTGTCTAAAACAGAGAGACACAACGGAGACTGATAACTCACTAAAAAATGGACGAGGCTAGGAGGTATCACGGGGATGCAATGTCACATAAAGGGGGATTTGTAGGTGGCGCTTATTGAATGTAGCACATTTGTAAGACTTCAGTGAGAAATATAGATTCCAACAGAAAGCAGATGGGAGCTTCACCAGATAAAATCAAGGCTGGAAGAAGAGTTAAAAAAAAAAAAAAAAGACTTATCCTGGGGATTTTTCTTTTTATAACCATTTAAAGCAGTTAAAACTGTAAAATTAATCATCTTTGTTTACAAAGAATCATTTGAAGAATATGTGTTTTCTCAATTAATCTTTTATACTGTAAAAGCAATCTGTAGCAGATGACATAATCCAAAAAAAAGCAGATGGTCCAAAAGTTTCTTCCTACACCTCCCAATTTCTACTCCACTTAGGGTAACCAGTTTAACTGCCTGAGCTATGTATCACTCTCTAACCTTATCCATACTTACAAAAACAGAGCTAGTTGGCTTTTTGGGTTGTTTTATTGTTGTTGTTGTTTTTAACACGAATTCTAACACATTACCAGACCATTGCTTGATTCACAGTATATTAACAATATCTGGCCAGGTCAATTGGTAAAAATCTAATTCAGTTTTTTAACAACTAAATCCATAGAATAGATAACCCTACTACAGAACCATTTGTCCCCTTATTGATGAACATGTAAATTGATCTAAGCTTTTCTCTCAACCAATAGCACTGAAATAAACATCCTTACACATGTATATTTATCATAGAATGCTTTTATTTCCAAAGGGAGATTTCCAGTGCTGGGACCACTGGATCAAAGATATTTCCTATTTCAGTATATATTGCATTCTTTTTTAATTGTAAGGTATTTATTTATTTTATTTTTAAAGATTGTATTTATTAATTTATTTCTCAGAGAAAGAGAGGGAGAGTACAAGCAGGGAAAGAAGCAGGCAGAGGGAGAAGTAGACTCCCTCCCAGATGAGCAAGGAGCCTGACACTAGGCTTGATCCCAGGACCCTAGAATTATGACCAGAGCCAAAGACAGATGCTTAAGCAAATGAGCCTCTGCAGGCATTGCTATATTGTGTACTTCTTGTCCAGTAGGTTGTAACAATAAACCTCCATCAGGAACATATTGAGGACATCTGTCTCCCTCATTGTCGTCAAGCGCTAGATCCCACTCCATGTCAGCTGCTGAAGACAGTGCATATCTAAGTATCCTTGTACTGTTTGGATCAGTAATTTGGACTCCAATATTGTACATTTTCATTAACTCCATTCTTGCTTACTGAACCATTTTCTTCTCTTGCTCATTTCATTTTCCTTCTCTAGATTGCAAAGGTGAGAGCACCTGTAAGCAACCAGATTCTTAGCAGTTCTGAATGTGTTTTCTCTCACAGATATAGTTATCCTTAAAGGCAACCACACAAGTAGAAATTAGAAGATGCCTGTGAACATAGAATCCACATTTGATACCTTGCCCGATTCTCATAGTCTCTGAACACACAGGCTTCTTCGTATGGTCCTAACAAAACCTAGAGTAGATGTGGGGTGAAGAACACAGATTTGGACATCAGACTGACTGGAATTTAGACTCCATCACTGTGCAGTTAAACACTATAGCCTTGTCTATAGAATGGCAACAATATATCCTATATTTAATATTGTCTCTGAGTACTAATAATAGTACTGAGTACTAATAGTACTAATGATAGTACTGAGTTTTAATAGTCTCTGAGTACTGATAAATCTGTATAAAGTGCTTAGCATAGTGTTTGGCATTTATTGATTATTATATGATTGTTCACAAAATTTGACATCTCCTTTGAAATATAAACCATAGAAATGTAAGTTGTTAAACATTTAAACCCATAGCCAAATGCCACGTTTTGCCCAGTGACCCAACTGTTTATATGCATCTTACACTAGTTAATGTTAATAAAAACATTTTAATTAATAAATAAATAAATCCACAGCCAAATGTTATCTTCTTAATGAAAAACTTGAAATTTAAACTGGAAATAATTTTTTCTTTTCCCTTTTTCCAGGTGTTGGTTGATGGCTTCTTTGGGGCCAAGCTCTGTGGTGTAGGCTCGGGCAGACACAAAGAAGGCTAATACTTAACTTCAGCCCTGAAGAAGTTAACAGTCTAAAACTTAAAAAAATTAAAAACTTAGACTTAAAAACTTAAACAAGTTAGTCTTAAACAAGTTAGTCCCTAAGCAAGGGAGTCCGTGCTCTATGAGCACAGCGTTTCCACTTGGGAAGATGAAAAACTTCTGTGGATGGATGACGGTGACTGCTGAAAAACAGGGCGAATGTGATTAATGTCCCTGAACTAGACCCTTAAAAATGGTTCAAATGGCAAATTTAATGGGAGGTATATTTTACCACAATGAAATAAAAGAATAAAAACATTTCTGTTTAGCACAGATGGTTGCTCATTGCATTCCATCACCATGTTCTTGCTGTCTCCTTGCATTTCAATAGCTTTTCTGACCTTACTTGTCATGGGCATTTTAAGCACTAGCTCAGGGATCAGAGCTCTGGCTTCCTCAAATCTGGGCTCAATTTCTGTATCAACCATTTACATGGGGATAATAAAGCCATTTACCTCACAGGACTGCAGTGAAGCTAAATGAGATAATACTTGTAAATACCCGAACACAATATCTGACACATGTAAGTGCTCAATAAATTTTACAATTACGGGACGCCTGGGTGATTCAGTCGGTTAAGCATCTGCCTTTGGCTCGGGTCATGGTCTCAGAGTCCTGGGGTCAAGCCTGTGTCAGGCTCCCTGCTCAGGAGGGAATCTGCTTCTCCCTCTCCTTCTCCCTCTGCTCCTCCCCTGCTCATTTTCTCTCCCATGCACTCACTCTCTCAAATAAATAAATAAAATCTTTAACAAAAATAAATAAATTTTACCATTACTGTTCCCTCCTTCATAATGGCTTATTCATAGGCAGGCATGAATATCCATTTTTGGCTCTTTTTTTGGAAATTATATAGCTTAGGATAACTAGGATCATACTTTGAAGAAAATAATGAATCGAGCAGTTGAATTGTCCCCCCTGGAAACTCAATGAACAATCTGACAAATTACCGCCCCCCCCCTCAAAATTCTCTTGAGGCATCCCATTGAGCTTGCTGCTGGTGCTGTCACATAAGTCTGGATTATATTAAGTAAGTTCCTAATCAATATATTACAAAATAGAAATATTAATCTATTGGGGGATCCCTTTTCTGGTTGCAGAGGTTAAGGAAAACCAGTAGTTTAAACCCAAGGGCTGAAGGGAGGAGGGGGACCCAGTGATTAAATAGACACCCAACCCGAGACCTCGCAGGTCACCGGTCAGGAATCTGGAAGATTCGTTATCAAGGCGACTATGATGTGTTCACTCAGTGCAACTGCTGCTAGCGTGAGGTGGAGAGGGGAGTGGCAGGCACGGAGTAAACAGTTCATTCAAGTCAGCTCAGAGGTGTGCCTGGACTTCACAGATTCATTCATTTAGGCAGTTTGAGCCAAGAAATATGTCAGTCAAGCAGACAGTAGGATGTCTGTAGGGGAACTGTTCCATGCTGTAAATATCCTAGTGGTTTACTCAGGAGACTTTGTCAGTTTGCAACATGTCTGAGAGAAGTTGAAGCCAAGTATGCAGATTTCATTTCATTTAGCTGTAATTACATGGCCGAGGAAACTTGTTGAAGAAATTCATTGAGCTCCTTCCTTACCTTGAGTGCTCTATTTAGAATTAAAGGTAGTTCACCTGATTTTACTTTCTTCCTGGTGTGGTGAAAATGCTAGAACCCTTGGAAAAACACACACAATGCCCAATTTCTTTTCACATTCTATTTCTCTCCTCCCAGCTCCCTTTACATGACCGACCCACTGATACTGGCACGTGCTGGGAAAGAATAAATCACATAAATATCAGAGCTCTGATTCCATCTTCATTTTTGGCCAGTTTCACTTTGGGGGTTTCCTCTAATCTCCCCACAATTGCAATCTGTGGTCAGGAACAAGAGTCAGCATTAGAACTGACCCACCAGGCTGCCCCCTGTCCTGTTTCCTCACCAAGGGATGGTGATTTGACACAATTCGGACAAATAAATTCAGCACAAAACTTCTGGGATAGAATTTATCCTATTTTTAATCTGGTTGAAAATCAACAGAATGACAGATTTCGAAAAATTGTAAAGCCAAAGGATGGAAATGAAGTCGAAATTCAGATGCAAGCCATGGATTTTAACATGTATAAATTGTTCTTGATGTTTCTATAGTGACACGAAGTACAATCCAGATAATGTGTGTTATATCACACATCAGTCTTACCAGAGTGACTCAATTTCAGAAGAAATACATTAAACTGAAATTGGGCTGTGATCACCAAGAAGATGTAGTAATAATGCCATTATGGAAAGGAGTTTATCAGTTCCAGAACTGTTTGGCAATGTGGTAAACAACACTTGGTCCTCGATTTTACATTCGCTTTTACAAAACCATTGTTCACTGCTGTATCTTCAGCATCTGGAACAGGGCCTGGGATCCAGAAGGTACTCAATCTACATTTATTGCTTTCTAATTTTTACTTAATTTTGCTTAATTATTTTTACTTTATTAATAATTACTTATGTAATTATTAATAATTAAGTAATTATTAATAATTATTTAATAATTTTAGACTTACAGAAAAGTTGCAAAAAGAGGTCAGAGAGTTCCACTTACACCTTGCTCTCCCCCAGCTTCCCCTGAAGTTAGTATCTTACAGAACCCTAGAACAATTACCCAAAACGGGAAAACGATATTGATTCAATATTGTTAACTAGCCCATAGACCTTAGAATTTCTCCAGTTTCCCCACTAATGTCCTCTGACTTGTCCAGGATACAATTAAGATCCCCAGCTTGCATTTAGTTGTGCTCTCTCCCTCGTCTGGGACAGTTTCTCAGTCTTTTTGTCTTTCATGACCTTGATATTTTTGAAGGGCATTGGCCAGTTATATTACAATGCTCCACATTTGGGGTTTGTCCGATGTTTTCTCCCAATTGGATGGAGCTTCTGCATTTTTAGCAAGGATACCACAGCGGTGATGTCTGGTTCTTCTCAATGCGCTCTGTCAGATGTGCACAACGCCAATTTATTTCTGGTTTTGATAGCTTTGCTCACGTGGTTAAGGTTGTGTCTGCCAGGTTCCTTCCTGTAAAGTTACTATCTTGTTATGAGATGCTTTGAGACACTGCAGATGCCGTTTCTAATCAAGCTCTCACTCAGGACCCTGGGACAGTGACCTGAGCCGAAGGCAGAGGCTTTAACCCACTGAGCAACCAATGTACCCGTCTATCTACTATCTTAAAAACAATGAGTTCATACTGATACCTTTCATTCCAATCTAACATCACAGAGTTCATTCTAGCCTTCTTCTCCCTTATTTGCAACTTCGTTCTCATGGGATAGTACGAGACCTTACTCTCATTACCCACAATAAATGTGATTATTTGCTCAATCCTACAATGCACATAGAGTAATCTCAGAATTGCTAACCCATACCTCTGTGAAAAACAGATTTACTGACCAGAGGTGGATATTTGTGACAGTTCATTTTTCCTTTTCCTTTACAGATACAGTCAAAATACTGATTTTCAAGGTTACTTACCTAAGTGCTTTCCTTTCCCACTCCCTTCACTATGGTTATACTGTTCACTTGGAATACAATTAAATTCATTTTTTACTGTTTTCCATTTTGCTCCTCCTCTTTGCTTTATTTATTTATTTGGGGGCATATGTGAAACATTGATATGGTTCTAAGAGTCAAAAACATTCTTTTTCCCTCCTTGGCATAATGAACAGATGTATGTATACTTTCTTAGATCACCCTCATTTTTACTCGAAGGGTTACATATTATATTCTTTTTTGTACTTTGTTGTTTTCCACTTAACATATCCTGGAAATTACTCCATATTGGCTTCCTCACTCTTTTTTATAGCTGAATAGTACTCCAAATAATTCTGAAGAAATATTTTGCAATAAGCAACCAAGGCTTCAGTGAATAATCATTCATACATATACAGATAGGTAGATACAGATATATAGATAGGGTATAGATATATTTTATATGTATGTTTATCTATATCTATCTATCTATCTAACTATCTCTCTATCTATACGAGAAACCAAGGAGATATGCCAGGCACTGTTTCTCTCTTTGTGGGATGCAAAAACGAGAATTCATCTTTTATTTTATTATTTATTTATTTTTTATTTATTTTTATTTTTTTTTAAATATTTTATTTATTTATTTGACAGACAGAGATCACAAGTAGACAGAGAGGCAGGCAGAGAAAGAGGGAGAAGCAGGCTCCCTGCTGAGCAGAGAGCCCGATGTGGGGCTCCATCCCAGAACCCTGAGATCATGACCTGAGCTGAAGGCAGAGGCTTAACCCACTGAGCCACCCAGGTGCCCCTATTTTATTTTTTTAAAGATTTTATTTATTTATTTGTCAGAGAGAGAGAGCGAGAGCGAGCACAGGCAGACAGAGTGGAAGGCAGAGTCAGAGAGAGAAGCAGGCTCCCCGCCGAGCAAGGAGCCTGATGCGGGACTCAATCCCAGGACGCTGGGATCATGACCTGAGCCGAAGGCAGCCGCTCAACCAACTGAGCCACCCAGGCGTCCCGAGAATTAATCTTTTAATTTGGAGAAAGCATCTCAGCACACATCTGATCACTGGATCCCTGACATGTTTCCTGAACGGCAGGTCCCTGAATTTCCGCCATCCTGCCAAGGATACCGCGGTACTCTAGCTTCTGCTGTCCTCCTCGATTGTGTGATATCAAGTAATGTATCGCTGTTACACAGGAGGTCCAGACGGTTCCTATTTTCTTCATACTATGTGATAACAAAAGATGGAAAATTTCAAAACACTTTGGAGCAAAACAGTAAGTGATTGTCGTTGTCTCTTCCGCCCCAAGACCAATTGTTTCTTTTCAGAATGGAAAAGAACATATTTGCTAAATCACTGGCCCCATAATATGTACCTGAAGCCTTATTAATCTGCTTTAGCAAGCATATGGCTCTGTCCAGCAATTGCAAAGGAACTACAGCTTAGTTTAGCTTGTGACGTTCTACCATCCATTTTCTGCAAGTGCCAGAACGGCTATTCAAATGAAGATGTGATAGGAGGGACCACGACCCTGTATCCTTTCAAGCTTTAAAGCCCAGTGATCTACACTACTATACAGAGATATAGTAAGTGTACTGCTAGGGTGGCACTTAAACACTAAGATCTTGTCCATACTTGCCATGGCTCTTGAAGTCAAGGGGACCCAACTCTGCACTGCACCTCAGCCCCATTCACCAGTGGGTGTCCCACGTGACCTCTTCCTCCATTTCCCACACCTTCCGCACATCGTCTCCCCTGAGCCCCCCCTTGTCCCCTTGCCGGGTTACCAGAGTCTGACTTTTATAACCACTGATCACCATCACCCCTACGGTTGAGGCAACTTCCATGGTCCCCTTCTGGTTTCTTGGGTCTCATTCTCAGTGCTTCATTTTTAGCTGTGTAGTCACATCTGCTGCCTGCACAACAAGAGACCCCTACTCTCAGCCCTTGACTTTCAAGGAACTCCAACTCCCTATTGCTTTGCTGTTCAGCTCAAGTCCTTTTCCTCCCAGAGAGGGGCCATTTGGACATATTTCACTTGGACTGTGGGAAAGGCATCCCCTCTCCATCCAAGAGGAGAGACCAGGGTCATGAAAAGCTCATATTTGAGCAAGTCAGTAAAGGATAGAAGAATCCTAAGAATTAAAAATCAGTTTGTTGATTTTAATTAAAAACAGGCATTTTCAGTTTCACAAGCACCTCTAAACTGTCTTCTCACAAGACAGCCTCTGGGCTCTGAATATTCCCTGCATCGAAAGCAGTTTATCTATTGGCTGTGGATAGAGTTCATTACTAACATGTGAACCTATCTTCCTGCTTTCAACTTCAATACCAGTGATAAACATGTATAGTATCTGACCTTCACATAATAAATCTTGGAGTGTGTGTGTGTGTGTGTGTGGTTTGTGTGTGTGTGTGTGTGTGTGTGTGTGTGTGTTTTAAACCACAAACAGAAAACAATCAGTACATGGATGGGTCCTGAGGAGGATGAGGGAAGGCAGTTGGTATCCAACTGATACAGCCACCAAATTTATTTTAGCATTTTTCTCTCAATAAACATACATGAAACTTGTAATCACAAATGAAGTAGGATTATAATTTAGACTTATAAATCCTTTTTTAAACAAAACCTCAGGTGCCAAAGCAGAGATATTTGAAAGTAAGCATCTTTATCCTATAAGCAATTTCAAACTCACAGAAAGAGATCAAAATTATTCGGGAAATGAACATAGGGAGATTTAAGAAAGAACATTAATGCTGAATTGTTACACTGTTGCTGTTCTAGCCGTTTCATTGTTTCTGACAGCATGATAACACACTGTAGTCTTGCCAGTGTTAACTGGCCTGATTTAAGGGAAATCTTCTTTAAAGCCTTCCCTGGGAGGCTAGCCTCATTTGCCATTTCTAAACTAAGAATCATTGCAAACTGGTGAATTTCTTCTGTATCTTCTAATGTCTGTAAAAGATATTGATCTATGAGTCATTACACTTGCATCTAGCTTTGCCTTTCAAACACCGAGGTTTTGTGGCCTTCCTGGGGCATGGGAGAGAGAAGCAGTCCTTCCCACCTTCTTCAAATTGCACTAGTGAGGTGGCTCTTAGAGGCCAGAGACCCTTCAGGAACATTTAGGGAAAACCAGCAATGAAGACTTGCAGAACTGTTCTGTGGGAGAACGGCCATGCCCTTCTCTGCTCCTCCCCAAGCCATGGTCCCCTTCTGGTTTCTTGGGTCTCATTCTCAGTGCTTCATTTGAAGCACTCTTATTTGAAATCACCATCTTTTTTTTTTTTTTTAATTTATTTGACAGACAGAGATCACAAGTAGGCAGAGAGGCAGGCAGAGAGAGGGGGGAAGCAGGCTCCCTGCTGAGCAGGGGCTCCATCCCAGGACCCTGGGATCATGACCTAAACCAAAGGCAGAGGCTTTAACCCACTGAACCACCCAGGCGCCCCCTGAAATCACCATCTTAAGAGATGACTCTCAACTTGTATGAGTAAAAGTAACACACTTCCAATCAATATATAATAGAATGATCATGTTTTTCTTCAGTGCTCACAATTCGCCTTTCTTCATTTCAATCACTGCTTGTCTTTACCACCTTTAACTTCTTCATGTTTATCATTTTCTAACATTGGCCCTTTCATTTTCAAATAAATCATTTTTTTTTCCACTCTGGAATTTGAAAATCCTGATTTTCCTAAACCTTGAAGCTACAGCCGTGGGCTTTCTCAGGCTCCCTGCTATCTGGATTCCACTATTTTTCATTGTTGCAATGGGTGACTATTGCAACTATTGTTGCAATAGGTGACAACCTTGGCTATTGAAGGATCTCCTGATTAAAGTGCCACTATTTAAAAAAAAAAATGTATTTAAAGATTGTATTTATTTATTTATTTGAGAGAGAGAAAGAGAATGAGAGAGAGAACACAAGCAAGGGGAGCGGCAGAGGGAGAAGCAGACTTCCCTTCGATCAGGGAGCCTATGTGGGGCTCAATCCCAGGACCCTGATATCATGACCCAGGCTGAAGGCAGATGCTTAACCGACTAAATCAGTTAAGAATCAAGCCACCCACCAACTTTTTTTTTTTTTTTTTTTTTTTTTAAAGAGGGAGTGGTGGGTAGCTGAGTTGAGAGGTGGAAAACATCAGTGTCTTGGTGATATTCGTTGAACCTCCAAATACCCCTGAAACACTTTGTCCCCTTAGAATTTCCAGTCTCAAGATCCGACACATTCTCCATTTTTGCTGGATCAGGTTTGAGTTGGGCCTCTGTCCCTTACCACCAAAACACAATTATACTGCCTTCCTTACAGCTTCTTCGACCACTTAGGCACTTCATCCTCAAGCAGAAGAACTTAGAGGGTTTTGTCTCTAACACTATGGGTAACACAAAGTCAGGAAGGCCCAGAATGCTCAACCAGAACACAAAGCCTCAGGTGAAGTTCCACAGTTGAAGCCTTGGCCAGAAGCATCCTTGACCTTGAGCCATATGCTTGCTCCCTCTTATTTCAGTCCTCCCAGATTCTGTTTTAGCAGCTGGGTTCTCCCAAAACATTTCATTAACTGCTTTTGCTTTTCACTGTCTATGTAAGCAGCAAAAACAAACAAAAACAAGAATAGAATGAAAGAAAAAATATCCATACACAGAGAGCCAACAATACTTTATTCAATTTTTACAGAAAATAGGAATCATTCTGTTTTTAGTATTTTGACCATTTTACTCATATTTTATTTTATTTTTTGATTGGTGAATCTAGAAGAGGAAACCAGTCTTCTTATTCCCACCTGCTCTTCCATTGACAGGAGAAGGAGGACCATCCTTATAATAAGTGAAGTTCAGAAATTTGGCCAGTCTATTAAGAGGCGTTTAACAGAGCGACCTCACACCTCTGCTCTAGAATTCAGTGGGCTGAATTCCAGCCTTTGTTTAATTAATTAAATAGGAAGGCCTTTAGCCTGAGGTGACTCAAACTATGTAAACAATCGAAAATCTAAGCCTATAAATGCCTCAAGGTTAAGAAATCAAAACCTAAGGACAGGCGATCTCAAATAGCCCATTAGGCTTAAAGCTCTAGCCAATCAAATAATGTCCTTTCTTTGCTCACACACCTTGTCTACACCAAGTCTTCCCCTGACTCTTGTGGGCAGAACACATAGCCATTTTTGGTTTGGTACCTCCCTGATGGAATTAATTTTTACTCAAATAAACTCACAGAAATTTTAATATGCCTCAGTTTATCTGATAACGCCCTGTAAACATGACTCAGCAACGAGCCTATCTTCTTATTCCTGTTAGAACCCATTATGTTCCTGTGGAACCAATCTGAGAGAGTGCGAAGGAAGGATGCTTGGTCTAATAATGTGAAGTCCTAATCCACTGGAAAAGAAGCAGCCTTGCAAATTATGGGGACAGGAAGAGGTTTCTGGGGAGGAAGTTCCTTGTGGGGTTAGGCAATTCAGTCACTGAGGTGGGATTGTGTAGTGGAAATGTGTTTGTTCCAACAGTGATGTTCTGGATTATCAGAAAAATAAGGGGCATGCTAGTGAGGATTCCTGCCAACGGGGACATCTCCAAGGAGACTGAACCTGCTCAAGCCTAGCCTCTTGTATGAAACCTGGACAGCAAGGATCCCCCTTCTGTCCCCACCCCCTGACAGGGGTAGGGGCGCAGGCCTCTCTCTAGCAGTGGTTTCCCAAACTGAATAACAGAGTCTCAGGAAGGAAATGCTGTGGGAAGGGAACCCATCTGGGATAAGACAACCCTACGGTGCACCCAGGATGGGAGCTTGGGGGTGGGGTCGAGACTGAACTTGGACTATGGGGAGAGATTCCTGGACCCCGCCTACAACTACTGAAACTGATTTTACAAGTATGGAGGCCTAGAAACCTAATGTGGGTTTTGTTTTTTTTTTTTTAAGATTTATTTATTTATTTATTTGACACAGAGAGAGAAAGAGAGCGTGAACACAAGCAGGAGGAGCGGCAGAAGGAGAGAGAAAAGCAGGCTCCCCACTGAGCAGGGAGCCTGATGTGGGGCTGGATCCCAGGACCCTGGGATCATGACCTGAGCCGAAGGCAAGACTGAACCACCCAGGGGTCCCAAGACACCTAATGTTTAACAATTTTTTAAAAATTACCCACTTACATTTGATCAAAGGGAAACATTTCTTTATTGATATATTACGATTTACATACTGAAGTCTGATTTTTGGTTACTGTTATGTTTCCTCTCTCTTCTTTCTCCATCAATACTTCTATTGGTATCCCCACACTTACTGTACACTTACTATACAGTTACTGTACTAATTATACATTCTACTATCTGATAGAGCAAATATCTCTTCATTACTTCTTAAAACTTTTTCCTATCTTTGAATTTTTAAGTATTTTGTCAGATTCTCCCAATGATCTCAATGAGATATTGGTTGGGATCACATTAAGTCTACTCAGGCGGAAAGACTCAACATTTTTCAATCTTTCTTTCCAATGTGGAAAGTAGACTGTGTCTCACTTTATTCAGATCTATTTGTTGTTGTTATTGTTTTTAAAAGATTTTATTTATTTATTTGACAGAGAGAGAGATCACAAGTAGGCAGAGAGTCAGGCAGAGAGAGAGGGGGAAGCAGGCTCTCTGCTCAGCAGGGATGCTGAGGCAGATGCGGGGCTCGATTCCAGGACCCTGAGATCATGACCTGAGCCAAAGGCAGCGGCTTAATCCACTGAGCCACCCAGGCACCTCTATTCAGATCTATTTGTATATGTCTCAAAATGTTTAGCATTAGTCTTAAAAATCCTTACTGTTGTTAGGACTATTGCTAGGTGTTCTATTTTTTTTGTCACTGTTGTAAATGGAGACCTTTTTCCATAATGATTCTTAATCACTTATCAATGAATCAAAAGGAAGCTATTGATTTTTTTTGCAGATTACTTAGAATACTGCTGCTTTGTTAAGTTCTGGTTTTGCTTTGTTTGGTGTTTTGTTGTTTTTTTTTTCGTTTTGGTTTTAAGAGAGAGAACATGCGTGCAGGGGGAGAGGGGCAAAGAGGAAGGAAGAGAGAGAATGTTAAGCAGGCCCCACGCCACAACCCTGAGATTGTGACCTGAGCCGAAAGCAAGAGTCAGACACTTAACTGACTGAGCCACCCAGGCGCCCCTGTTGAGTTTTCTTATCAAAGCAAACAGGTATTCTATTGATTCTGGTTAGGGCTCCTGTTAGATTATCATCATGCACAGCCAATCTGATTATCTGGAATCTTCTTTCTCATTAGACATGATTCTTATTTCTCCTTCATGTTCAATCTTAGAGGTGATGACAATTGCTTGGTTCATTTTTTCTAAGTGCATGATTTTTTTTTTTAATATACATTTTTTTTTCATATATCTATTATTTTATTTGACAGAGAGAGAGAGAGATCACAAGTAGGCAGAGAGGCAGGCAGAGAGAGAGGAGGAAGCAGTCTCCCTGCCGAGCAGAGAGCCCGATGTGGGGCTCGATCCCAGGACCCTGAGACCATGACCTGAGCCGAAGGCAGAGGCTTTAACCCACTGAGCCACCCAGGTGCCCCTAAGTGCATGATTCTTAACCAGCAAAACAGAATGCCTATACTTAAGCTTTATGCCAGAGAACGTAACTTTGACCTGGTTACTGTTTAACCATTATGCAAACAGTCCAAAGAAATGGTGGGTAGTCTGAAGGACATGAATCAATTCTCTGCTTGTTTAGATTTTAATCCCTGGATCCAATTAGATTGTCAGAGAGCCCCACATTTTCTCTGCATTGTGTTGGCCCTACAGAATTACCTTTGCAAAGCTGTGCTTTGCCTTCCTCCCTTGATTTACATCAGGAATGGCTTAAAATCACCTGAAAAATCTATCATGACTGTTTTCAGGGGTTTTCTTTAGGTCATCGTCCATGTTATCACTTAGTAACCTCAACATAAAGAAAGACCTATGATTTAAAAAAAAAAAAAAAAAAAAGACACCTACAATACTACAGTCCCAGAAATAGCTATTGGTGTAACTCACTAATATTAGATTTTGGGGTCCCTTGTCCTCCAAATTACAGAGTCTAAAGTGGTGTGGGGCTAGGCTGTCCAAATGGGGCTCTGGTGCCAGAAGGGTTGGGTTCATTCTTAAATGTCTAAGCAGATAAAGTTATATTAAAACCAGCCTGTTCAATATGGAAAACAAGAACACAGCAGAGTGAAAAAAGTCAGAGGAAGGTCTCTCTACAGAGGAAAAGAACAAGTATATGGATCATTAATGGAAGTCCATTTATATGAAAATCAAAAGCTACATACTTGTACACCCTGAATCCCAAATCCTCTCATTGAAGAGTGGCTTATGATCGTAGCTTTGGTTTTTATGAGAGATTATTACTAGAAATAGCTATATGAGAATTGTTTCTGAATTTCTCATAAAAAATACTGTCAAGGACCTCATCCAGAAGTGTCCAGATGAAAATTTCCTTTCAAGAATTTAGTTACAAGAAATCATGGGCTCGTTTTTCCAATTCCAGCGTTTTCTCCTCTTAGGGTAATGACATCTGGTTATTATGGGGTTTCCCCTTCTCTCACACCAGCACCCTCACCCTCTGCCCCATCCAGACTGCTGAGAAACTCAGAACAAAATGTGCCACTGAAACAGAGTGATTATATGAGCCTCAGTTGATATCTTACTCATTTTCACGAATTTGTTAGCCTTATCATTAATACTTCACGTAGGTCATCCCAACTGTTTTTGGACGAAAGTCCAGGTATGCATGGCATTTTGTTTCTATTCTTAGGTGGTTATTTTTCCTGGCTCAGACGAGGTCTATCATTGAGCTAGAGCACACAGTAGGAGTCCCTGGCGCAGCTCCCTCCTGCGGTTAACTGAGGCATTGCAACTCAGCTGCATAAAAGTGGTCAGCCCGGTTTCTCACCACCAATGGGAGGCAGTGCCACGGAGCCTCTAAGATTAGACTGGTTTCTTGAGGGGATGCAAGCCCAGATCGCCCGGTTTTACAGTGTTTCAAGAAAAGCTGGAATTCAAGGTTTTAAAGGGAATCCTGTTCTTTGAAATGTTGACCAGTTCAAATTCTTTAAAAGACTGGACCAGCAGAAGACAGGATGATGGCTGACCAAGGAATAGGGCGGGAAATGAAGAGTCGTTGCTCATTGGGTACAGGTTTCGGTTCTCTGGAATGGCTAAGTCTTAGAGATTTGCTGTACAACAGAGTTGGCCTGTCATTGGCAACACAGTATTGTGTGTTTAAAATGTTAAGAGGTCAGATCTCCAGTGAAGTGCTCTTACCACTGCCACCACCACCACAATGACAAAAGAGAGGACATACAAGGAAACTCTGGAGATGAGGGGTATGGTTTATTACCTTGACTGTGGTAATGACGGGTGTATGCATATGTCCAAATTCATCAAACTGCATACATTAGACACATGCTGTTATACGTGCGTGTATCACATATACATTTTTTTTTTTTAATGCAAAAGCTCTGGACCGAGCCACCATCTGTGACCCAGACCTAAGCCTTTGGGATCTGAGACATCTGGGAGCAGGTTTCAGAAACCCCATTACCAGAAGACAAAGTAGGAACTCTGTCACCAGGGAGCTGATGTCATAATGGCATTGAAGATCACCCTGACTTTGACCTGAATCATAAAGCTCTTGATCTGAGAAATCAGAAGCTGGGAGCTCTGTATCAGATTTTGTGGGCATGATTAGTAGAAAGAGGCCTGCACTTGAGATCTGGGAACACAGCCTTGATCTCGGCTCTGCCACCAAGGAATTCCATGCGGGCTTGGTGAGCCCATGGTATGTCCTGAGGCCTCCAGAGCATTCCCTGCACTTAGAGAAGGTTAGGTAGGTTATGAGAATCTTTCCAATTCTTTATTTCCCAAAACATCTTATCAGAAACCCCAAATAAGAAAAGAAGTCTCCACTCATCTATAAATCCTATGCTTTTACAGAACTGTCTAAACGTCCAACGTTGCCACCAACACCAAGTGAACTGAATTTTCAAGGGTGAGTTCCAAAAAAGATCATCATCAAAAAAATAGGAGACAAAAAAAAAAAAAAAAAATAGGAGACAGGTGCGCTCCCAAACTCCACCAAAGGAAATTCTAATATCACACTTTCTATCAAGGAGAACATGGTCACAAGACGCTTTAGTGCTTTACTGATTTTTGAGAAGGTGGAGTTAATACTTGGTCACTTATGAGCAGACACTTTATGTCTCATCTCTTTTGATAAATAAAAAAAAAAAAACCCATAGACTATAACCAGGTGACTGTTAACAGTGCTTTCAGAGTCCACAATTACTTTAATTCTGCAATGATTGCTTCGAGTTTTTCCTTAATGGCACCACAAAATTCTCCCACCTTTTCTTCGTTTTTATAAAACTGGAAAGTTGGGATGCAAATGATCTCCAGGTCCCTCAGCAGCTCCTCACACTCATCAGCGTCCACTTCCAGGAACACCACATCCTCATACTTCAATGACAGGGACTGGAAAAGGGGCTTGATGGTCCTGCAAGGCCCACACCAGGTGGCCGAGAAGTCCACGGCTACCAGCCTCTCCCCAGCCTCCTTGAGTGCCAACTCAAATTCCTCCTTGCTCAGGATCGCTTTCACCAAGTCCACCTCCAGGAGTTCCATTGTCTGTGACAGCTCTAAGACATTACCTTCTGTGGGCTGGATGGTTTCTTGTGAGGACTTGGGAATGTCATCCTCCTTGGACAGGATGGTTTCTTTTGAGGACTGGACGAGGTCACCCTCCTTGGGGTGGATGGTGTTTTCTGAGGACTTGATGTCAACCTGTCTGGGCAGGATGCTTTCCTCTAAGGACATAAGGATGTCTCCCTCCTTGGGGTGGATGGTATCTTCTGATGACTTGGTGTCACTATCCCTAAGCAGGATGCTTTCATCTGAGGACTTGGAAGTGTGGCTGTGCTTGGACAGGATGGATTTTGCTAAGACCTTGGGGCTGATGACCTGCTTAGACTGGGAAGTTCTTGCTGACAACTTGGGGGCGTTGGCCCCTTTGGGCAGAATGGATTTTGCTAAGAACTTGTGGCTACTGGCCTGCTTAGGCAGGATGGATTTTGCTGGGGAATTGGTGTCACCCTTCTTGGGTGAAATGTGTTGTTCTGAAGAAGTAGACATGCCATCCTCCTTTGGCAGGATGATTTTTTCTGAGGAATTGGGGAGGTCATCTTGCTTGGGTGGTATATTTTTTTCTGAAGAATGGAGGGTGTCAGCCTGCTTGGGTGGGGTGATTTTTGCTGAAAAATTAGGGGAGTCAGACTTCTTGAGTGGGATGGTTTTTGCTGGGGAATTGAGGCTATCAGTCTGTTTGTATGGGGTGGTTTTAGTTGGGGAATTGAGTGTATTGCCCTGCTTGGGTGGGGTGATTTTTGCTAAGAAACTGGAAGTTTCAACATGTTTGGGTGATACGGGTTTTGTTGAGGAATTGAAGATGTCCGTCTGCTTGAGCGGGATAATTTTTTCTGGGGAGTTGGGGGTATCAGCCTGCTTGGGTGGCATTGTTGCTGCTGAAAAACTGGGGATGTCGGCCTGCTTGGGCTGTATGGTTTTTGCTGAGAAATTGGAGATGTTACTGCCCCGTTCAGGTGGGAATATGTCCTTGGGCTGTGGACCTTTGGGCTCCACTGCAGGCAAGTATTGTATATTGTTGTCCTCTTGGGCCAAGGCCTCCTCCTGGATATGTGCTGGATCCAAGAATTCTGGGACCAACGGAGTCACATGGCTGGACAGACCCTGTATTAGTGGACTTTCTGAACAAAAAAATAAATAAATAAAAATACAGAAGAAACACACACACACACACACACACACACACACACACACACAAATTCTTATCACATACTCCAGGGAAGACTCACGTCATTCGCAGAGCTCATAAATGTAGTTTTATGAATGATGTATCAACTTGCATAATCACATTCAACAGAAGGCCAGCAGTATGTGATTACACATATCTTTATATAAAGCTGTTTTTCTTTAAACACTACAACTTTTCTCTGCTTCAATCCTGTTGCCTCCTCCCTAAGCATGTGGATGCCTAAGGTGACCCTCCTCCCTCCCACTCACCATTAGCATCACCTTGACTGGCTTCTTCTTGTTTCTCCGGACTCATTTCTGGTTCTTCCGGGGCTCCCGCTCTATCACTTTCCACTTCCAGCTCCTTGTCCATACCCACTCATACTTCACGCATGCCTCACAGTGAAGACGAGGTGGTACCCTTCAACTTCTTCCAACCTTGCCAGCCTACATCACACAACGAGGAACAACTTACAGGCGGATGGCGCTTACAACTGGTCTTCCCTAGTAGTTGAGAGTTTCATGACAGCCTTGGTTCTGGAGGCCGAGCTGGGTGTTGGCCTTGCCCGGTGCCTGCTGTGTGTTCACAGGCATTATTTCCTATAACACACCACTGAGGTAAGTACCATTATGATCCTCACTTTACAAATAAGAAAGCTGAGCCTTGAGCAAGTTATGTAACTTGCTCAAGCTCACAAAGCCAGTAGATGGGCGGGTTCTAAGCCTGCCCTCTGCATACTACACTGAACTCTTCTGTTTGCCAAAGGATGGTAACTCGAAACCAACTTTTCTACAGCCTCCCTCTAGGATTCTTTAGCCCCAGCTTTCTTTCTGACTCATCACTCTAATCATCATAGTGTCTCCTCCTAATCATGTTACTCTCCTCTACAAAGTCCTGCCTGCCTGTCAGGTGTCCTATTGAGCTATTTGGAAGGGAGTAGATGATAACATGGAGAGATTCCCTAACTGAGAAGAAGTGAAAACATCACACCTTCCATCCAAATAGATGGGAATCTGAGAGAACAGGTACCTGTGTCCTGGACTCCCCTCAGCAAGAATGAAACCTCAGCATGGACCCAGGTTAGATGTGTTCAGAGGAAAGCTGACAGCAGAGGAGTATTTGCCTGGGTTCCATTTTGGAGGCCAGGAAGAGCTCATGTCTTTGTGGACTCCAAACCAACATGGCAGCTATGGGCCCCTGGCAGAGGGCATGACTGGGTTCTTTGGCCTGGGGCAGGCTCCTGGCCGCATAGCCTGCTATGTGCAAGCCAAAGATCTGGAAATCCTGCACAGCCTGGAGTGGGGCTGTGAGAGTCCTGGGAAGACCAGCTGACCTACAGAGACCTCAAGGAAGAAGAAAGAAGCCACCACGAAAGGGGATTTTGGACCAGAGGCAAGAACTGGAATCGCAAGCTCAACCAGTGGGTAAGATTATGGCGGCCCACCTCCTCGATGGGACCAGTGGTCTTCAGCAGTCCTCAGTCTAGGGACCAGGCCAGACTAGCCACTTGACATGGGAAACAAGAGGCAGATGGCTGGGCCACAACCAGGCCCCATGACCCTGTGCACCCAAATATTATGGAGAAAGTGGAGGAATCGGAAAGACTGAGCTGCTACCAGAATGAGAAAGTGTTCTTCAGGCTGAAATTTAACAAATAGGCAGATTAAATCCCACCCCTCAACATTCCCGCACAAATTCCCTAGACCTAGGGCTCATGGAGAAAGTAGATCCACTGTAAAACAATTTTTTTTTTTAAAGATTTTATTTATTTGACAGACAAATCACAAGGAGGCAGAGAGGCAGACGGGGGGCGGGGGGAAGCAGGCTCCCGGCTGAGCAGAGAGCCCAATGCGGGGCTCGATCCCAGGACCCCGAGATCACGACCCGAGCTGAAGGCAGAGGCATCAACCCACTGAGCCACCCAGGCACCCCCACTGTGGAACAGTTTTAAAGCCACATTCTATTTGCACATCTTCATAAAAGTGAGGGGATCTATGACCCTGTTGTGCTTAAATCTGGGGGATCTAAGCTATGTTTTAGATTTGGCAGAATGGTTCCAGTCATTTCTACTCTTCATTCTGCAATTCAGATGCATTTCAAGCAACCTGAAATATCGATGCCTCTGAATAGTCTTCATTCAACTTGTCATAAAATTATTTTCTCTTGAAAATACCTTTTTTTCCCCTTTTAGCACAAGCCCGTCCCCAAATTGCTCACGAACCCTTATGTCAGTTGTGGTTCTGTAATGGAGACAATAAGTCAGCAATTTTTAGGCATAGAAGGATTCATCTAATTATAAAATAGCTGGAAAGCCCACCTTTGGGCTAGGTGTCCTGGAATAATTTTTAGAACAATGAGCAGCATCACAGAACTGGGCTGCCAGAAGGTTGCAGTCTGCATGATATCAGGAAGGCAGGGAATCAGAAAGTTGTTGACTCCAAGAACTTCCTGCTCTAGCTGCAGTCCAGGAGGGAGAAAGCCACTGCCCCAAACCCCCTCTTAGCTCAGAGCTAGAGCTGAACTCTGGCAGAGAGGGATGAATCTGCAAGGTGATGGCTTTCTTCTCATCCAGGTCCATCTACTGGTACAATCTATTTTGAACTCAAAACCCCTGGAGGGTAGGGGAAAGGTGCACAAAAAGTATGGCTTTCAGGTTTCCAGACTCTGCAATGCAGGGAAACACACAAGAAGTTGGAATAAATCCCGTGTGGAAATTCATTTCTACCCTGAGCTTACAAAGACAACATGGTGGTCTAGTCTTTTCACACATTATGCTGGTGTAAGTTTTTTGGTTTTATAATTACAAAAATAATACATGTTCATAATAGAAACATTAGGAACAGAAGTTGAGAGAAAATAAGGATTATTCCAAGTGCCCATCTTCAAGGATCACCACTATTAATATGGTGATGTATATCCTTTGCTTTTCTCATATTTACACACAGATATTTTCAAATGAGATAATTTTCCAGAAGGTACTTTTGCAATCCTTTTCACTGAGGAGTATATTCTGAATCTTCTCCACAGCAAAACCTATAGCAGGGGTTTGCAAACTTCTGCTGAAAAGGGACAGCTTTAGACATTGCAGATCTCATGGTCTTGGTCACAGCCACTCAACTCTGCATTTGTAGCTTGCTAACAGCTGTTGCAGATTGAACAATGTCCTCCCAAAATTCCCATGCTGCCGTCTTAACCCCTAATACCTCCAAATGTGACCTTTTCTGGAAATAGGGTCGTTGCAGATGTAATTAGTTAAGATGAGGTCATACTGGATTAGGATGGGCTCCTCATCAAATCTCACTAGCCTTCTTAGAGAAAGGGGGCATTTGGACACAGACAAGTATAGAGATAAGACACCACAAAGATGCAGAAGATGGACATCGACAAAGCAAGGAGAGAGGCCTGAAACAGATCTTTTCCTCATGGTGTTCAGAAAAAACATCCTCTGTGGACACCTTGACTTTGGATTTTTAACATCCAGAACAGTGAGAAAATACATTTCTGTGGTTTAAGTCACCCAGTCAGTTGTATGACAGCTCTAGCAAGCTAATATGGCAGCCATACAAATGGGCATGGCTATGTCCTAATAAAACTTTATTTACAAAAACAGGCAGCTGGCCAATGGACACAGTTAGCCAATCCCGGACCTACATAATCATTTTAATGACTGATGAATGTTCCTTTAAATGGACAACCTACAATTTAGACAGTTTCCTATCGATGGACATAAAGGCTATTTTTATTATTTGCTGTTATAACCAATATAAAAAGAAACATTTATGGATAAATGTCTTCAATTATTTTTTTTTATTTTTTTATTTCTTTTCAGTGTAACACTATTCATTGTTTTTGCACCACACCCAGTGCTCCATGCAATATGTGCCCTCCTTAATACCCACCACCTGGTTCCCCCAACCTCCCACCCCCCCACCCCTTCAAAACCCTCAGGTTGTTTTTCAGAGTCTTCAATTATTCTTAATTATTTTCTTAGAATAAAATTCTAGAAATTGAATCCCTAAATCAACTGGTAGACATTTTAAAGACTTCTGTTTCAATCTGTAACTATCAGCAAGGTATGAAAGTACAATTTGATGGACAAAGAAAGTTATGTCATTAGTATCTTAATTTGCATTTCCTTGAATTTGTGTACGTTTTTATCATTAACTTACATTTCTTCCTTTGCAAACTGTGGTATCACAGCCTCCAGCCTTACTTGATCATTCTTAATGGGGAGGTGGCTCCATACATGCCCATTCCCTTAACATTTTGCCAGTTATCACAGTCTTTCTCTGTGTGTCTTTTAAATTTTTTTGTGATTTTTTTGGAACAACATACAGGTGCTTCCATTTTTGTGTGGTTAAATCCATCAGTTTTGACTTTCATGATTTTTGCTTCTCGTGGTATATTTGTTTATAAAATACTGAGCGTCTGATTCTAAGACTGCCTCCTCCACAGTCCCAAATGATAATAATAATAAAACCCATAACAATAATAGTGCTAAAACTTTCCAGGATTTAATTACATGAGAATCCCAATAATTTGGAGAGAAGTCAGTCTGTAGGTCATTCCTTTGGCTAACTTATTGAAAAGTTAGCCATCTCAGACAGATGGTAAAAAAAATCATGTATAAACACTTAGAGCTATAATTTTTCTTCCTTCCTTTTTTTTTTTTTTTTTTTTTTTTGAGAAAGTAGTGAGGTACGGAGGGAGAAGGAGAGAATATTAAGCAGGCTCCGCACCCAGTGGAGCCAGATGCAGAGTTCAATCTCACGGCCTTGAGATCATGACCTGAGCTGAAATCAAGAGTCAGACGCTTAACCGACTGAGCCACCCAGGTGTACCAGAGTTTTAATTTTTTTATACACTGCATGTATCAAACTGACCACCAACTTACTATGGAATAATAAAAAACATTTTCCCTATATTCAGACTCTTTTAGTTATTTATCATATCATTAATGGATAGGTGACAGAAAGTGAGGAAATTTAGTATGAATCAACACTAAAACACCATAAGATACAAAATAAGATGTTTTGTGCAATTTTGTAAGAACTGTTAGAAATCATATTTTCAATATAAGATTTGCATGTAAAAGATTCTATTAATCACAAGTTCTCTATACAATCACAGTAAAAACTGGAGCATGAGAGGGTTCTCTGTGTCTTTTTTTTTTCCCCAAAGATCCTATTTATTTATTTATTTAAGACAGAGAGACAGACAGAGATAACGAGAGAGAGCGGGAACAGGAAGGAGAGGGAAAAGCAATTTCCCCACAGGAGAGGGAACCTGATGTGGGGCTCGATCCCAGGACCCTGGGATCATGACAGGGCCCAAAGGCGGATGCTCAACCGACTGAGCCATCCAGGATCCCCAGTTCTCTGCATCTTTACCTGTTATATACTTTCTGATTTTTATTCCAGGAGAGAAGACAGTATTCTCACACAAGAATGCATTTTTATATAAATTTTAAATTTTATAATAGATTTATATCTTTAGAAAACTTGCCAAGGTTGTGCAGAGGGTTCTCACATACTCCACACCAAGTTTCCCTTATTAACCTCTTACATGACCTTTGTCACAACTAAGAACAAATACTGATATGTTATTGTTAACTAAAGGGCTATGCTTGATTCAGATTTCATTGGCTTTTCCCTCCTTTTCTATGCTCCGGGATCCCACAGTGCATTTGGTTGTCATGTCCCCCTGGGCTCCTCTGGGCTGTAACAGTTTCTCAGACTTTCTTTTTCTTCATGACCTTGGAAGGTTTGAGGAAGTACTGGTCATGTATTTTGGACAATGTCCCTCAATTTGGGATTTTTCTAGAGTTCTTCTCAGACCAGGGTTATATGTTTTGGCTTGGCAAGGAAGACCACAGAGGTAAAGTACCATTTTAATCACTTTATTATTAATTAAGCATATCTAGGGATAATATTTCAAAGTGTTATCAGGGTGACTTATCACTGATGATGTTAACCTTGATTGCCTGGCTAAGGTAGTGATTGTCAGGTTCCTCTGCTAAAAATTACTCTCTCTCCACTTTCCTTAGTGTACTCTTCGGAAGAAAGTCACTGTGTAAAGCCCAAACTCAAGGCATGCCCCATCTCCTTGAGGGAGGAGAATCTACATAAATTATTGAGAATTTTTCTGTTTGAGAGATTTATCTCTCTCATCCTCCATTTATTTATTTGTTCAATCATTTATTTATACTAGTATGGACTCATGGACATTTATTTTATTTTTATTTATTTATTTTGTTGAGAGGCAGCGGGCAGGGGAGGGACAGAGGTAAGGAAGAGAGAGAATCTTAAGCAGGCTCAACACCCAGCGAGAGCCCACCGCAGGGCTCAACTTCACGACCCTAAAATACTGACCTGAACTGAAATCAGGAGTTGGAAGCTTAACCTACCGAGCCACCCAGGTGCCCTGGACACTTATTTTATACTTGGATCATAACTCAGTACTATGAAATTTATTTTTTGCTCAAATCGTTCCAGCTTTGGCCATTGAGAACTCTTTCAGATGGCTCCTGTGTCCTTTTATTGTACACATGCCTGTGGTTTGGTCTGTTGAGCACTTCCTTACTTTGGGGCACTACAAGATGCTCTGGCTCATTCTATAGATTCCCAGCCATATCCCTAGAATCACCGATTTATGTAATGAGCCCTGCTTCCTCTTATTGGAGAATGGTATTTAGAAAACAAAATCTGAGCCAAGTGTGCTCATTGATACTGGGTGCTATTACCTTTAGAGTTAGTGAGCATAACTAGGAACTATATACAGATAAAGCTAACCTGTACATACACACACATATGCAGTTATTTCTACGTCAGTATCTGTATTAAGCTAAATATGAGTTGACTTTGATTCAGTCCCACATGGTCCACTGTAGCATTTCCTCCAAGCTTGTCTGTTAACTTCTCTTCCAAAAGCTACTTGGTTCCTACTGGCTGTCATTCATTTACTTGTTCGTTCAGTTCCAGCACATAGGTAGAATGGTTTCAGATAATTAACCTGTCCCTCCACGATTAATAACTGCATCACCTTGAGCACATTCCTTACATACAGTTCTTTCTGTCTTTGGGCTTATTATTTCTAGTCATTTCTGAAGTTATTTAGGTCAAGTCTCTCTGTTCCCCCACCCCTTTAGTGAAATTATACCATACATTTGTAATAGGTAATAGGTATATTCTTTGTCACATTCTGCATTTCACTCTGGGATCCCCTGCCATCTGAGTCATTGTCTCCCCCCCCCCCAAATTTGCATACATTAAGTTCGCTCTGTGCTGCGAAGTCCTATAGGTTTGACAAATGGGTAGTAGTATTATTCATCCCTACAGTACCATACAGAATAGTTTCACATCTCTAAAAAAAAGTCCTGTGCTTCACCTAGTCAACTACCACCCTACTGCAAATTCCTGGCAGTCACTGACTTGTCTCTATAGTCTTGCCTTTTTCAGAATATCATATAAATGGGGTCCTATCATATATAGCTTTCTCAGATTGACTCCTTTCACTTAGCAATATACATGTAAGATCCCCCATGTTGATTTTTGTGTCAAAGGTTCCTTTTTATCACTGAATAGATAATAATACATTTTGACAAAACTGTGAGAAGCAGATCTAAGACTTTGAGTGCAGGTAGCTTATTTGGAAGGTGAACTCAGGAGACACTGGTGGGGCGGTGGGGAAGGAATTAAGCCAACTCTCACTGTGACCATTAAGGGTCACTCCCTCTGGGGACTCCCTCTGCGGACTGGAGGAGATCACAGACCATATCTCAAGCGATCCTTCCTTCCTTCCTTCTGAGTACTTTTTCCAGGGGCATTTAGTCAGCCCTTCTCCTTTCCATGTGCACCTGTTTCACCTGTCCCTGCAGCCACCTGAGAGAAAAGCAGGTGTTTGTAGGAAGTGGTCATTTGAGAATAGAGGTGGGTGTTGACAGGCTGTGCGTGGAGCCTGGTGTCAGCAGTGTCTCTTACAAGAGATGATAGGTTTGAGCAGAAGAAAGTTTTGTTTGTAGAGTCTTCAGCCCTAACCAAGGGTAGCCCTGGGCACCCTTCTGGGATGGAGTTAGGAGCACTGGTCTACACTGACTTCGTGACTGTTTTTGCAAGAAAGAACTGGTATTCTGGGGAAGTGAGACAGGAAGAAAGACCCCTTCCACTCTCCTGTACAGCTGGAAGGGGACCCTGCACAAAGCAGCTTAACTGAGGAATCAACAGGAAGGAGTAGGGAGACGGAGTTTTCCTCTACAGTGGGGTTCACGCTGTCTTTTCTGAGCATTTAGAGCTCCAGAGAGTGGGCACTCAGAAAGAATCAGCTAGATGGTCTTACCATGGTACCTCTGGGGGCCATAATGGTAGAAGGCAGTCTTGGCAGACTCCCAAGGGTCTTAGGTGCCTAGGCTCAGATGGTCAGAGGGGGCTAGAACAAGACAAGGGAGGGGAAAAGTGGATAGGCATGTGAAAGGGGAAGGGCATATAGAAGTAGGAAGGAAGGAGCTAGAAGAAGGAGCTCCGTGGCCAGAGAAATGCTATTTGAACTCTTCTGGGGATCTGGGTGCATGCATGTGTGTGTGTGTGTGTGTGTGTGTGCCTGTGTGTGTGCCTGTGTGTGTGCATGTGTGTGTACCTACCATAGTGAAAATACCAATGAATGCCACTTCATAATATTTCATAATATACCGGCAGATACTAGTCAGTTCAACAACATTTGTTGAATATTTACACAGGATACAATGAGGTTACACATCGGGGATAAAAAGGTGAGCAGACCCTCTGGCTAACTCCTTAGGGCTTTTATCGTAAGGAGGAAAACACATGCCATAAAATGGGCTTTCCAGTCCAAGATGGAAGCAATACAATTTATTTAGATAGACAGACATATCTGTATACATGCATTTATATGTGTAAATGTACAAAATAAAGGGAAAACTTGGCTCACGGGCTATCTACAACACTCACTATACTAATTGCTTTGAGTGGGTGAAAGGAGAAGGGAAATAGGTCTGGAAAGAATAAAAGGGACTTGAGCTTTTCTTGTTATATTCAATTTCATTTTGCTTAATTAAATATGTGTGAGCGTGTCTATCACCAATGCTTATAAATAAAGTGTTAATATTTGCTAACTCTGGATGGTGGGCACACACTCATGGGTTTGCTGCATAAATCTTTGAGATTTTCTATATTTGTAAGACTTTACATAAAAGAGGTGGGACAGCGACTGGACGAGGGCCTCGGTGGGTGGTGACAATGGCGTCCCTCGTGCAGGTGTCTCATGCTGCACTGACATGTCAGCTCCTGAAGAACAGACACCTCTGCAGGGATTTAACTGGAAGCTTCAACTACAGTTTTATGTGGTTCTAATAACGTACTTATTAACTGATAGAGAATATCACTTTAAGAGAGAAGTGTTCGTCACAGAGTCACTCTTCATTAAGAGACAAACCATGAGAGACTGTGAACTCTGAGAAACAAACTGGGGGTTTTGGAGGGGAGATGGGTGAGGGGTTGGGTGAGCCCGGTGGTGGGTATTAAGGGGGGCACCTATTGCATGGAGCGTGGGGTGTGGTGCACAAACAATGAATTTTGGAACACACACACAAAAATTCAATTAAATTTGAAAAATAAAATATGTCAAACAGTCCCCCAAAAAAGAATTTCTTTAAAGATTTTATTTATTTATTTGACAGAGAAAGGAAGAGAGAGAGCCCAAGTAGGGGGAATGGTAGGAAGAGGGAGAGAGAAAAGCAGACTCCCTTCTGAGTAGGGAGCCTGATGCAGGGCTGCTTCCCAGGACCCCGAGATCATGACCTGAGCCAAAAGCAGATGCTTAACTGACTGAACCACCCAAGTGCCCAAAGAATTATTTTGTAATCAGATCAACAGAGTGTGGTTGTGGGCTCACCACTAAAATATAAGAATGCTTATCTTCATAGAAGTCTTTTTTTTTTTCAGCACGGATTGCTCTGAGTGTAAAGTTATCTACATTTCATATTTCCATCCTATCTTTTTTTTTTTTTTGGTCATTGATGTGACCGCCGTTTAAGTATTTTTTACGACGGAGATCAGAAATCAATCAGTTGGGCAAGTCATTACACAGAGCTAGACTCGGTTTCTCTTCAGTTTCATTAGGTTCACCTACCATATCCTACTGTCCTTTAGACAATTCCCCCAAATCTGAAAGATGTTATTGTGGACTCACGTAAAACAAATAGAGCCATAAATCCATTTGAACATCTATTAGAAAATTATTTTTTACCTAGCTTGTCAATGACATAATAAAAAACACTAACAAACTCCTAAAACATACTAAGTGCTTTGGGGGCGCCTGGCTGGCCCAGTATGAGCTGGTTCAGTGGAGTATGTGACGCTGGATCTCAGGTTGTGAGATCAACACCCACTTTGGGTGTAAAGATTACATAGAAAAATAAAATCTTAAAAAAAAAAAATTCTAAGTGACTTGAAGGTCTGGCTAGACTGATAAATTGCTCACAATACCTTCTACTTTTCTAGATTACCCAAAAAGCCAAGAATGGACATTTTTAATGGGAAAAGGCTTTATTTTTTTAAAAAAATTCAATGTGAATGCTCTTCTTTTCCACCTCCAAATGACTGGTCACACAGAGGTTTTGTCACGAACAATCAGTATTTTATCTAAGTTGTGGATCTCATGCCCTTGTACCTGGTTCTCTGAGTTCAGTACGCTACTCATTCCTCATCAGCTCTAAGCACATTGATACTAATGTTTTGCTCACAGAAGAGTGGGTTAGTGACTTCACTCAGTCCCTTTGTCCTAATATTTAACCTCCAACATTTTTGTGGTTAGAAATACTTCTGGTATAATATTTAAAGCTCTCCTGTATGAATATTTACTAGAAAAGTGTTCAGAGATGTTTTGGTAAGATTCAGGTGAGTTGTCAATTTGATGGTGTTTTTAACAATCGGTTGCTAAAGAATTTTTAAAAATGCACATGACCCAGCTCCTCACTCAGAGTGCAGGAACTTTGCTCTCTGCCCTTGGTTCCTTGACTCTCCCAACACCCACCTGCTAGAGACAAGCAGGTTAGCAGACCCCAGAGCATAGCTGTAAAAATAACACCCCCAGCATAACAGAGCAAAGCAACCATTTCCATTGATCATGTCTTGGCACATGAATTGTGGCTTTGATGCTCAGGGTCACAGCGCTGACCTTCCTGGGAAGGACCGAAGCTCATTGTCACCATACGTGACTGTGGCATTCCAGGGGCACTCAGTGAATGGATGTATAAAAGCACGAATGGATTTCAGCATGTATAGTAAGAAACCACTGAAGAAGGTTTTACATGAAAACCATTAACTTAAAAAAAAGATTTTTGCTAAAATTCTTTACTAGCAACTGGCAGACCATCATCCTTGCCTTGGCCTCTGAATAAAGAAACAGGAGAGTGGTAAAAGGAACTATTCCTATAAGACTTTCCCAAACCATCCATACCACATACAAAATCAAAACCTGGAAAATAAATGTTTAAAGGAAAAAAGATTTAGAATGTCAGACCCCACACTTTATCCTGGCCACCCAGCCCTTCCTGTCAGCACCACACATTGAGTGAAATGATGTCATGTGGCATAAATCCATAAATCCTGCCTAATCCAAGTGTAAACTTCTTAAAGATAAGAGAGATTGCCTTGGCCTCTCCTGTCTTTGGCCTGGTGTGCAATGTACCAAACACTCAAGGAAAACTCGCCTGTGAGTTTTTCTCCTTTTCCCTTTTTTTTTTTTAAATTTTTAAAAATCTTATTTAAATTCAATTAATCATCAAACAGTGTATCATGAGTTTCAGAGGCAGAGTTCAGAGATTGATCAGTTGCATATAATACAGAGGGATCATTATGCCATGTGTTTACCAAGAGCAAGCGCAGCTTGACTTTAACTTACAGGCTAACCTGGTACCCCAAACTCCAGAGAAAAGGGCTGTTACTCGCTGGTGGGGGAGCTGGGAGAAAGCTCCTAGAAGCCAGGAGAGAGGAGCAGACGGGGATTCCCCCAACCCCCAGGAGAGCCACCCAGCAACCATGTAGTGAAGCAGAAGGGAGCCACCCCAGCCCCTGCGGGGGAGAAACTGAGGCCCAGCTCAAACCAGAGCACTATTTCAGCACAGCTCACACACTCTGGATTTTCACTGTATTTGCAGTAGGGACTTACAGAAAGTTCTGAGGGGATGCCGTAATCTGATCTGTACTTCAGCAAATTCTCAGTCAGCATCTTCAACAACAGACCTGTGGGCCAAAGACCTCAGTGATCAGCTAAGGAGCCATGTCAATAGTTAAGACAGAATATATCAAAAGCCCCCCCCCCCCAGGGGAAAGAGGGTTCAAAATGTTCGAGAAATTCCAGAAATAGAATTTCCATCGTTTGACAAACACCTAGGAGAAGCTGACACGGACTCTCACATTTGAAGTCTGAGACCCCGAGGGACTGCAGCTTGGGCAGCGACAGGCAACCAGGCTGAGGACACTCCTGGCGGCCCGATGGGGGTGAGGGGGAGGGACCTGGGGCGGGGCACCCACCTGTGCCCCCAACCTGGCCGCTGGGAGTCCAGTTCCCGTCTCCGGAAAGAAGCCAGGCCAGACCACAGTTTGAAAGTCCAACACCTAGAAGCAGTAGTCAAAATCATCAGACTGGATGAGATCATAAAAAGGGGGATGATCTGAGAGGTATCGGGAGCCTGTTTGCAGGACCTACCTGCAGTTAAGCAGCTAGGAGTCTAAAAGGATTGAGCAAAGGGAAATGAACAGGTGCGTAAAGGAAGTTACCGGAAGCACAGAGCCCAGGCAGGAGAAGGAGGGAACCGCAGGAGGGGGGGCAAGGGGACGAAGCCTCAAGTTCCTGCAGGGATGCAGGGAGAGAATGAGGAGATAGAGGCAAGTAGGGAGGTGGCCCCTCCGTATACCTATCCCTTTGAAGGTGCAGAAGGACGGATAGAGGCCCAATTCTAAATTCAGGTGAGTGAATGAATAGATGATCGAGATTCTCTTTTAAGGATTTCATCAGTGTGGAGGAGAGAGGGAGGAATTTGAGGGGGTTGGAAATGGAGGGCCGCTGAGCACCTCTAGAAGAGGTTTATGGGTATGTGTCAGTTGACATCGGGTGGGAATCGGCACAGAAGGACTTTCAGACGGAAGAAAGAAAAATTGTGGGACGTGCTTTAGAAGCCAGTTGGGATCCTTTTCCAAAGGACAAGGAAAGGAGAGTGAATTAGGTACCCATCGAGAGAAAATGCGAGGTGAGGGAATGCAGAGGAGGCTGGTCGCCCTCGGGTCACCCAGGCTTGGCGCTGGGTCCTCGGGCGCATGTTCTGCCGCAGCAAAATTGCGGGACCCTGATGCCAGAGTCATTTCAAAAAGCCCGTTAAGAACTTTGGTCAGGGCTGAGCAAATGGTGTCAACATCGAGGTCAGGGATACGGAGAAGATCCATCACGCTGCCGGAGCAGTGGGTCAAGGAGAGTCCCACGTGCACTCTGGGACCAGATAATAGTTCCTTGAAACCAGCACATCTCGCTAATGGAGTGATTCAGCCCTTCTGGCCTGAACTGCTTAACCCAGAGCTGCCCAGCCCCCCACTTCCTCCTGAGAGCCCGGCCTCCACAGGGATAGAAGTTCCTTGCCAGGAACCACAAGATTGAGAGTCAGCAAAGCGGCCCGTGTTCCTTCCACACAGAGGAGAACAACAGTGCAGCAACCACCCCACCCCCGCCACTCCCCCGCACCAGATTCGTTTTATGGCTGAAATGAGATACAACTTGGAAGTATTTAGCTCACGGCATGTATTCAATGAAGGTAGAACTCCTTTCCTTCGTGCGTTGTATTTACAGTGCTTCTAATGAGAGCAGAGAAAGGAGAAGACAGAAGGAGATCAAAAGCTAAAAATCCCAGTTGTAAAAGAAGTAAGTCCAGAGTATAACGCGGTGACTATAGTTTATGTGCTGGATCATGAATTTGAAAGTCGCTAAGACGAGGCATCCTGGGGGGTGGTCCACCCGTTCAGAGTCTAGCTTTGGGCTCATCCCATGCTGGGATGGAGCTCCTTGCCCAGCGGGGAGTTGGCTTCCTCCAAGGAGAGGAACCAAAATAAGCAAGTTGCAACTAGGAGGTCACATCACAAATCGAGGGCAAAGGTCCAAGCCAATGGCATAATTGTGGCCCCGAGGTTGTCCGGGCTAAGCGCCTCATACAACAATTTTGCTTAATGTTGACATCAAACCTGTGATGTGGGCACTATCCTCATTTGACAGGTGAAAACTGAGGCTCAGAGAAACCAGGTAACTTGTTCAGGATCTTATGATGGGTGAGGGGTGGACTGATTCCTACTGATGTGGTCACTGGGCCCCTCCCAGTCAGGCTGACCTGTCTACCCCTAAAGGAACATCTCCTTCTCATTCCTGCCATTCGTGGCTCTTGTCTTTTCCCTTATGTTTGTTTCATCCTTTGTAAGCTTGAAAATTGCATACATCTGCTGGGGCACAGAAGGCTCATTCAGCACTGGCTCATAGTGACCCTCAACAAATGCTGCTTTTTTTTTTTTTTTTTAAGATTTTGTTTATTTGACAGAGAGGCTAGCAGAGGGAGAGAGAGAGAGAGAGAGAGAGAGAGAGAGAGAGAGAGAGGAGGAAGCAGGCTCCCTGCCTAGCAGAGAGCCCGATGCAGGACTCAATCCCAGGACCCTGAAATCATGATCTGAGCTGAAGGCAGAGGCTTAACTCACTGAGGCACCCAGGCAGCCCCAACAAATGCTTCTTGAATGGATGGATGGATCATTGACTTTACCAAGACAGCTATGATGAGCTACTTATGCAGGAACGGAGTTTTCCGCCCCACCTCTCGAACACCACCTTCCACCTTGCTACATGGATAAGAGCTGGACCAGAATGACCATATGTCCTGGTGTTCCTGAGACTATGCAACTTAATCCTCTTGTTCCAGCTTGATAGTAACCACATCCCCTTCACTCTCAAAGGCACCCCAGTGAGGACAATGAAGTCTGCGTGTATGCAAGGGATTTTGGAACTCAAAAAGGCAAGCCCTGACAAAGCTAGGATGAATTTATGGCCCGCCTCTCCCCACTCCTAGCCACTGGACTATGGGAAGTTGAGAAGCTCTCATGCAGGCACGACCTGGGTAAGGTGGGCCCAGCACTAGCCTCCCACCAGCCTCCCAGAAAGAGGATTGAGAACTGTACCCCGCCCCAGGCTGTCATCAGGGAACCCCAACAATAGAGGAACACCTCCACTGACAGAGCACCCCCATTCCAGCCCAGGCTGCTGTCCTACCCATCTCTGAGGATCCCAGAAGAGCTCATGCTCCCATCCATAATCTTCCCAGGAGTTTTATATGAGGTATAGAAATAGACTTGAGGGGGCTGAGGCCCAAGACAAGGGAGACGGAGAGAGACCACTGGGCGGGCCAGGCAATGAGACCCAGGAACACTACAACGGTCCTCCAGAAGCTTCGATGCCTTCTGGTCACCCCTTCAGCCACCCCCTGGGAGAAAAGGAAGGTTCAAACCTGAGAGTACACTAAAGCCCGCAGTGATGGAAGCTGCTGAGTTGATGAGGTCAGACCAGCTGGGAGACCACATCCAGCTTTCCACACTACACAGAAACGGGGCTCAGGGTAGAAAGGAAGATATGGCAGAAAAAAGAAGAGAGTAAATTTTCATACCTCGGACCCTTATGGCCAATACTACTGATTTTGAATACTGTCATTTTTAATGATTACGGTATTCTATTTTGTGGTTCTATTATAATTTATTTATTTAATCTTTTATTTAATTTATTTATTCTATTTTTAGTTAACTTCCTATCATAGATCATTTGGATTATCCCAGGCTTTCATTATTATAAGTGATACTGGGACAAACACCTTAGCATGTGCGTGTCACTAATTAATAAATCCACGCTAGCCAGCTCCCATGACATGATGTCACTTGAGCAG
Organism: Mustela lutreola; assembly: GCF_030435805.1. Lineage (NCBI taxonomy): Eukaryota > Metazoa > Chordata > Mammalia > Carnivora > Mustelidae > Mustela > Mustela lutreola. The sequence continues at coordinate 58,577,182 of NC_081300.1, read as the reverse complement.
GGTATGGAGAGAGCCCCCCACCAGGGCAAGGAAATGGGACGTCCTGTCAAGAGCTATGTGAGGGAGGCGGTCAAGTCTTCAGTTGCTGCAATCAATTGACATCCCCAATTCACCTTGTTAAAGACCTCACACCGGAGCCACCCTGCTAAACTGTTCCCAAATTCTGCCCCTGGAAACCGTAAGACACAGGTATTCATGGTTTTAAGACACTAAGTTCTGGTTGAATATGTATTCAGTAATAGGTAATGTGTATGTGTATTATATGTATGACATATCATATATACCCATATATATACACACACAAGCACACACAATAATTCCTACAAATAGAAAACCGGGATTCATGGGTCACAGGATGTAGTCTTTTCAAACGTCTCAGATACACGTTATCAAGCCACTTTCTAGAAAGATGGTGGATTTGCGCTCTGACCAGCATGTACAAGAGCGCCCATCTTCAGTATGCCAACCAATGCTTGGGATTCTCTGTCTGTTGTCTCCATAAACACTGGGATGGAGGAAAGGATGCTTCACGGGTGTACCAGAAGCCAGGGGAACCAGACGGGGCTGTGTTATCGAAACTTCAGAGACATCGCTCCTGGACACGGATGCTCATGAAGTTAGCATCTTCTGACCGGCAAGCCTAGCTCTTGGGACAGCACTTGCCTGAGCAGGAAATGTTTAATGACTACTTAGAACAGTCACAGGCAGTCCTCACTGGTCAAACTGAATAAAGCTCTGGGCTTTTTGCTGTGTTTTTCCAGAGCCCATAAGTCAACCAGAGTTGTTTTGTAAAAACATGTGAGGTGCCTCAGTGCACAACTCCTCAGACCCTGGGTCCTACAAAATAAACCCCCCAACTGGGATGGAGCCGGATAGAGAGAGAGAGGAGAGGTTGGAGCAGCTATATAGAATGCTACTGACAAGGAAGGCTGGGCTGGCTAAATCCAGCAATCCATTGGGCTGTTCTAAAACATTTCCCCATCTCGCCGTAAATAGGTTACCACTTCCCAGGAGATGCAAAAGAAAGGCTTGTGTTCTCACAAAATCGGAATACCGGGTCTCTTGGAGAGGATGTTTTTCATTTTGTTTCTTGTTTGATTATGTACTGCAAGTGGCTTCTCAGCACGGGGGTGACTAGAATGCTGAGAACACGAGGCCCTGCCTTCCTCCCTCTACACACTCTTCCAGGTCCATCTACGCATCAAGTATGCACAGAAGTACCAGACGCACAGGTGTGTGAGAGAAAGTCTGCGCGTGTCAGTGGGCAGGCGGGAGTAGCAGGGATGATGAAAGGGTGCGCCAAGTCAGCCTGGTAAAATTTACTGAGAGCATGAAGCTGGCAAATACACTTCTGAATTCTTTCTAGCACATTTACGATGTCAGCTTCATCCTTCATCGCTTGTTTCCGTTGTCTCCTCTCTTTGAAATAACTTAATATGGCAAAATGCACTGACTAATAAAGCATATACCTTGAAATTATCAAATGCTCTCATTTTGTCATGTTGGCTTCAGATTTTTAAATCATGAAATAAATACCAATCACTGCCGGTTAAATGCCCATTGTTCCCCTCCCTGATCCTGTCTACTTGCTGCTGCCTCGGCCTCCCCAGAGGTGAGCGCTATCATGGAAGTTGATGTTTTGCCTTCTAATTCCACCTTTTACACACTCACGTTCAACAACATACATGATTGTTTTTGTGTAAATGTGTGTGCTTCTGTACTTCTTCAACTTGTTTTATTCGCTCATTCAGGCCACAGCTCTGTTGCTCAGGCTGTGCACTGCATAGCTCCTGAGGTTCCATTCACACAGGCCACTAGGAGAGTAGCTCCCTTGAGGGTGGGCAGTATGTACCCCTGCGTGTTTTGAGATACGTCGGTGGTGCACGAGAGATCCTGCATTCGTTTTAATTACCCTATGGTTTTCATCATGTGGCTGTGCCACATTTTATTACTGATTTCCTTAGGGGAAGGCATTTTGCTTTTGCAAACAGCGCCAGGGAACAGCCTCACATGTATCTCTGTATGTAGTCCGTATGTATAAATATCTCTGGGGGATCACCTTGCTTTATTCTGAGTAACTATGATTTAAAAAAAAATGATCCTCTGAACATTATAAGAAAAAGACCAACTTGGTGAAACTTACAATATTTATTAGTACAAATCAGTGTGTGTTAAACCCCAAATAACATACACAATGGGGTGATGTTGAGGGCAGCGCCTTGCTATAGAATACAAGGTGGAAAGGTCCTAATTGTCTGCAGCAGCGTCTTCTATACGTGAGAACTGGGTCCAGCCCAGCCAGAAGCCCTTTATAGAAACATGAGAGAAAGGAACGGTTTTCGCGACAAAGCACGGACATTGGATCCCTGGGTCTGCTTTCAACAAGGATGGCTGAAAAAGTAGACTTGATGCTGAATGGATCTGAATACAGCTCAGAGCCCTTTAGTTTCTAAGCTAGCTTGAAATTTAGCTGGCTGCGAGCATTGCAGCGAGTGGAGTCCCATAAGAGGAGCTCGGCTTCAGCCCTCATACGCCATAGTCCTTGACCGTAAAGGAATTGTTCCCATCATCCAAACCTCCCTCGGCCCATGAATTCAGTTCTCCTTGGGGCACAGCCCTTCCGTTGGCTGAAATAGTTTCAGGTCTTCAACCTTCTATAGTCTGCAAGGTAATGTCATCTCAGCACCCTAATGTACCATTTCAAGTATAAAATGGCAAGTCAATTACGTACCGACCTAAAATGCGTGCGTGTGACTCCAGCGCCACCGTAGGGGTTCCCACGGGGAAATGACCCCCAGGAGAACCCAGGCCTACCCTGCACATCACATAGGCACGAGCTAGGCTCAGCCAGTGAAATGCATTACATGTCGGTGTCACAAATACAAAATCCTATTTACACATATACACGTGCGTGGAAAGAAAGAGAACGGAGGGGCAAAAAAGCAAAGGTTGGAAAATGATGGGAAGGATTTACATCACATGAAACTACTTGACATTCTGGAGCAACAGTCATTTCCAGGCCTTTATGTGGTATTATGTGGTTGGAGTTCAACAACGATCAGAACAGCCAGGAGGTAACTGCAAGGCAATATAAAGGAAGGAAGGAAGCTTCCTCGCAGATGAGACCGAAGCGTCTATCTGAAGAGGAGACTCCACATTTCTATGAATGCATGTGTGCCCAAGTGCTGTGTTCTCTTTTCCCCAGTTGCTCTGAGTAGTGATTATAAACATATTGTCATCTGACTGGCTGGAAGAGTTAAGGCAGTATGGAAAGGTAAAAGAGTGTTTCACAGCCTCAATGAGATCCTGAAATAAGACCTCGGGCTGATTCGCAGGTTGCTCCCAACATGTGATTAGTATCAGCTCTTGCAGGCAAGATGTAGTCACTAAGGACCCCGGCCCAGGGCTTGGAACCTTGCGGGGACGTGGCCTGCCCTAGCTGGGCATCCTGAGTGGCTATCTAGAGAGAGGCCCAGGTTCTCAGGGACAGCCGGATGAGGAAAGCTTCCACAATGAGGCTTCATGTCCCTCGCAAAGAGGTCATTCTATTTGCAGCCCCAATTTTTTAACTTTCAGAAGAGGCATGATCATCCCTTGGCCTATAAGCAGCATCATGCTGGCTGCTAGTGAAGTTGACAATGTGGGGAGAACCCTAAAAAGCCCGGAAAAGACTCTGCCAAGACTTTCCAAATGCCACTTGTTCGAGTTTTTGAGTGTCTTAGAGAGCTAAGAGGCACTCTTGAACCAAAAATAAGTGTTTCTGGCCCGCACATCCTACGATTGTCAGACTATTCTAGCAAGCTGAGTAGAGCAGTGGAGATATCCGATTGACAACATACTCTTGAATTTTTCTAGAAAGAAAAGAACAATCCCTAAATCTGTGATTTCCACCTGTTTTCTTGATCGCAGTCCCCATAAATGAGGGTCAACTTGGCTGTGACTCTCTCAAAGACCCCAGCTTTTCCTTGATGGCCATCTCAGTGTTCCTACCCATCAAGGGCAGGGTGGGCACAGCCTCGAGAGAATCACACTGAGTTACTGGGGTCTTGAGGTCTTTTGTCGGCTCACCATCTCTTCCCAGGCTTTTGTGTTATAGGTTTTCTATTAATGTTTGCTGGGCCTTGAATGTTCCTAGCAAAAAAGGTACCATCTGGCCCTGTTCCCACACTGCCTGATTAACCATTCCTGAGACCAGCCAGTCTTGATAGTTTCCTAGTCCTCACAGGAGGCACAGATCCAAATATCCTTTAGGAATTTCCCCCCAGTATAAGCCCTACTAGGAAACCAACTGCATTTTGATCCCAGGTATTTACGGAAGTTAGAGTGGTAATAAGATTTGGATTTCTAGTGGAAATAGCTTTTATCCCCTTCTGTGTGTTCTTTCCTTTTCCTTCCATTAGATTCAGACACCTTTAATTAATTGAGCAGATGGGGAATCTAGAACGGAAGGTTTTCTGGAAGTCTACATGAAGCTAACAGGCATTCCAGGGTTGGACCTCTGGTGAGCCCTAACGCCAGCTGCCCAAGCTTGGCATCTTCTAAAACACTCTCTTCAGTTTTGCAATTTGCCAGGGGTGGGGGTGGGATGGGGGTGTCTCGAATCTTAAGGTGCCATTGCTTCCTCCGGCTGGTTTTCCTGTAACCTACTGATGGATAATATTAGAAGTTTGCCCTATGATTTAGATTCATACACCCTCCGGTTAATTTTGCCCCTAGATATGACACCATGACATACTGTCTTAGTAAAACCCTACTCTGTGAATTAACCTTCTGTAAGAGAGTGGGAATTTATAACTCTGGAGATGATGTATCCCAGGCAGTTTCTGGAAAAATATTTATACCCTACATCTGTCATCATTTATACAGTAACTACTCAAATGACTCTTTCAAACTGGGCCTCCCAAGCCCCAAATTGCATGAAATATTTTAGTCAGATCTGGTTTGTTTGTTTATATATGACCAAAATGTAGAAAAACAGGCATCAAGTAGAAGTCAAAGATGTAGACAACAGTTTCTAATACATCTTTCTCTGCTTTTCATAATGGCTCAAGTGTCTAGCTTGAGTGATGATTCAATTACACTCCACTGAAAAGTAAATGAAATGAAATGACCCTTTCAGTGAAGGCTGGCCAGGTAACAGAGGCAGTGGCACCGGGTAATTTGCCAGAACTGGGCTGAGGAACCCAGGAAGTCAGAGGGAAAGGCCACCTCAGAATCCCACACACAGATAAGCCAGTGAGACTGCTCTACAAATTGAAAAGTAGCTTAAGGTTTGTAACAACAACAAAAAACTCAACTATACTTATTACCTAACATCTGTTCCCTCTCATGTGCATTTCATGTACCAAAGGCCATTTTGTGACAGTATGGCAGATTTTTCTGGAGTGTTCTAAAAGCCTTTTCCAGGGACATTCCCTGCCCCATCGTGGCAGGTCTTCCAGGATGCCAAGCCAGCATCTCTCTTCTCCCTACGTGGGGTGCCAGGCCACCGAGAATGGGAGGTCGACTCTGGCTTCTTCAAGTACAGCGGACCATGGCCCCTGGGTCAGCAGCACCGCCGGCCGGCTTGCGTGGTTTGCTTCCCAAGTTTGACTGCTCCGTTGTTTCCATTCTCATGGGGGTCCAAGGGTGGGATCTGGCGACCTGGAACAAAGAGGAGGCCAGTATTGATTTCCTTTTTTCCAGTCGACACCACATATAGACTGTCACCCTGCTTCAACACCTCCACTGAAAGTCTGGGTGATACAGGAAGTGGGAGGGGACAGGAATGGCTCTTTTCCCTCATCCTTCCCTCCCACCATCCCTCCTTCCTGCCTTGCTCTGAGGCCTGAAGTCAAGCTTCTGTTTGGAAAGTGAAGGTAAAGTAAAAGCAGCTTCCTGACCACGAATTTCTCTGGATTTGGAACCTCACGCTCCTAAGTAAAGGGGAAGTCCCCACCCACCTTTTGTTCATCAGCATCAGTCCAGATACTACCTCCCAAGGGTTGGCACTGGTGCTACCAGTGCCGTGAGCTGCTTCATGGCCTCAGGGCTTCCGTGGTAACCATGAGGACTCATCTTTCTGCTTCTTCAAATAAAGCTATAATCTTCCCAGTAATACCATTTGTGAACAAGTAGCTCCTCATTCCCCATCCTGCCGTGCACGAGTCAGCTTATTTTTTTTTTAATGTAATTTAAAAAATTGTCCTAGAGTCTCCGTAAATAAACACAAAGTACAAATTAAGAAGGCAAGCCTACGGGGGAGCTAAAAGGTACATGGTTTCTGAGATGATAGAGATATTCTAAAACTGTGTTGATGAACAGCTCTGTAAATGTACTAAAAACCATGGAATTGGACACTTCAAATGGATGAAATGGACAGTAGGTGAGTTTTATCTCAAAAAAAGCTTTCTTTGGAAAAGGCAGTGGGATCTGGAAGTAACGAATATGTGTTTAGGACCTCACAGTTTTCAAAGATGTTCCCGGGCACTCTCTCCACATAAGGCTGTGAGGTCGGTGTGATGGTTTCTGCTGTCGTCATTTGACTAAGTCTCAGAGAGCTCAGGTCATAGCCTGTAGGTCATGTCCACAGCAAAATGGCACCCGTGGTTCTTGGATTATCTTGATTTTCTGATGGATCCCAAAGCCCATGTCCTTCCCACTGGACCATGTCTGCTCTCTCTGCTGCATTTCTACCCCCCATAAAAAGACATGCAACACTGGCTCTAATATAAAGGTTGTTAAAATCAGCTCATCGGTGTATCAGTTTACTAAGTAACCAGTCATTAGAAATGGAAGGGAAATTAGTTCCAAAAACAAAGACCTTCAGTGCAGGTGGAGGTTACCACCAGACTATACCGATAGTCAAATCATCCCGGGAGAGGTACATCTTCCCCAGGGGCAGAAATAGTTAATGACAAAGGTATGGTACACTGTGTACCTTGGGTGCCATAGGAACTCATCAAAGCTCAGGCATAGAGGTTAAGGTCATTGGCGATTACCCAAAATCCAAAATTAATGGTAGAGCTCTTCATTTGATGATAAAGCAGATGAGAGGGTTATAACAATTTCTGAAGCCACTATTCGGGCCACTATTGGGAAGTGAAAAGCTAAGCAGAGCTGTCACTCATCGTTCTCAAAGCAGTTCAGTCCTGACCCAGAATCAAATGAGAACGGAAGTACAGGTACTTTCCTCTTTTGGACATGCTGCATTTTTTTTTATTAGTCATAATTAAAAGGAAGTAAACAAAATGCCTCTTCTTGTCAATCTTAAGCAATGAATAGAGAGGGGAGCTTGGAATGACTACCAGTGCTGATTTATTTAGGTTTCATCTTGCCAATCGAGTTTTACTTACTCCTCCAGAGCAGGGGCTATGTTTTGGAGGGATGACGGTGTAACACTATATCAGTATTTAAATCTGTAAGACCTCAGGTGTCTCCTGACTGTGTTAGCTGCTCCAACAGGGTCTTTGGCTTTTGCCTCCGAAATGCTCTGGGACAAAATTATAATTCTGATGTGGCCCTAGTTAACAAAGACAAGTACTGTCCACTGATAGGTAGTTTTGACAATTTCAAAATCAACATCCTATACTAACATCCACTTTGTGCTCTTATTGTGGTGTTAGCTCTAGAGTTAGCCAAAGAGTGGGGTGCCTGGGTGGCTCAGTCAGTTAAGCATCTTCCTTTGGCTCAGGTCATGATCCCAGGATTCTGGGATGGAGCCCCACGTCAGGCTCCCTGCTCAGCGGAAAGCCTGCTTCTCCCTTCCGCTCTGCCACTCCACCTGCTTGTGCGCACCCTCTCTCTCAAAAAATAAATAAATAAAATTTTTTAAAAAAGAGTTTGTGGAAGAACATTATGCCTTTCTCCCTCTTATCTGTGACTCATTCTCCATGCTTCATGTGGTAAGGTCTTTCCTAGGAAACGTATGCCAAATACACCAAATGCTTCTGCATACAATACACACTGAAGTCACAAAGGTCAAGTGAAAATCTAGAAATCAAGGGGACATGGAAAGCACAATGGGAATGTCAGCAACCCTCCTTGCCGTGCGGTCCTCTTCCCTCTTTCCAGCCTCCCATGTATCTCCTCTGTGGACAATAAGGAAGACCATATTTAGGTTGCAAGATCCAGTAGACCCAAGTCAGGCCTCGCGAAGACTCCTTTCTTATTTGTTTTAAACTGTTAGCCGTGTTTTTGAATCAGTTTTCAAATCTGGCTTCTTGGTGACACCAGATCAGTCCTGTTTCTCTTCAGAATATTCAAAATCTCACTTATTAGAACAATGTGTTTCTCAAAGAGGAAGTTACAGCAGTTTCTTTAGACTTTGTTTTTCTCCTCTAGTACAAGGGTTCTGAGATCTGAGAATCAGTGTTGCAGTTTAGTGAACTTGGACAAGCTACTCGGTATCTCTAAGATGGCCTTTCCTCACTGATAAAAAGACTATGAGAAAGTCACCAGACAGCCACTTTGCCATATCATCTGCAGCTCTCACCAAGATGGAAGGAATCATCGATGATGAACAGGTCCTGGGAGTGTCTCAAGTGGAGTTTGCCTGGGGACAAGGGTTCAGGTACTAGGATGGGGACCCATCCTACTCTTCTACAAAGCACAACCTGGGATCCCCACTTCAAAGTGAGGAGAAAGGAAACTCTTCCACTTTAAGGCAGAGGTGGAGGAAGGCCGGTCGTAACAATGAGGCAAGCACCTTTAAACCAGAAGGAAGCCAACAGTGCTGTGAAAACACAACAAGCCCTGATCTTGTGATCTGAGTTATTTGGAACTCACAGAGAGGTTAAGTGTACTTAGACAAAGGAATGGTTCTGGAAAATGGCCAAGGCGTTTTGTACTAAGGCGATCACACAATTGAATCTGTATTAATTACAGAGGCACAGAATAGGACAAATACACACACACACACACACACACACACACACACAAACATCTGAAAGGCTCTGGGCATTATTTTCTGCAGGTTTCTACTCTTACAAACTATCCCTTGAGTACACAATCTCCATAACAAGTCATCCTGGGGTCGAAATCCAAGGTTAGGGTGTTTATTTTAATAAGGTTGGGATTGTGTAAGATTCTGCTTGGGAAAAGTTAAAGGACTTTTTTTTTGAAATTCAGTTTTCCTCAAAGTTGACAGCCTTGAGAAAAAGCAGGTTTTATAAATGATGCCTCGGGAATGCAATATGTGAAAAAAAAAAAATTCCAAGCCTATAAATTTGATCATGGCTCTGGACCGAGGGCTGTCGTGCTTCCACACAACAAAAATAAAACAGCGAGCTTGGCTGCAGCTGTTCTTTTTCCTTGTGTGGAGGATGGGCCATTCCCCGTGTGAGCCTGGAGGCCTCCCTGAGATTTCTACTGTTCGGACTCCTCTCCCCTTACCCTGCAGGTCTGGATTTACTCGGCTCAGCTACCTTCCGTTGGGCATCAGAAGGGTGGTAGTTACTGTGTAACTTTATTTCTTGATCCCAATTTTCTGAACCATCCCAATTAGTAAACTGACCAATAGGACTTGGCAGTATTTACTCCTGATAATGGCCTTTAAGCTTCTTCATTTGCGGGTAGGGGAGGTTTTCTGTGGAACACAGCAGTGGCTCACAATCAGGGAACACTGCCCTTAGAGTACAGAACAGGAGTGGGGACAGGAGGCCGGGCATGCCACTTGAGTCATTCCCTGAACTGTCCTTTCGCTGCTGTAGAGGAGATAATACTGGAATTAGTAGATGACCTTGAACATTAGAGTCTAGACCGGAGAAATGAGCTAGCATTCCTTTTGGGACCAGAATGGCTTAGGAGACACAGAATGAATGATGCTACAAGGCCTGCAGGAAGTCCATCAGGGACAAGGAAAGCCTTGATCTGGACGCCAGGAAGAGAAGCAGAAAACAAAGATGGGAAGGACTATGGAAGACACCTGACAGAAAGACAGATAAAGCAAAGAGAGGGACAAAGAAAAGCAAAGATCAAAGCCTAGGTTGCTGAAGGCATGGTGATGCCCACGGAGAGGAAAGAATGGGGAGGTCACCACGGGCTGTTAGTCCCAAATGCCAGAGGTCTTCCATATGGACGGGCTCAAGTTACTCTAAAATCATTACTGAACCTTACTGTTCAAGGGCATCTCTTTCATTTTTCTTTTTAAATGAATAGGCTTTATTTATTTATCTATTTACGGAGCAGTTGTAGGTTCACAGAAAAAGTTGAGCACAAAGTACAGAGAGCTCCTAATATCCTCATCCGCAACATGCCCTGTTTTAATGACTAGCACAGCGGTGGAAGATTCATTACGAGTGATAAGCCATCATCGATTATTATGAACAGAAGTCCTTAGTTTATATTAGGGCTCATTCTTGGGTGTTGTATATCGTTTGGATTTTGATAAAATGTATAATATTAGGCATCCTCCATTGCAACACCATACAGAAGAGTTTCACTGCCCTAAAAATCCTCTGTGCTCCCCGATTCATCCCTCCCTCCTTCCTACGATGAGCCTCTGGTGACCACTGACTTTTCCACCGTCCCTCTAAGTTTGCCTTTTCTAGAATGTCTCATAGTTGGGATCATATAATGTAACATAGTCTTTTTTGATTGGCTTCTTTCACTTAGCAATACACATTTAACGTTATACCATGTCCTTTCATGGCCTGATAGCTCATTTCTTTTTATTGTTGTATAATATTCCCTTGAATGGATATGTCCCTTTCATTTTTCTATTTTAACATTTAAAAATTATAAGACACAAAAAAACACTTGCCACAAGGGGAAAATCTAACAAGACAGATTTCATCAAAATTAAGAACTTCTGCTCTTCAAAAGACATTGTCAAGAAAATGAAAAGGCAAGTCACAGCCGGAGAGAAAATATTCGAAAAAAAAACAAATATCTGATAAAAACACATGTATCCAGAATATATAAAAAATTTGGTAATATGAAAGCAAACAACTCAACATGAAACAGGCAAAATTTAAAACAACATTTCACCAAAGAGACACAGGAATTGCACATAAGCATATAGAAAAGCAGACATCATTAGTCACCAGGAAGATGAACATTAAAAATTATAAGGAGATACCACCAAAACCCCATCTGAATGACTGCAATTTTATCAACTGACCAAAACAAGTGTTGACGAGCTCTCCCACATTTGTGACAGCAATATAAAATGCTGAAAACACTTTGGAAAACTATTTGCAGTCCCTTAAAACGTTAAACATTACCGAGTAGATAAGCCAGCCATTCCATGCCGAGGTAGTTATCCACACAGACTCGTATGTGAATGTTCACAGCAAACTTACTTATAATTGCCAAAAGCTGAAAACACCCCAAATGTTAAGTGAACGAATTAACACATTTTTCCTTATGCAATGGAATACTACTGAGCAACCCGGGAACCCACCCAGCAAAGTCCATACTGTTTTAGGCAACGGACTGATCTCATTTCTTGAATAAAGAAATTACGTGAGGGAACAAAGGGAGCAAGATGGAGATGGACTCTCTGGCTTACGAGAGGCTTAAGAGACGTATCCACTGATCACTGTGTGTGGAATTCATTTGCATCCTGATTCAAACGGTAAAATGCAAACAGAGAAACCATTTAGGGCAAACGAGACATTTAGAAATTTGAACACTGACTATTTGGTGATATTGATAGGATAACAGCATTATCATTACTAAAGTAATAATGAAATTGTTGCTACATAAAAACCATTACATTCTTTTTTAATTGGGTTGTATTTTATTAACATATAATGTAAAAAAGCTACACTCTGAAAACATTTACAGATGAAATCATGTCTGGAATTCCCTTCAAAATGATTCTGGTGGGGGGTGAGGGGGAGTGCGGCGTAGAGATGAAACAGCCTGGTTATGTGTGCGTGCTGGTTCACTGGGTTATTTGGTTTACTGGTGTGCATTTTTAAAATTTTCCAAAATAAAGCCTGTTTTTGTTTTTTAGTTCCCTGGAACTTCACCACCACGAAACAACCACTGTTAACATTCTAAGTGTATTATGTATCCTTCCAACCTTCGCCCAGAAGAATGTATTATTTACCAATATATATCTTATATGGTGCATATTTTTACAAAATCAAGATACTCTACAAACCAGTCCGTAACTCCTGTTTCACAGTCAGCCATTTACCTTTCCACGTCAGGAATACAGATTTACATCATTGTTTTTAAACACTAGTTTATAGTGGTGAGAGCATGGCTTTTTTAAAAAACCATTTCCCAACTTTTGGACCATTAAGTCATTTCCTGTTTTTTTTTTTGTTTGTTTGTTTGTTTGTTTTTTGTTTTTACTATCATGAATAACGTTACCATAAGCTGTCATAGGCAATGGGCAGTGAGACAGACTAGAAATTCCAGAGCGTCCTGCCAGGCTTCTAATACAGGCTACTCACTTACCAGCTCTGTGACCTAGACAAACCTCTTCATGCCTCAGCTTCCCCTTATGTAAAATAGGGATGATAACAGTGCTTATTTCTCAGCAAAAAATGGTGCACAGAATGAGTTAATAAACCTTTAAGCAATTGCAACAATGGGACAGAATGAGAGCTGTGCTGTGTGCTAAACATTCCTGCTACATTTTGCACAGCTGATCAATTTCTGCTTTGGAATCATTGGGATAAAAGATACGCAGGTTTAGGGCTTTTGATATCCCACTTGTACCTATTCTGAAAATGACATTATTTCATGGACATCCTTTTTATTGTAGTCCCTAAATTAACTTTTTCAGTGTCAGAAAGTAGACAGGCTTTGTCTTTGTCCTTCCTGTCCCTTGGTGGCTTAGCTAAACCTACTTTCATTTGACAGCTAACTGCACTACTATAAAATTTGCAAACACTTCGTTTTGTTTCTAAATCTTCTCCAAACAAAAAGTAACTACTGGAGAATTGTCAAAATCCAGGGCACTTAACAAAGCTAACACTGTGCAAAGAATTATAAAACAAGAGCTGATCCCTGCCCACAAGTCATAACTTTCTGCCTGTCGTAGGAACACTCTAGTCTAATTTTTCCAAACCAATACGCTTGTACCTAATTATACTCACTTGAAAAAATATCTCTCACCTTGTTCCCAAACTACCAACAAACAAAAAAACCTAGTTTAATGTCCACAGTGTCTCCAGATGTGATTTTCAGAAGAAAGCCCTGTGTTCTCTTCTCCATAGTCAGCATTCAAATTAACTGGAACAAAAGCACAGCTGTCTGGCAGAGGTCCCACCCCAAAACAGACTTTTTTCTGGTAAGCCTGCAGCTCCATTTCTTTTTGCTCTTAGGGAGAGGTTTTTAAAAAAAAACCCAAACGGTATTTAAGTTGGAAAATTAAAATCCACAAACCCAAACCTGTGCTTCTCACGCTCCAGAATGCAGTCTGGTAGGTTCCCTTCAGATGCAGCCCCAAGATAGGCTTCATGGGCCAGGAAAGGGGACCTAGAGAACGAGGATTGGCTTGTACCACTTTCTCCCTCGGTCCCCACGCCCTGCCTCTTTCCCGTGTTCCTGATTCCACTTCCAAAAGATTTCTGAAATTCACGTCCACGTTCCTCCACCCCATCCCACCCTCCCTCCTTCTGCATGAGAGCAACAGCGCCCTGCCTGGGAAGCGACATCCCCCCACCTGTCACTATCCCCATGGTCCTGTTCTTTTGCTTCAAAGCATTTATAACAATGTGTAATTATACATGCACAGTCTACTCTGTGCCGATAGGCTGTCTCCGGCCTTGACGGCCAGCTTTGTTCATCTTGGTGTCCTCGGTGTCTAGCAAGGCACCTGACCCACAGATGAGTACAGGATGTGTTTATTAAACACATGTATGAAGAGGTACCAAGCCTGTCCAATGGACTGGGATCATCCATCATTAAGTTCCCATAGTAGGACAGCTGCATTTCTCTTGATCTAGCAGTCACACTGAAATATTGCCTCTGGCACATTATTAGGGAGGATGAAGATCCAAACTCAAAAATCTGAATTCAGCCCTATCCTATTTACTCATCTTAGCATTACAGAGAATATGACAGTAAGATCTGCTCACAGAGACCTTGTTGTAGGTATACACCTAAAGCATCTGGAGAACCATTTGAAGTATTCATTTAACATGTTCATTTAATTTCATCATTTAAATGTGTTCAAATGTCAGAATGATGGGGAAGCCATAAGGAACCTTGGGAGCCACCCAAAGAGTTGGGGCCAATGACATTTCCATAAGGAAAAAGATAGGAACTGCACCCTTCAAGGAATTGTGATTGGCCGGGAGGAAGGAGGAGAATCACATTCAGGGTCTGAGACAGCAGATGTGTGATGGAGGAGGTAAAGAAGAAGCGTTATGGGGAGCAGACACGAGACCTCCGAACCCCACCTGCCAAGACCAGAGTCCAGCAGAGAGAGGAGTTTCACAAGGAAAACTATCAGGAGTTTGGTTTTGATATGTAACACCATCAAGAGCAAATAGCAACAGAGTATCTTTGCGCTTTCATACACTAGTCCAAATGCTCAAATGTATCAAAATTTTCTTGGCCAAGAATAGTTCTTTATCTTTCAGCTCAAGGAGGAAAGCATCAATGTTCCAAATAAAGGTATAAGATCTCAAGAAAGAGAAAGGAACAACCTTGGGGAGAAATGCATGGAGGAGAACGAGCCATAGACAGCGGGGTAAAGGAGCTCCAAAACCAGGATTGGGAAAAGGGTACGTGGAGGAATGCCAACTAGAGGACACCACATGAGGACAGGCTGTGCCCAGCTCCCCACCCCCCAAAACAGGGCAGTACCCAAATCCTTTACAAGGTAGCTTCAGCCTTCACAAACAGATAATAGTTGCTAAACAATTTCCAGTTCATAAGTACATTAACTCATGCCTAGGAAACATGGTTGTCTCTTTCTGGTTTATGAACACTCTGGGAATATAGAAGAGAATCATCTGTCTCTTCCTCCAAGTCAGTATGAATTAATTTTGTTTAAGCATACCTTTTCAAAGGGCCTTTATTCTCACCACTTTTTTTTTTTTTTTTTTTATTGCATCTTTTCTCCTGGGCACGTTTGTCTCTGGAACATTGCTTTGGGGAGTGTACAAGTCAGCAATATCCCGTTCTATTTTGAGCTCAGGGAGGAGCGCATGTAATACAAGTAGGAACAGGGAAAAGGAAAATAAACGAAATGTCTGCTGCAGTGTATTTAGGTGTACTTGGTACTGCATTTTAAATTAACCTGTAATTAGGCTACAACACTGTTCTGAAGAAATTCACCTGAAGGAGTAAAGAGGCACCAGCGCTTACAGGATACATGCGGCTAGAGGTCTTGCGGCAGGCCGTGTATAATGCGAGAGAAATAATTGTTTATTTGACATAGAAGATGAGGTGGTACATCTACTCTATGGCTTATATAGGAATTAATTATTTGAAGCCATAATTTGAAGCCATAATTACCCAGTGCTTTAAAGAAAACACATGCTCGCTCTTTCTTTCTTTCTTTCTCTCTTTCTTTTTTTAAAGATTTTATCTGTTTATTTGAGAGAGAGAGAGAGAGACCATGACTGGGGGAGGTGTACAGGGAGAAGCAGATTCCCCGCTTAGCCAGGAGCGGGAGGCTCGATCCCGGGACTCCGGGATCATTACCGGAGCGGAACGCAGACCCTTAACAAACTGGGCCACCCAGGCACTGCAAACATGTGCTTTTTCTCCAGTGAAGAAGACCACCAAGATCTTGGGAATTCCTTACTCAATGTCATCATCACCTTGAGCCATAAAGACCTCATGTGGGTGAAGAGATGCACCATACAAAGAGGTATATTTCTGGTAAGATATCAATACTTGCCACTTGGGCTTATTTTTTTCTTTACGGTTCCTATTTCCCCCTTTATTTTAATCATGATCTGTGCACACCTTGGAAAGTCTCCTAGCTCGGGCAGAAACCTCAAGCCGAATTCCAAGGGTGCAGAGCACTGTGCTTCCTTCCCTGGCCGCTGCCGTCTGCACCACCTGCCTGCCAGGGGCTTGTGCTGGGGAGAGGGTTCCAGAACGCATAAGGAGCTGCATGAAGGAAAGGGGTCAATGTCATAGTCTTCAGGAGTTATCTGGCTTCACTAATTAAAACCTTTAATCAAAACAAAATGTTGAATACTTGCCTAACATACCAGAAAAGCCGAACGCCCCTGGAAAAGAGTTTGACAGGAGGGAAAATGAGGTTAATGGAATGAGTTCAGGACAAAAGCTCTAAGATGTCACCCAGCGTTCCACAGAAACAGAGGGCAGGCAGCTGAGCAGTCCCTTCACAGTCGAGCATTGTGGCCACGGCCCATTTTCAGGAAGGAGTAGGAGTCTGGGGATCCAGGGTTTCCAACCTAAAATGACAGCCTAGCATTCTGGAGTTCAACTGCTAAGGTCAATGAGTTTGGAGAACATCGTTCTGTTGCGAGTGTTCAATAACAGCAGGAACACGACGCCTCTGAAGGAGGGTGGGAGAAAAGGTAATGTGGACCCCAGTGAACAATAAGACTGAGGCTGTGTGTGTTTTTGTGTATTTCTGTATCATGTAAGTAGCCCATGTCAGAGTTCCCCCTCTCCAAGTGAAATTCCCCATCAAGCCAAGAGAAACAAACAAAATAATCCCTGCTATGTGTTCTTGGAGCCTAGTGTAATGAACCAAAACCGGTTAAAAGGAAATCAGATCAGTTCTGGGAAGTGACAGCCCCTCTAACTTTGAGTGCCCCGCCAACAATGACCGCAGGCAGAAGAGAGATCAAACCATCAGTTTCCCCTCTGGAATTCCCTTCTGGAATTATCTGGAACCAGATAAGACCTTTGAGAACAACTGCCAACTGTTCAGGGATTCGACTCTTCCTAAGGCGGGTACCCCAGGCCTCGGAGTCCCAGCCCATCAGGAAAGGTTGATACTTGGGTGAAGTCCCCTGTTATGCTCTGGGGACATCCCAGGACAGTCTCCCAAGACAGCGGGCAGCAAGAAGCTCTCTGAGGGGACCCAATGCAAAACATTTTTACCAAAGAAGTTGTGAAGGGGAAATCTGGCCATCAGCTGGAGCACAGGTCCTAGATAAAGGTTATTTATGGGGAACAGCATAAAGAAAGGGAATGATAATGTGACCCAGAACAGGAGACAAAAGAAGGGGCCACCTTCCCTGCCATTAACTGGCTAATTAGAAATGAGAAGAATTGACTGTCCGCCTAATTCCCAATTTCAGTTCTTGTGGGATGGAGACTCATTTTTTTTGATGACCACCAGGCGAAAGGAATTACCAAAAGTTTCCTTTATTTTGTTTACCTAGAATCATTCCGTTTAACACGTGACTTGAATTTCCTACACCTTATCACTGTCTGTTGTATTTCTCTCCCCCTCAACATATTAACACAACATGCTACAAAACACACACCATGGGGCGCCTGGGTGGCTCAGTCATTAAGCGTCTGCCTTCAGCGCAGGTCATGATCCCAGAGTCCTGAGATTGAGCCCTGCATCAGGCTCCCTGCTTAGTGGGAGGCCTGCTTCTCCCTCTCCCACTCCCCTTGCTTGTGTTCCCTCTCTCGCTATGTCTCTCTCTGTCAAATAGATAAATAAAATCTAAAAAAATAAAAAAAAAAACCACATACACTTTTCTAATCATGATGACTTCTTTTGCAACACACTTATTTCATTTTGATTCATAAAACAGAGAATCGACAGGTTAAGGCACAAGAACTATGGAGATTCCTAATCTCCGTACATAGGTCAGGAGTAACAAGTGCAGACTCCAAGTTCTATATCCATGGCACCAGACAGAGTCCCACAGAGGGAAAGCTCTTAGGTGGCACCCCGGGATTGTATCCTGTGACTCTCAGAAGCATACAAACGTAAGCAAAGCCAAAAACGCAGTTCAGGTACTTACTGATTCCTTGAAAGAGCTCTTCGATATTAATAGCATTTTTCGCGCTTGTTTCAACCACAACAGCACCTATGGATTCAGCATATTCCTTAGCGTCCTTCAAGGGAACTTCCCTAGAAAAGAGGTCACACCCAGACAGAAATGAATGCTCATTTGTATAATACAAAACCCCAAAAAAAATCAAACAGGAAGCTCATGCAGAAACAGCTCCTTTATCTAAGTCCTGTTGAATAACCACTCGGTCTCTTGGCAAATACTGAGAGCTAGTATTTGTGAAAATGGTGAAAGTTTAAAACCTGGTCACTGGTATCCATGGAATTATAAGACCTTCCCCACCCTCCATATGTAAAATGCTGTGCCCGGTTCCACTGAAGGAAAGAATTCTAGAACATTAGAAAAACTCGTTAGGAAGATGGCCACATCCATTTCAGCTTGCAGAGTTCGGGCTGATTTCAATTCTTTTCCCATAAAAAATGACTCATCGTTTTTTTAACTTGTCTGTGTGTATGTGCATGAACACACATGTGCACAGTCCTGCAACACACATGCTCTTGCAGAACTTTGTGCATTTTGTCTTTCACATGTCAGCGAGAATATGCAACAGGATGTGAATGTCTGGAAATGACCATGGTTATAGCTAAAGGCTGTGACGCAATAGGACCGAACCGGACTTTTGCCTGTAAAAGTCTCTTCCTGCAAAGATGTTAGGGCATGAACTCTATTTAAATGAATAACCTAGAAAGACATTTACTGACCTATTTTTAATAGGAAGATGCTGTGGTGGCTCTGAAGATTAAAAAGACACTGTTCCTGTTCCCCCAGAAGTTTAGTCATTTATTCAACAAATATTTATTGAGTGGTTATTATACGCCAGTCTCTCTTGTAGGTGCTAGAGAAAACAGTAATCCCTGCCTTCTGGAACCTACCCTTGAGAGCAAAGACAAACTTCCATGGTTACTCTAACTCACAACATTGTAACATTTGCAATACGCGGATAATAAAGGCAATAAAGCACTTGGAATGACAGGAAGTACAGAAGTACCAAAAGTACAGAAGTACAGGAAGGTACAGAAGTACAGAAAGTGTACAAAAGTACAGAAAGTGTACAGATGTACAGGAAGTGTACACAAGTAGCACAGAAAGTGTACAGAAGTATACGAATGTAGGTAGTTTATAGAAGTATAGGAAGTATACAGAGTACAGAAAGTGTACAGAAGTGCAGGAAGTATACAGAAGTACGGGAAGTGTACAGAGTACAGGAAGTATACGGATTCACAACGGAATGATACGGCGTCAGAATGGAGAGAAGGTCAGTATGGAGCTGAGAAGGGAGGGGGTCGCCAGCAGCAATCCCGGCAGAGAGGCCGGCAGACACCCCCGACACCTGTCTCATGCCCAGCAGCCACTAAAGAACAAGACGGCAACAGGGTCAGCCCCACATTCTAGGGAAAAACGGTACACCACAGAGACAGGAGTGGGGAGGGAGGCGAAGAATTTGGAAGCTCTCGAAGGCTGTGGGCGGGGGAGAATACAACGCTGGCCTAGACAGATGGCTACAGGAAAAGCAGAAAGGCGGACTGAAAATCAAAACTGGGAGCGGGGTAAAGAGACTGTATCCCCCTCCCAACTCCTTCCCTTCTCTCCAGCCCTCCAAATGCCTCCAAAAAGGCTATAACTGGATTATAAAGTTACTGGGGAAATCCATCCTTGGCATTTAAATTCATTATAGAACCCACATCAAATGAGAGGAGGACTTTTCAGGAGTTTGATGGAAAAGGGCTCGAGGAGAGGCTACCATAGTAAAGGCAGGGGCTCCAGGATTCCAAACCAGAGAAAAGAAGTCTCCTGAGTTCTGTCAGCTACAATCTGTACCGCCATCATCTTTCTTTCCAAAGACCCACTGGGAAAAGCTATGCTTCTTAAGCTGCCCTCTCTACTGTTTCCAACAGACAAACCACAGGCCTCTCACAAAGATTGAAGGGAGGAAAAAAAGAAACTTGAGTTTTTTGGTGGCAATGAATTTTACATTTGAAACACCCTAGAAAAGTGTTTTTCAGCGTTCAATTGGGCATGTTACCCTACTTTTTCTTTCTTCCCGGCAGTCTTTATCAAAGCACAGATAGAAGGGTGGGGCTCATCTCTACCCAAATGAGGTTCAGGGAAGACAGGGTGTGCCTTGCTAATCTCCGCCTGGGGGTAGGGGCGAGTCTGGCCATCAAGGAGGCCTTGGAGACCCCTCAGGTTGAGAG
This sequence comes from Mustela lutreola, assembly GCF_030435805.1. Classification (NCBI taxonomy): domain Eukaryota; kingdom Metazoa; phylum Chordata; class Mammalia; order Carnivora; family Mustelidae; genus Mustela; species Mustela lutreola. Next base: position 58,557,075 of record NC_081300.1, on the reverse strand, counting down.
CAGATTACAGTCACATGCTTCCCTAGCTCACCTCTCCTTAGTCCCTTTGTGAGACAAAGAGGAGTGAAATAGGTTTTGCCAAAATTAAGGCAAGAACAAAGTCACTTGCTACAGAGTCCAAAATGTCCATCCTAGCATAACTGTAAGCCTGGGGGCGGGAGGCTCACCGTCTCACAGTCTACACGCTGCACCCGGAAATGGACAGATAAGAAAAGCATGTCCTCACACTTCCTCCGTGTTTAGAGACGGTCTTATGAAATAAATTATTTTCCCAAAATGACACAGTGAGTCTGGGCTGGAGGCAGGGTCTAAGACCCTCTTGCTCTGCCCCCTTTGCTCCCATCAGACCTTGACACCCAATTGGCACCCACATTCCAGAGGCCATTCTTTGGATCTTTATAGACAGAAAAAATGTGGGGTTCGAAAGATCCTCAAACTGTAAGGCACCGGAGTCAGGGGCGGAGGCAACGGAAGGGCATATCCCGTCCTCTGAAGAACAGGTTCTTACTCAGCCTGGAGGGCCAGTGGAAGTCCCTCTAACAACGAACTGAAATCAGAAGGACCAACCACTCTTGAGTCTGTCAAAACAGGTTCCCTCTACTGTGGTATAAAAAAATAGGTATTTCCCTTCTCCTTGCTCCCTGGCACAGAGTTCCTGAAACCACGAAGTTACCTAGGTAATAGGTGTGTCCTTTGTTATTCGTAAAGAGCTCCAATATGCCAAACCTGAGTTTCAGATAGGGATTGGTTGCCAGAGGACCCAACCCCGTGATTAGAGAGTTGAAATTTTCAGCCCCACTCTCCAACCCTGGGGACAGGAGAATTGGAGATTTAATTAATCATGACTAAGTAAGGAAACCTCCGTGAAAACTCTTGAGCACAGGGCTTGGAGGGTTGGACTCAGTGAACATACGGAGGGGCTGGGAGCCCCTTGCTCTATGCATCTCTTCCCTTTGCCTGGTCCTGATTTGTATTCTTTAGAGGAACCTATAATCCTAAATCTAGTGCTTTCCTGAGTGCATAGAACTCTGTTCTACTGAACTATCGAACCTTCTGTGGAGGGGACCTAAGAGCCCCCAAACTGGTAGTCTGCTGGGAAGAAGTGAGGTTAACTTGGGGATACCCAAGACCTTCATCTGGCATCTGAAGTGGAGGGAGGGACAGTCCTGAAGGGCTGAGACCTTAATCTGTGGGATCTGTGCTGACTCCGTGTAGTAACTATCGGAATTTAAACACCAGACGCCTGGTGGCATCGGCACATTATCATTGGAACAAACAGGCACAACTACACACAACTAGTCTGAAGGAAGAGCCTTAAAAAGGTGAGAATTTCCTTCCTTGGGACCTCTTGCAGGTAAAATAGAAACCACTGGGAACGCCCCCAGAAGCATGTCAGGGTAGGCCCGCCACCCACAGCTAGAAGGAGGCCATCACTGGTCTTCTGTCATTAGGCTTGCATGAGACTATGGCATCTAATGGCTTTCGTTCATTTTTTTTTCAACAAACATTTACCAAGTGTCTGCCATATACTGGACATTGTGCTAGGCATTGGAACAGGTAGATTGAAACTAATTTTCCCAAGCCAGAGCGTAAACACAGCTAATCAATTTTGATGGGAAAAACGGTTTTTCGACTTTCTAGACCAACCTGTGTACAGAATTCTGGACTCCCAGAAATAACCCAGAAGAGTAACTGCCAGGGGCACCTGGGTGACTCGGTTAAGCCTCTGTCTTTGGCTCAGGTCATGAACCAGGGTCCTGGGATCGAAGTCCTAGTCAGGCTTCCTACTCAGCAAGGACTCTGCTTCTCCCTCTCCCTCTGCCCCAACCCCTGCTCGTTCTCTCTCTGTCTCAAATAAATAAAATCTTAAAAAAAAAAAAAAAGAAAAAAGACTTACTGCCAACCAGCCAGGAAGTGCAAGAAGTGTAGATGGGGCATCCTTCTCCCTTGGCACCCTTCCCACAACTGCCCCTTCAGCCCCTACCTTACATATCAGCGTCACCGAGGGTTTCTTTCTTTCTTTCTTTCTTTTAAAAAAAAATATTTATTTATTTGATAGACAGAGAGTACAGGTAGTCAGAAAGGCAGGCAGAGAGAGAGAGGAGAAAGCAGGCTCCCTGCTGAGCAGAGAGCCCGATGCGGGGCTCGATCCCAGGACCCTGAGACCATGACCTGCGCTGAAGGCAGAGGCTTTAACCCACTGAGCCACCCAGACGCCCCCGAGGGTTTCTTTCTCAACTGTCTGACGTCCTACCCCCCACCGGAAAGCAGCCACAGGCAGGCACAGTGGCCAGGATGCAGAGCCAACGGAAGACATTAAAGGCAGAGAAAGTGGGAAAGCCGGACATCGGGGGAGGCTACCATCCCTTCCCCAGGAAAACACTAAATTCAAGGGACATCAGAAGAGACCAGAGTCAGGGTCGGGACCAAGAGCAGAGTGATGGGGAGAGAGAGCAATATGGCTCAGGCTTAGGGTGGAAACACACAGAAGGGGAGTCTTCTTTTAACCCAGGTCTGATGTTGATCAGCTTATACTTCGGCGTGGCCCACACAGCGGCCTGTCACGTGTCTCAGACCCAGGCAGAGGCCGGAGCAGGCTACAGCGCTGGGAGGCTCTCCATAGGGGAGGAGGTCACAAAACAGCATTCTTGTGGGCTCCAGAGTTTTCAACGGCTGCACTGCCCAGCAAGGGTCCTTGTTTCGTTGTTCAAGAGGTAACCTGGTAACATGGCAGCTGAGTCATTCTGATTTCAAAGGTGTTTAATTCTCCGTGATCCTCCCCCATTGATGGCAGAGGAAGAGGAGGGCAACCACCCCAAGAAGGAATTCGTGAAGCCCTACCTGAGAGGGAGGGCATTCAAAGCTTAAGGTAGACTAAAGGCAGAATGATGCTGTCCCCCCCTAGGGGTTCATCAGGAAGGTTCAGTTCCATGGGTTCCTCCTGGAAGTCAATAGAGATAGGTGACTCCCACGGTACTTCCCCTGCCCCAGGTCTTATGCCCCTCATTCTACCAGATGGGATGAATGCTTTATAGCAATTCTACATGTTAAGAAATTTGATATTATAAAGTGCTCAAAACAATACTCAGAACTTAATCAGTGTGATATCAGTGTTTCTTTAATCAGTTCTGCAAAGCTATATCAGCAAGGATGGTGGCATGGCACCATTTTCTTACGGAATGCCCCCAGAAAGACCGAGGAAATGATGCAGATGGAGGAAACAAGTGAACAGGAGGCTCAGACTAACTGTTTCAGAATCTGAAGGTCCTTCACAGGTTTATGAGACTCAACCCCTTCATTTTATGGTCCAAGAAGGCTTGTGGGCCAGTCATTGCTATTCCACAGAAGAATGAGTGAATACAGGCTATATCAGCCAACTCATTAAATACATTAATTTTGATAAATTACCCCAAAGTTAAATTGCCTCGTATTTTGAAGTCTTTGTCTATGAAAAAATCTGACATTAATTCTGAGTAACTTGTATTCAAAGTAATAACTTTTCTTTTCTTTTTTTTTTTTTTTTTTAAAGATTTTATTTTTTTATTTGACAGAGAGAGACAGAGACAGTGAGAGAGGGAACACAAGCAGGGGGATAGAGAGAGGGAGAGGGAGAAGCAGGCTTTCTACTGAACAGGGAGCCTGATGTGGGGCTTGATTCCAGGACCCCGGGAACATGACCTGAACCAAAGGCAGATGCCTAATGACTGAGCCACCCAGGTGCCCCTAAAAATGGTAACTTTTCATAAGCATGAATATATCTTACTTTGTGACATTTTATGCATGTTCTTTAACTACTTTGGTTCACATGATTTGAATTTTTTTTCTTATTTATTTGTAAGTGCTCTTTGCATATTAAGAAACCTAGTCCTTTGTAACATATTTTCCACATTTCTTCAGCTTATCTTTTGTGTTCAGATCTTTGCCACATGGAAGTTTTTATGTAGTCAGACTTTCTATTATTTTCCTCTATGTTTTCTGAGTTTTATGTCATGATTAGACAGTTCATTCTAACTTCCAAGATTATTTTTAACAGTCATCTGCTTTCTGTAACTTTTATGTTTTTGTTATTTTACATTTAAATCCTCGTCCCACTTTCAATTTATTTTTTCTCATTTTCCCCATGGCTAGTTAATTATCCCAAGACCATTTATTGAACTATCCCTTTTTATACTTATTTAAAAATTATCTTTATCATATACTAAATTTCTCTATGTATTTCATCCTGTTTCTTGATTGTCTCATCTATTCAATGATTTTCTGTGCAATTCTGTGACAATGCTATATTGTTTTCTTACTCAATCATTAAAATAGATATCAATATCTGTTGGGATTTGTCCCTTCATTACTATTTCTACCTATTTATTATTATTTTTTTAAAAGATTGATTGATTGATTTTAGAGAAAAGAACAGGGGAAAGGGCTGAGGGACAAGGAGAAAGAATCCCAAGCCGACTCTGCGCAGTATGGAGCCTGACCTGGGTCTCAATATCACGACTCCAAGATCATGACCTCAGCGGACATGAAGAGTCGGATGCTCAACCAAATGAGCCAACCCAGGTGCCCCTCTGTTTATTTTTCTAGATGAATTTTAGGATCATTTTGTAAAACTATTTTTAAATGTCTTTTTGGTAATTTGAGTGGAATCTCAGTGAATTTGTGGTTTAATTTAGAGCAAACTGACATTTTTACAATACTGAGTTTTCCTATCCAAGGAAAAGTATACCTTTTCATTGATTTAAATGTTTTGTGTCCTACCACAGCTTGTATGTTTTATCTATATAGTTCTTGCTCATTATTTGCTAAATTCATTCCTAGGATTTCAAAATTTAAAAAGGACACACACACCAGAAAAGCTTATTTCTAGGTATTTGAGGTTTGTATTGCTATTATAAAGTGGGTTTTAACATTGATTTGATTGATTTTCTAGTTGGTTAGTATCTGTAGATAGGTGAAGAATAGTTGTGCACTAGACAACCTTGGTTTTCCTGGTCCTGCTAACAATTCAAACACCTCCCATGAAAATGAGGATCACGTGATTCATATATCAGATTGCCAAAGATGAAAAAGTTTAGTATCTGCAGTGTTAGAGCACAGAGAGGAAAAGTGATGCTCACACACTGTTGGCAGAATGACCATGTATTCCAAAGAGCTCATGGAAGTTTAAATGCAGAACAATCATAATCTCTAAGAAGTTTCCAGAACTTAAACACATTAAGTTGAAAGAAAAAAACAAACAAACAAAAAAAAAGCCAACCACATAAGTTGATGCTAAAAACAAAGACAAAATGAGGACAAACGTTCAAGATTCCTATAGTCGGTCACAGAGCAATCATAATTCAGCCTTCTCTAGACAACCTCAGAGGATGCCCATGAATTCTCTCAGGGACTCATCTCTCAGGTGTGTTCTACAGACCACCGTCTTCGTGGTTATTCTGGACTCATTAGAAAAGAAGATCCATTCTGAACCAGAAAGGCCCATTAGGCAAGTCCCAGAAATAGGTATTCGGGCAACTTCCCAACGGCTTCTTATGCATTCTATGGCTTGAGCATAACTCTTCTAAGGGGTGGACTGTAAAACACTGAGTTTGTTATTTCTGCAGTCTATCCAATTCACAATCTGATACTACGAAGTCATGAGTTTGGAAATCTGTATTAAGATGACTACATCTGGGGTGCCTGGGTGGCTCAGTGGGTTAAAGCCTCTGCCTTCGGCTCCGGTCATGATCCCAGTGTCCTGGGATCAAGCCCCGCATCGGGCTCTCTGCTCAGCACAGAGCCTGCTCCACCTCACCTCTCTGCCTGCCTCTCTGCCTACTTGTGATCTCTCTGTCAAATAAATAAATGAAATCTTAAAAAAAAAAAAAAAGATGACTACACCTAGGACATAATCAAATACACAGGTCTCAGGCAATATTTTACAAGTGATAAAATAAAAGAAGAGTGGCCCCATGAGCTCTTCCCAAAAGAAACTTTCTGGTGGCCTGGGTCTGTTCTAGAATGTATATTCTATTTCTAAACCACCAGAACAGCAATAACCAAGCATTTAATATTCTGCCAAACTCCTGGAATAAAGCAGTTAACATTTCACTTAAAAAGTTTTGCCCTATCAGGATGCCTAGATGGCTCAGTCAGTTAAGCGTCTGCCTTTGGCTCAGGTCCTGGGATAGAACCCTGCCTCAGGGGTGGGAGTGGGGATCCCTGATCTGCAGGGACCCTGCTTTTCTCTCTCCCTGTGCTCCTCCTGCCATTTGTGCTCACTCACATTATCTCTTTCAAATGAATAAAGAAAATCTTTTAAAAAGCAAGTTTTGCCCTATATTGTTCCTCTCTCCCCCAGCCACGGCCCCCTTCCAAGGTCAAGCTTAGAAGACCAACTAAGCAGGCTAGGAGGAAGTGGCAAGGTTACAGTGAGCAGGATGCGGTTGTTCAATGTCTGGTGGAATTCTTTTTTGTCAAAACCATCCAACATGTTTAAGGTATTCTTGCCAAAAGCAGTAGCAATCATTCACAACATTCTGTCAGAACCAAGTGGAGGAGGGCTGCTGTCTGCAAAGGCTGCCGTGAGCCACGAAATGGTCTCAGCCCTCAGCCCTCCCCACTCCCTCAAGCAGCCACTGAATGAATAAGCAGGGCAAGTTGTGTCACATTAGCTCACACTTTCTCTCACTGTGCAAGAGGTCTGTGTACCAATTTGACGAGGCCACCAGTTTAGCAATAATTAAAGCAGCAAAATTTAAAATGTTTAAAATGCTCGTTCTTATAGACAACCAGATTGGTTTCCCTGTGAGGTGGAACTAAAACCAAATGAACTTTAAAAAAAAAAAAAAAGAGTAATTACCACCTTTGCAGCAAAGACCTGATGGGTCTTTCATTTACAACGAGATAAGTGCTTACAGTTAAAGCCCTCACCATGTGCACCCTGGGAAGTGTTTCTGTTCTCATGGGACCTTGCTTACTTATTCATGTGTGTCCATAACTGCTATTCACCTGGGGCCACATTCCTGGTGTCGAGTTCAAACAAGCAGTGTCAGGTTCTCGCCACAGACTTAAATGGATTGTTTCTCATGGAAAATGTCAGCCTTTGAACTGAATGAGAACGGAGAAGAAAACACAGGTTCTTTAGGGAGACCTGGCCATTCCTTTGCTTCTTAAGACCCCTTTCTCTAGACCGAAGTTGAAGCTAGTCCTAAGAAGGCCGGAGAGAACCACAGGAAAGAGTTTCAAACCCTCTGAGGAGAAGCTGATCGGCTGCCATCTTCCCTCGGTCATTTGGAAAGGATTCTCCCTCATGGATTATGTTTGTCCTTTTTATAAGATGCAATAGAGCATGATGGTCAAGAACACGGGCTCCGGGACAGATGGGCAGGTGTAAAGCTGTACCAACACCCTTTTAGGTACAAGACCTGACACAAGCACCTTAGCCTCCATGTCTCAATTTCCTCATCAAGGCGGGAGAAGGAGAGAGACTCTTTTACAGGATTGGGAAGATTATCGTGAACTACTTATAATAGCATGTGGCACATAGGAAGAATAACCACTACCTACATGAACAGTATAAAAATAGAAGTAATTATTGTGCTGCTTCAAAGAAATCATTGAAGAGGCTATAATCCATAATAGAAGTGACATTTTGAAACTCTGAAACTTTGGGCAGCATGGAAAGTGCAAGGAAAAAGATTACTGTATCCTCTGGGATGCCTGGCTGGCTCAGTCGGTAGAGCATATGACTTTTGATCTCAGGGTTGTGAGTTTGAGTCCCACGATGGGTGTGGAGATTACTTAAAAATAAAATCTTAAAAAAAAAAAAAAGATTATTGAATCTTCTAAGAAAATCTCTAAGAACAAAAATCTTGCCACTCTGCTTTATAACACATCTGTTGATGACTTTACACTTGGTCTTAGCCAAAAGGCTGAAAAGCGATTACATCTGTTGATGACTTCAGAAAACATCCTTCCCCTGCCCCCTAAAGAAGGTTAAAATGAACTATGTGCTTCTGATTTTAGAATCCAGAGGCATCAAAATGAACTTATGTTTATCTCACTATAGATGCAGATGGATAGATGTAGAAATAATTACAGTTGACTTTTGAGCAACATGATTTGAGGGGCACAGGTCTTTGTACCTAAATACTATACTGTACTCATAAATGTATTTTCTCTTATGATTCCCTTAATAACATTTTCTCCTCTCTAGTTTGCTTTGTTATAAGAATACAGTATATAATACATATAACATATGAAATATGTGCTGATGACCTGTTTCTATTATCGATAAGGCTTCTAGTTATATTTTTGGAAAGTCAAAATTATACCCAGACTTCAGGTGGAATGGGGGGTCAGCACCACTGATCCCCATGCTGTCCAAGGGCCAACTGACAAAAATGCATGCACACTTGAGCAAGTAGACATACTGCATTTCCTAGCTCCACTTGCTCTAAGGTCCTAGAACCAGTGACACCCTAGTGTCAACGAGCCAATACAGCCCATATTTTGGCTTTTAAAATACCATTCTTCAATAAGAAGAACCAGAGCTCCTTGGAGAGATGGCTGATTCTAGGGCCGAAGCCCAAAATATGCAGGATGAGTCCATAACATCTTGTTATGCCAGAAAGGAAGGAAGTGCCTAAAAACCCAAATGATAAGCATATGTTAAAGGGACACAGGAGCCAAAAGAAAGAACTCCCAGTGGCCAAAGCTGGAACCGTTGGAGCAACAGATGAGATAACACAGTACTGCAGTATAACCTAACGCATAAAATAAACATCTGTGAGTCCACACTGATATAAATAAATGGCTGAATAAACTAGTTAAGTGGGTAGAAGTGACAAATTTCATCTGCAGAAGAATTCTGAATAATGTATGTGGATATTCCTCTCTCTCTCTTTTCTTTTAAAGATTTTACTTATTTATTTGAAAGAAAGAGAGAGCACAAGCAGGGGGAGCAGCAGCCAGAGGGAAAAGCAGGCTCCCTGCTGAGCAAGGAGCCCCATGCAGGATAGATCCCAGGACCCTGGGATCATGACCCAAGCCAAAGGCAGACGTTTAACTGACTGAGCCATCCAGGCATCCCTAGATCTGTCTCTCCAGGAGGGGGAGCGTAATCCCTACCCTTTGAGTGTGCACATAGACTTCCTTCCAAGAGTAGGGAAAGTAGGGGGAGGTAAATGTATGGTGCAGAAACCTGACAAACACTACCTCAGCTGGGTAACCAAGATCAGCATCGCCAGTGGTAATTAGTAAGTAATGAAAATAGCACTTTACCACTGTGGTCTTCCTCACCCGAACCCATAGCCCCAGTCTAATCATGAGAACAATGTCAGACAAACTCTAATTGAGAGATATTCTCCAAAATACCCAACCAGGACCCGCAAAATTATTGAGGTCATCAGAAAAAAAAGAAAGTCTGAGAAACTATCACAGCCCAGAGGAGCCTGCAGAGTCATGTCAACTAAGTGTATTATGATACTCGATATTCCGGATGGGATCTTAGAACTAAAACAAAGGACATCAGGGAAAAATTAATGAAATCTGAATAAAGTATGAACTTTAGTTAATAATGAAGTATCAATATCAGCTCCTTAGTTGTGACAAATGTCCTACTGTAATATAAGATGCTAATAGTAGGGGAAAATTGGGGCATCTGTGTGGCATAGTTGTTTGGGTATTTGACTCTTGGTTTCAGCTCAGATTGGGTCTCAGGGCTGTGGGATTGAGACCCCCTGTCGAGCTCCATGCTCAGCAAGGAGTCTGCTTGGTACTCTCCCTCCCTCTCCTTTTGCCTCTCCCTGCCTCTAAAATAAATAAATAAATCAATGAATCTTAAAAAATTATATGGGAACTCTTCATACTACATTTTCAACATTTCTATAAATGCAAAACTATTCTGTTGTTTTTTTTTTTTTTAAGATTTTTATTTTATTTATTTATTTGACAAAGAGAGACACAGCAAGAGAGGGAATACAAGCAGGGGGAGTGGGGGAGGGAGAAGCAGGTTCCGCGCTGAACACAAGTCCTATGTGGGACTCGATCCCAGGACCCCGGGATCATGACCTGAGCTGAAGGCAGACGCCTAAAAACTGAGCAACCCAGGCGCCCCAATGCAAAACCAAAACAAAAGGTTTACAAGGGGGAAAAAAGGAAAATTCCAGACATCCTCGCTGGGCTCCCTCCCGGAGCCCAGCCTTCAGTTCCTTCTGTCCCATGTCCATACCAGCATCAGATAAGGGTTCACCCACTGGCACAGCATCAGAAGGAAAAGCGCATCTCGGACCACAAAATGCACACTTAGCAGCACACACTTGACTCATCTCACATACAGAAAACACCGTGTGCATTTTAATACTGGCCATGATATTTACAGACCTTCCATGGTGGCTTTTGATGTTCCTTGGCTTTTGGGCTTTAGTATTTGGAATAAGCTGGATTTTCACGATCCAGCATCTCAAGTTCCATTACTTGTTTTGTATCATATTAAACAAACTCTTATACTCCTTTTTGGTCCACCATCAAGATGGGAGTGAGTTTTGGAGGCATATATAAGAAATAAAAGCAGTGTATGTATTCTTAGCAAAACACACACGCACACACAAACAAAAAAAAAAACATTTATTTTCAGATGTATCTTTATCTGCTAAAGGCCTCAGGTTGATCCAAAAAATTGAAACAACCAATGCCTGGTGATTGCAGACGTGGTCGGTGTATTTGTGGGAAAGCTGTAGGAGGATCATCCTGGCTGCCAAGTCCAGGTCTCCCTCCAGCTCTCACACAGGAGATTGTACCAATCGCTTGCTCAAGAATCTAGAATGGCTCCCACAGCCCTTGCCTTGAGGCTGGCAAGTACATTTCATCTCCTTACCTGGTGATAACCACAGGAAGCATTGTTACAAAGGAGCCTGAGGCAACATAGGCTCAGGAGACAATAGGGCCATGACTGGCAGGCAAAGAATGGTGTCAGGGGTACAAGAGATGGGCACGTAGGAGGAAGAAGCCCCAGCTCCACTCACTCACTCTTCATTCTTTTAAGCCAGGCATAAACTATCCCCTCAGTATCCTTGTATCTCCCGCCCTTCCCCAGGCAAAGGGTAAGGTAAGTAAGTGTTCTTCAGGATCTCTCCTCCATAATACATGCCGAACTCCCTCCCACCTCCATGCCTCTGTCCATTACCTTCCCTTCCTGGAATTTCCTCCTACCTGACTGATCCCTGACAGGGCAGCTGAGGGCACACTTCATCCGTAAGCCTTTCCAAATCACTCCAGATGACTACAGACTTCCCTTTTCCTGAATTCTTTTGTCTCTTCTGCACCATGACATTTGGAGCTTTATTAAATATAGTCTTGTATTTACTCGTTAGATCGTTTCCTCCCATGCAAACTACTCTTGGCTTTCCAAATAGACGCAAATAGCTCTATGGAAAATACTTTCCTCTCTTTTCTTGTACTTCCCATAGAACGTTGCTGCACACACACAAAAACTACCAAAAGTTACTTGTTAATTTTAGTTAAACACTGAGAGGACCAATTTCCTTCCTTCTACTATAACCGAGTTCCACTTAGACCTCGAATTTTCTTTTCTTGGACCTCTTCACTTCAGGGAGTGAGAGCAGCTCCACTGAGAGCAGCTCCTCCAATCTCTCTCAGTGTTGTGCTAAGAGATACCAGAGCCTGGAGACCCTGATTCCAAGAGGGGCGTGAGGACACTTGGTCCCTGGTGATATCTACAGGGGATGGGAGGAACCTTGGGCAGAGGGAGCTAGTGATAAAGGAGCCATTTCCAGTTCCTAAGAGCCCACCACCCCCCTGAGTAGAAGCTCCCTTCCAATCTCCAAGCCCTTGTCTCCATCATCAGTTGGGTTGGGTAACTTTCTACGGCTACCATTTGCAAGATAAAATATCTTAAGCTTGAGGGGAGTTCTCCTATCAGCACTTCTCCTCCACGATCCCTCCCTCACACTTTCTGATTTGTTTACAGCTCTAACCTACCAGTGAGGTGTGGGATTCCAAAAAAAGCCAGTGGGACACACCTAAGCTTGAAGAGCAGGTCAAATTAGAATCCATTACAAGAAATCCAATGTCCAAATGATGAAGAAAGGCAAGAAGAGTTTGGGGGAGTCCAAGGGGATTTGTAGACAAGGCCAAGAGTTCAAAATAAGGAAAAGAAGATCAAGCCAAAGAAACAGGCCTGGGATCTACATGAGGTAGGACAAGGGTGGAAGTAATTTCTACCAAGAAAGTACTTACAATGATGGCTACAGGTCAAGGCTTGTTTGCTAGGCTGATGGGGAAATTTGAAGGAGTGGGGGTGGGGGTTCTGGCCAGGAGAGGATAGGATCTCCTTTCCTTCCTCTGACACCTGAAGGATCTTGCCCCCATTGCCAACTACAACAGACGATTCTTCCTGAGCAGGCTTTCTTGTGAAAATACCACAGCCATGTGACCCTAATCCCTTGCCCAAGCTAAAGGCAGCCAATACAGGCTGGATATGAAGAAGTCCCAGTGTTCCAGGAGGCACAAGGTGCTGGCCTAAGCAGGAACCTGATATTAATTAGATGGAGACAAACCCACCACATCCTTCCTTCTGGCAACTCTCAGTGTGAGATGCAAAAGAGAGGGGGCCAGAGTATGGGAACGGCTTCTAAAGGGGTGACAGGATGATGGGTCAGGGGTGCTGGATCCTGAAAGCTGGAGAGCCACTGTTTCCATTCTCCCTAAGGGCAGGAGGGTGGGAGGGAGGCCCCAGAAGGTTTGGCCCACATAAGCCTGGGTCTATGCCCAAGTTTTCTGCACTACCTCATTCTTCCCCATCATCAACTCCTATCACCTAACATAGTGCTTTTTCAAGGATGGCCCTTGGAGGTTTGCAAAAGGACCACTTTACAAAATTCACCTATCCCCAGCCTGCCACTGCCCGTTGGATCAGAATCTCGGGACCTAGGTTTCTGGAATCGGCATGAGTCTCATGTTCATGGAACTTTCCAAACTACTGAAGCAAGGTGACCTACTTCTCTTTTTCTTTTCAAGACTCATCTGCTCCAATTTTCTGCCAGACCCAGGACAAGGCTGGGCAGTCTCTTGTGGGCTCCCAGACTTCCTGAAAAGAAGGTTTCTTTTCTCTCTAGACCCCAGGCCAAAGCTGCCCTCCTTAGAGCCACCTGGAATGAGCCCCATGCCACACATTACTTATTCGAAAGTCCAATGACCCACCACCGCTTGGCACTGATGCCAGTGTCTTCTGCCATTGAAGCGACACAAATCACACAGCTTCTCCTGTGTGCTCTGGGCTGCCCCTCCCTTCTAGTCCACAGGCCTCTCAGGTCCTACACGATCAATCCAGTGGAAGTTCTGCTACTTTCTTTCAATTCTGTATTTCCCTAGAATGTCCCCAACTTGGCAATGGAGCAGTGGGGAGGGAGATGGAACCTTGTTTCTCAGGCCCCATCAGGAACTGCATACTCTCCTGCCCGGGCAGCGGGCATCGGAACTTTTCTCCAAGGCACATCTTCACTGCCAGGAAGAAAAGTGATAATGATGAGCACCTACAGTGTGTTGTCTCTCCTGGGACAGAGCTACATACAGTGGGGCCGATTCCAGTTTGCCTCCAGGCCGCAGATTTCACAGTCACTTGGGCACAAGGACATTTTGTCGAGAACTCAAGATAGTCAGAGAAATACCACAAAAATCAGGTGCCTAATAAAACAAGCCAGAAGTCCTGAATTCACCCGACCAGGAGATTTTGAATGCCTTTGACTCTGCATCGTGTGCTCAGACCTTCATCCATCTTTGAGAACATGGAAGCGTATAAAACACAGTGATGGGATGTTAGGACGTGTCCTCCGTGAAGCACTTCTGTACGCGCATGCTTCAAGTGGGCTGCGTCAAGTTCACAGAGTTAATTCCATTTAAATTCCAGTACACTCTCCAAACAGGCCAGGCATACCTCTTCTTACTGACCTACGAGCTTCCAGAACCAAAGTTCGTTAGAGGACACTGCCTCCACCTGTGGCCACGGTTACACGTGCACGTCAGATCTACACCCTCTCCAAGCCCCAAGGAAAAATAAAATACAGCTTTCTGGCAACTACAGAAGGGAAAAATGTTTTAGAATTAAAGTAAAAGAAGGTCAAGCTCTAAATAAGGTCTGGAGTAAAGAGGTTTGGCTAACTCCCCAGAAAAATCATACCAGCGGGCACAATCTGGAGCAGACAGATCGGCTGACCGAGAACTTGATTCCACAGCCATGGAAAGGAGTCAACGGCAGATGCCCACTAGGCCCTATCATTTACTGGACTGTTCCAGTCTAGCAGCCGGCGGTTTATACAAGGACTAATACACCCGGCTTCCCCTTCCCTGCTTTCCTAGATGGGAGTTTTAATATAGTTATCCTGTTTTTCTTTTGCACATTGGGTTTGTTGGGGATGGGGAAATTCATCATCTGGCCCAGTGTGTTTATAAAACTTCTGTTGATCATATATAATGCATATATAACATGTAGATATAGGGGTGTGCATGTCTCTGTTTGTAATATATACATATATATCCACATATATGCCACTGTTCTAATATTTACTTATTATCTAAATCAACCTTTTGTTCATTAAATTTTTTTATTGAGATCATTGTAGACCCACCTACAGTTATAAGAAATAGATTTGTTGTACACTTTGTCCAGGTTCCCCAAATTATAACATTTTGCAAAACCATGGTATGATATCACAAATAGGATACTGACACTGGTATACTGTCTTATTTAGATTTCCTGCCTTACTGATACTCATCTGTGTGTGTGTGTGTGTCACGTGTGTTAGGCTCTATACAATTTTAACCCTTGTGTAGGTTCATGTCTCCACCACCACAGAGAAGACACCAAATAGTTCCAACATCACAAGGATCCCTGCTGTTGCCCTTTTAGAGCCACACCCACTTTCCTCCCCTTCACGTGCCCACCATGTCACCCCTAAACAGATCCCCTGGCAACCACAAATAAGTCTTCTATTTCTAAAATATTTTCAACTCAAAATCTCATATAAATGAAATAATATACAATGAACCCTCTGAGATCAGCTTTATTTGCTCAGCATAATTGCCCTGGAGGTTCAATCCAGGTTGCCTGTAGCCATGGTTTGTTCCTTTTCACTGCTGCATACTATTCCATGGCATGGATGTGCCACAGTGTGCTGAGTCATTCACCTTTAAGAGGATATCTGGGCTGATTGCAGTTTGGGGCTATTATTTAAAAAAAAGAAGCCTCTATGAATATTCATGTGCAGGTTTTATGTGAACATAAATTTTCATTTCTCTGGAATAAGTGCCAAAAGTATGATTGCTGGGCATATGGTAATTGCATATTTATCTTTAAAAGAAACTGCCAGACTGTTTTCCAGAATGTACTATTTTACACGCATACTGGCAACATATGAATGTGCCAGTCTGTCCACATCCTTGCCAGCATTAGGTGTTATAACTCTTTTATTTCAGCGATTCTGACAGGTCTGCTTATGATGCTTAAACACCTTTTCATGCCTATGCTTACCATCTTGATACTCTCCAGGGTGAAATATACTTTGCTCATTTTCAAATTAGAATTTTTTTAACCATTAAGTTGTAAGTGTTCTTTATATAGCCTACATGCTTATCCTTTGTCAGATATATGGTTTGCAAATACTTTTGCCCAGCCTGCAGCTTGCTTTTCAAGCTCTTTACACGGGCTTTCACAGAGCAAAGTGCTTTCAGTTTTGATGAGGTCCAGTTTATCAATCTTTCCTTTATATGGAGTGAGCTTTTGCTGTCAAGTCTCACGACTCTTTACCTAGCTGCAAATCCTCAAGATTTTCTCGTAGGAGTTTTTCTAAAAGTTTTACAGTTTTACCTTTGACATTAAGCTCTTTGGATTTTTTTTCTAGAGTAATTGTTATAAAGTGTGAGGTTTAGGTTGCGGTCTTCTCCCTTCTATGGATGTCCAATTACTTCAGTACCATTCATTGAAAACTAGGGGAAAAGGAGCAAAGCAAAACCAAAGTACAGAAGAAAGGAAATGGTGCCCAGAGAGAAAATAAATGGAATAGAAGAAGAGTGGAAAGAAATCAGTGAAACTGAATGTTGGTTCTTTGCAAAGATCAACAAAACTGACAAACCTTCAGCTACAGAAGAAAGTTAAAATTTCTAAAATCTGGAATGGAAGAGTAGACAAGAGAACACTGTGCACTACACAAACAAATGAGAGAACTTAGATGAAATGACTAAGTTCCTAAAAATGTATAAACTATTCTAACTCAAGAAATAATAGAAAACTTGAATAAACCTATAGTAAGTAAAGGAATTGGATTAGTATATAAAATCTTTCCACAAAAGAAAAGCCTTGGTCCAGATGGCTTCACCCATGATTTTATCACTTAAGGAAGTTAAAACCAATCTTTCACGAACTCTTCTGGGCAATAGAAAAGAAGGGAACACTTTTCAATTCACTCTACAAAACTTACTGCGTTGATATACCAACATCAAACAAAGACAACACACACACACAAAAAAATGAAAACTACGGACCAATATCCTCATGAATACAGATATAAACCCTCAGCAAAATGAGTAAACAGAACTCAGAAACATATAAAAAGGTATGCATCATGGCTAAGTGGGATTTGTCCAGGGAATGCAGGTGGTTTAAATTAGAAAATCAATTAATGTAATACGTTATATTAAGAAAAAAGAACAAAAACCACATGATCACCTCAGAAGATGCAGAAAAAAAGCTGTTGGCAAAATTAAACATTCATTCATGATTTAAAAAAAAAAAAAAACACCCAGCAGACTAGGAATAAAAGGCAACTTCACGACACTGATAAAGAAGATCTACATAACACGCCTGCCAACATCATAGGAAGAATGACTAAATGCTTTGCCCCTAAAATCAGCAAGATTATAATGTCTGCTTTCACCATTTCTATTCCAATTGTATTGGAAGTTCTATACAGGGTAATTAGATAAGAAAAAGAAATAAAAGGAACTCAGACTGGAAAGGAAGAAGTAAAATGGTTTTCATAGACAACAGAATTAACAAAACAATCCCATTCACAATAGCATCAAGAAAGATCAAACACTTAGGAACAAGTATAGGAAAAGAAATGCAAAACTTGTACACTGACAACTACAAGATATGAGCAAAAGAAACTAAAGAAGACCTAAATAAAATGGAAAGGATATTTCCATTCATATCTCATATTCATGGATCAGAAAACAGTATTGGTAAGATGCCAATAATCCCCACATTGTCCTAAAGAGTCAACATATTTCCTATTAAAATCTCAGTAGCTTTTTTTTTGGTAGAAATTGAGAAGAGGATCCGAATGTTCATATAGAAATGCAAATGGAAATGCAAAAGGCCCACAGTAGTCAAACAGTCAAACAATCTTGAAAAAGAAAAACTAAATTGGGGGCCTTATAATTCCCAACTTCGAACTTATAAAACTATAACAATCAAAATCATGGGGCATTAACAGAAGGATGTGTAGATCAACTGAATAGAATTAAGAGCCCAAAATAAGACTTACACTTACGGTCAACTAATTTTTGACTAAAAGTTCAAAAAAAAAAATTCAATGGGAAAAGGGTTGTCTTTTCAACAAACGGCGCTGGGAATTAGATATCCACACAGGCAAAGATTAATTTGGACCCTTACCTCATAACGCACACAATAATTAACTCTAAATATAAATATAAATGTAAATACAAATATAAATGTAAGCTCTAATATTATAAAATTCTGAGAAAACATCCGAGTAATCTCTGTGATTTGAATTAGCCAGTCACTTGAGCATAACAGATAAAAAGGGAAATATCACAAATTGGACATACGATTTTGCACTTCAAGAGACATAATAAAGATTTTAAGGAGAGCTCATGAAAAGGAAGGAATACCTGCAAATCATGTATCTGATAAAGGACTTGTATTCAGAATACATAAAGAATACTTACAACTCAATAATAAAAAGACAACTCAATTAAAAATTGGGCAGAATGGCTAAAATCAACAAGTCAGGAAATGACAGATGCTGGCGAGGATGCGGAGAAAGGGGAACCCTCCTACACTGTTGGTGGGAATGCAAGCTGGTGCAGCCACTCTGGAAAACAGCATGGAGGTTCCTCAAAATGTTGAAAATAGAACTGCCCTATGACCCAGCAATTGCACTATTGGGTATTTACCCTAAAGATACAAATGTAGTGATCCAAAGGGACACATGCACCCGAATGTTTATAGCAGCAATGTCCACAATAGCCAAACTATGGAAAGAACCTAGATGTCCATCAACAGATGAATGGATCAAGAAGATGTGGTATATATACACAATGGAATACTATGCAGCCATCAAAAGAAATGAAATCTTGCCATTTGCAACAACATGGATGGAACTAGAGCGTATCATGCTTAGCGAAATAAGTCAAGCAGAGAAAGACAACTATCATATGATCTCCCTGATATGAGGAAGTGGTGATGCAACATGGAGGCTTAAGTGGGTAGAAGAATAAATGAAACAAGATGGGATTGGGAGGGAGACAAACCATAAGTGACTCTTGATCTCACAGAACAGACTGGGGGTTGCCGGGGGGAGGGGGTTGGGGAGAAGGGGGTGGGATTGTGGACATTGGGGAGGGTATGTGATTTGGTGAGTGCTGTGGAGTGTGTAGACCTGGTGATTCACAGACCTGGGGATAAAAATATATGTATATAAAAAATATATGTTTATAAAAAATAAAAAAAATAAAAAAAAAAAAAAAAAAAAAAAAGAAACCCTGAAGTGGCTTCCCAGAGAACTGATAAGGAAATCCAAATTCTTTACCCTGTTCTCAAGGCCATTTTTGGCTGGTTTCAGCCTTTCCTTTTTTTTTTTTTTAATTTTTTTTTTTTAATTTTTTTATTTTTTGTAAACATATATTTTTATCCCCAGGGGTACAGGTCTGTGAATCGCCAGGTTTGCACACTTCACGGCGCTCGCCAAGTCACATGCCCTCCCCAATGTCCATGGTCCCAACCCCTTCTCCCAGACCCCCTCCCCCCGGCAACCCTCAGTTTGTTTTGTGAGATTAAGAGTCACTTTGAACTCGTTGCCCTCTTTTTCCATTTCACTTCAATCCAGGACACTTCCCTTTTTGCGTGTGCTTCAAGGACTTTATACTTGCTCTTCTATACCCTTGGAATGCTTTTCTCTGAGATTTTCAAATGGCTCTTTCCTCTCATTTGAGATATCAGCTAAAATGATGTCATTTTATAAAGACCTAGCCTTACTATCCTAGTTAAAACAGCTCTTGCAATATCCTGTGATAGCTCACAAATCATTTCTTCTATCGACTTTGTGATCCATGGAGAGAAACCACAGATGATCTAATTGATTTCTAAGGTCGAATCCTTCTAACATTCTGCAAATCTATAACTTTAGGAGTAGATGGATTAAAAGCATATAACATCTAATACAATAGAAATTTACCTAGGACCAATCCAGAAGGATAAGAATTCCAAATATCTACCACAAAGCAGTAACCTCGCATAAGAACACTGCATAATTACTGCATAGTTGTCATCCAAACTGCAGAAAACATCATTTTATATTAAAAAGCAAAATTAAAGTTATTCTGGTTGTAATGAGACACCCCTTTTATTTTTAACAATACACTCCAGTATCACACTTATTTATACTCCAACAGTTTTTGATTCAAGTTGGTAGCCTTAGAAAGAGATGATTTAGGGACGCCTAGGTGGCTCAGTTGGTTGGACAACTGCCTTCGGCTCAGGTCATGATCCTGGAGTCCCGGGATCGAGTCCCGCATCGGACTCCCAGCTCCACGGGGAGTCTGCTTCTCTCTCTGACCTTCTCCTCGTTCATGCTCTCTCTCACTGTCTCTCTCTCAAGTAAATAAATAAAATCTTTAAAAAAAAAAAAAAAAAATTGGGCAGAGGATTTGAAGAGACATGTCTCCAAAGAAGATAAACGAATGACCAATAAGCATAAGAGAAGGTGTTTAACATCATTAGTCATTAGAAAAACACAAACCCAAATCACATCAATACAACTTCACACCCACTAGGATGGCAATAATGCAAAAGCCTGGTAATAATGGTGTTGGTTGAGAATACAGAGAAAATTAGAACTTTGTACATTGCCAGTAGGCATACAAAGTGGTGCAGCCGCTGTGGAAAACCATTGGGCAGTTCTTCAAATTGTTAAACACAGAGTTTCCGCATGACCCAGAGATTTCATTTCTCATAACACACCCAAGAGAAATGAAAACATATGTCCACACTAAATTTGTCCATGATTGTTTGCAGCAGCACTTTTTAAAGTGGCCAAAAAGTGGAAACAAATGAAGTTTGAGGTTTCACTCAACTAGTGAGTGGGAAAATCAAACGTGGTATATTCATATGATGAGCTATTATTCTGCCATAAAAATGAAGGAAGGCATTTCAAAAACCTTATGCTCAGTGAAAGACGCCAGTCACAAAAGACCACGTAAGTGTATGATTTGTTTTCTACAAAATGTGCAGCAAAAGCAAATTTATAAAGACAAGAAAGTATGTTAGTGGTTGCCAGGGGCTGGAAGGAGTTGGACATTGGGAGTGACCAAATTGGCATGTTCTTTGTAGGGTGATGGAAATGTTCTAAAATTAGATGTGATGATGACTGTACAACCCTAGAACTATACAAAAATTTATTGACCTGTACACTTCAAACAGGTGGATTTTATGGTCTTTAAATGAGTTCAGTGAAATATATTTATAAATAACTTAAAATTTTAAATGACCTATTAATAAATATTTTAAAATTAAAAATCTACTAACATCCAGGGGTGCCTGGGTGGCTCAATGGATTAAGCTTCTGCCTTTGGCTCAGGTCATGATCTCAGGGTCCTGGGATCAAGCCTGGCATCCGGCTCTCTGCTCAGATGGGAGTCTGCTTCCCCCTCCCCTTCTGCCTGCCTTTCTGCCTACTTGTGATCTCTTTCTCTTTCTCTGTCAAATAAATAAATAAAATCTTTAAAAATTTACTAACGTCCAACTGGTCTTTCTCTTTGACCTAAGCAAACTGGTCTTTTTCACTGAGGTTGGAAAGAGAATTGCAAAGGGAGTCATTTCTTTGCCGCATGATTCAGTAACAAGTGGCATCTAACACAACTTTGTGGGTAACAAA
The DNA here is from genome assembly GCF_030435805.1 of Mustela lutreola. Lineage (NCBI taxonomy): Eukaryota > Metazoa > Chordata > Mammalia > Carnivora > Mustelidae > Mustela > Mustela lutreola. Next base: position 58,535,905 of record NC_081300.1, on the reverse strand, counting down.
AGATATACACTCCACACTTTAAACCACAGGATCTTGAGAAGTCGCGTGCAGACCTCACTGAGGCCAAACTAGAGAAGAAAGGGCACGATGCAGAAACATGAACTAGTGGGACAGCGGCCCCATGATGTGGCCACTGGAAGCAGCACCTAGATTGTCTCCCACTGGGGATAGAGGAGCTGTGTGTGAATCTACGGTTGAAACGGAGTTGGATGGACGACGTTAGCTGGGGCATCTTGAAACTATACATATAGGCTTGGCACAAAGCAGAATGACTGCCGAGAAGAATGCAATACCAGTGCATGGAAGGCAAATTTCACCCCCAAACACGTGTACGTCTGTCCTCAGCTATCTGTGGCCAAGCCAACATGTCACAGACATGTTTTATCAGGCCAGGCTGTACTCTTCTAGGAACACCCCCCTCTTCAAGACTACCTACGTTCCCACTCTAATCATGTCGATGGTGGGAACAATCCTCTTAAGCCACCCTAATCCCCTCTCTTGGCCACAAATGCCTTGTCATAGTCTGAGAAAACCCTTCCATGGCCATTTAAACTGAAACAGAGAGAGTGCCAGAAACTAAATATGGAACATATCGAATGCCAGTCAGGCAATCCTGCTTTTTAGTTCCCTTTTTCCCAAAAATAATTGAAGTGGGATTTAGTTCCATGTCACCAAGAATCCCAATTCCAGTCAACTTTACAGCATTGTCTGCTTAAATTCTAGCCCATCAGTTCTGTCACAATACGGAAGGCTTAGTATCTTCACAGTCACACCTTCACTACAATCCAGGGGTGTCAGATGACTGTGCCCGCATTCAGCCAAGAGTGTTCCTACCCTCCCACCCCCACCCCCACTTCTGATGACAACAGTTAAAGTGATTCTTTTGCAATTCTAGACAAACAACCTGTTTCAGGGTTACAGTAAAGAACGTAGAGATCTGAGCTAAGTCTGGGGAGTTTAAAGATGTGTCCAGCCCCCGGGAGAACAAATGATTAAGTGGTGTTTATGGCTGGTTATCATAAACCGATCTGATGCAATGTGATACAAAGCTTTTGAAATCCCAAAGAAACAGAGCAATTTGTCAAAGGCCATGTTAAGAGCTTTTGCAAGATCTGTTTCCATTGTTTATCAAACTTCAGCTTAATCGTACTTGGATGTGCAAAGCATGACGTCGTTGTCTTTATGAAGACCCACGACTGGAATTGCAGAGAGTTAAATTAACCAGGGGGATGGAGATGATGTAAATTCACTATTCCTTTTTCATTGCATTTTCATTTAGTAAAAAGACCTAGCTTCTCAGGCTGCATAAAAAAAATCTCTAGTCCCTGCGGACTGGCTCCCTGTAAACCTTGGTCCAGGTAAAGAAAGATCAACAATCCATTGTCTCTGAGGGAAACCAAAGTGCTTCTATACAATAGGTCCCCTTCAGATCCTACAACAAAATAGTGAGATTTTATAGACCCAACTACACCCTTAAGTTAAAGTCAGAACTGAAACAAACACGGGTGCTATGGGAAATGTTACAAATCCTAGCTCTCCTTACCATACGAGAGTGTTATTAAAATGGCCATCGTTGTAATAATGTCGATAAATAACAAAGAAGGGGACAACAATAGTAATAAAAGCATTTAGCCCAAAGACCTCTAGAGTCAGGGATGTGACCGTGCTCAGTAGAGGAGATTAGGTTTTAATATGCACTCCTAGGTGATCCATCCAATTTGCATCTCATTATTTTCCCCTATGTCTACTCCGGTTGAACATGTACTACCCAGACCACAAGTGGATGGCCGTCGATTAAATCATTACACTGAGAACAGACTTAACAACACCGGCTTGACAGCTTTTTACATGTGGACATTCAGAGATGGAGATGTTTACGACACCAAAAAAATTTTTAATGCGTCTTACCTAATATCTGAGAGATCACACTTGTTTCCAGCAATAGCCATTACAATGTTTTCTGGACCATGTTCCTTCAGTTCTTTCACCCATTTCTTCAGGGTATGAAATGAATCCTAAATCCAAAATGTAAATCGATCAATCACTGTAAAGACCCACCAACACAAGATTTCAACCAAGTAGAAATATAAACCCAACCCAAGGAAAATATTTTTAGGAAACTCACATACATTAACATCCTACCTCCCTCTTGGCATAAGACTTAATATTAGCTATTAATACACTTAAATAGCTGTAAAAGTTTCCTTTTCTAAAATTGAGACTTGACAAAGTTAAGAAAATCATGCCAGTAATTTTCTTCTATAAATAACATTAATTTAAGATGATAGCTTTGATTCAACATGAAAATGACTGAAGTCATAGAACTAGACATGTTCATGCTTATTTCAGGGAAGAAAGAGAAAGAATACAGATATACATTATCTCTGTCTCTGTCTCTCTCTCTCTCCCCGTTTCCCCCTCCCTTTCTTTCTCTTTTCCTCTCATCCTATTTTCCTTGCTGCTCTTCACTTAAAACCCTCCCTCAGCAAACCAGTCAAGGTAGACACCACATTTAGGTAGAAGAGTTCAGGATCCCATGGGTGGTAACGGTGATGGGTGATTGAACCTGCAGTCCTGTGCGCTGAGTCAGCACTCCAGGAGTGGAAAAAAACAGCCAGCAAACACTGCAGTTCCTTGATGGATATCCTAGATCCTCAACGTGATAACTAAAAATATGGTATACTATATATATGCAAATACACGACACATACATAAACATTATCCCTGACATTTTAAGTAGTGTGATTGAAACACTAATAGAAAATCAGCATTCCATAATTACAAAACATGCAGGACTTAAAAATAATTTCCCTCTTCCTGAAAAGCTGTTTCACAGAGCTGTACTGGCAGGCATGACCTTGCCTCTATGACGAACAGACAGTCAATTTTAAAAATAAATGATCATTGTTGTTTATTTAATTTGGCCGATAAATCTAAAATGCTCCACTGCACAGAGGTTGATAAACTCAATATATGGTGATTACCTCTGCCTACCATGCTATGAAATCCCATTCCAGGCTACTGGCAAGACTCAGGCCATCAAGCCTCCGCTTCGGTCTTTCTAAGACCAAGAATCAACATACAGGGCATCAAAATTTTAAAGGGCTTTTATTTTCTTACCTGTTTGGTAATATCATATACTATGACAGCGGCAGCAGAACCACGATAGTACATGGGAGCCAGTGAATGAAACTGTTTAAGAACAATGCATAGTTTTAGGCCAAAGTCAACACATTTTATGCAACCCCAAATTAAATATAAGATTTTCCTGCTACATTATCTCTACAGGATCCCCGAATTCTCCCTAGAATTTTCCCAGGAACCCTGTTAGGCAATAAATTCTCCTCCTCCACCACACATGTGCTTGTGGCCAACAGACTGTGAAATTCACTTTTGGGCAAAGGTCAAGAATAAATTTTATTTTAAATGTTCCTCTTCTATGAATTTTATTTTCTCTGCTGCTCATTACTTATCTAATACGACTGACCCAGGGCAATCTCATTAGAATTATTCACTGGTAAGAAAAAGATGTTTGCCAAGGGGAGGACAAAAGGAGACTGACACAGATCACAAGACCCTCACTGAGTCCTTAATGAGGGCCACTGAGCAAGGGCGACTCCGAAACCCGCCCTCAGCCTGCACGGCTGCTGTCCCTCAAAGGCACACAGTGACACAGACAAGCTCCATTCCAGAACGTGAGCAAAGCACGGCTCGCTGGTCACTAAAAGGCTCACCAGTCACTTTTGGGATTGAATCCTGTATCCCAAAAGAGGATAGATAATTAAGCTGAGGATACATAGACATTCTATGTCTATTTTGAAGAATAGTTCTTTGAATGCATTTGAAGACTATATCGTGGAAAGGTTTTGAAAGCTGAGAAGTAAGAGATAGCCCAACAGACAAATAGACAAAGGATAGACATAGATAAATCTCCGGGAAAGAGACGGAAATTACCAATAAATATTTTAAAACATTCAATTATGCTAAGAGAAATGAAAATAAAAGCAATGAAGAGGCATGTATTAATTTATTAAATATCAAATAGATTTATTATATCCATTGCTGGTTTGGATTTGGGCAGGGGGCCACTCCCACATGTTACATGGGAATGTGTTTTAAGACCTTCTTTGGGCACCTGGGTGGCTCAGTTGGTTAAATGTCTGCCTTTGGCTCAGGTCATGATCTCAGGGTCTTGGGTTCAAGCCCCAGGTCAGGATCCCTGCTCAGTGGGGAGCCTGCTTCTCTCTGCCCCTCCCCCTACTTGTGCATGTTCTCTCTCTCTCTCTCAAGCTCTCTGCCTCTCTCAAATAAATAATATCTTTTTTTTAAAAAACCTTCTTATAAAAAGATGCTCAACATCACTAATCTTCAGAGAAATACAAATCAGAATCACAATGAGATATCATACCTGTTAGGATGGCTATTACCAAAAAGACAAAAGATAATAAATATTGGTGAAAAAAGGAAACCCCGAAGCACCATTGGGAATATAAATTGGTGGAGCCACTGTAGAAAAGAGTACGAAGGGTCCACAAAAAACACAACTATATGATCCAGAAATTCCCTTTTTGGGTATATACCTAAAAGAAATGAAATCAAGTACTTCGACAAGATATCTGCACTTCCACATGCATCACAGCCTTATTCACAATGCACAAGACATGCAAACAACCTAAGTGCCTACTAATGAATGAATGAATGAAGAAAGTGCGGTGTGTGTCTATATATACAATGGAATACAACCCAGCACTTAAAAAAGAATCCTGCCATTTGCAGCAACATGGATGAATCTAAAATATATTAAGCCAAATGAAAGAAGCCAGGTGTAGAAAGAAAAAAACTGCATCTCACTTACAGATGGAATCTTAAAAAGTCAAATACACAGAAGGAGAGAGTAGAAGGGTGGTTAACAGGAGTAGGCAAGGGAAGGAATTGCAGAAATGTTGGTGAAAGGGTACAAAATTGCAGTTACAAAGGTGAATAAGTTCTAGAAACAACACACACAGTGACTGGTTAATCATATTGTATTGATTCTGGAAATTTGCCAAAAGAGTAGATTTCAGGTGCTTTGGTCATTTACAAAAGGGAAAAGATAATTGTGAGAAGGTATGTTAACTAGTTTGTCTAGTAATAATTTCACTATATCTATGTACATCAAGCCATCATGTTGTACACTTTAAATATATGACTTTTTCTTTTAAAAAAGACTTTCTTTAAAAGCCACTGTTGATAATATATATCAAAAGTTTAAATGTGCATATTGTTTGACCCAGCAATTCCACTTACAGGAACGTATACTCAAGTGATCGTCACACACACCAAGAACCTCGTCCCTGTGTTATACGTGGGAGCAAATATTTGAAAACCCCCTAACGGTTCACCATAGAGAATCCATTAATGGTCTCTGGGTATAATGGAATAGCCTGCAATAATTAAAACGATGGTGGGGATTTTCATGTACAGGAAAAGGTTACATACTGTTGAAGGAATAAAAAACATCTCAAAGCAGCCTATGGAGTATGCTATGATTTAGGGTAAAATGTGAGTGGGTTTGCCTGTGTGTACAGTTACAATAATGTTTCTCAAAATATTCATGTGGGATTTCTAGTGATATGCACAATTTTCTTAAAAGAGCACTATACATAGCATTATACATTGCACAAATGTTTACAATGTTTTTTTTTTAATTAAATAAGTTTTCAAGTTAAAAAAGCAAAAGCAGCCATTTTTATTGGAGTAGGATAAGGAGCAGGGGGGTAAGGAAGAATGGATCCTGAAGCTTTCCCAGCGAACAACAGAACCACCGTTCATTCATGTTTATTTCTCCCGGAATACTGATCACCGAATAAAGACCTGGCAAACTGAAATGATCCTATTTGGAAATGTGAAGCACATCGGTTCCCACAATTTCCCTTTTAATGCACTGAGGAAGGCTAGTGGCGCACTCTCAAGAGTGTGGAAGGAAGCAGGCTCTTTCTTAACTTCTAGCCTTTGTCTGCCTTGAGCAGAAATCTTCCTGGTGCCTCTGTGGTTTTCATAAAAGGGGATGGGTTGGATGGGGTTCAGGATGAACCCAGGAGTTCCCAGCTGACGGCCCTTGGCCTCTTGCCAGGACTCACTGGAGGACAGCAGGCCATTTACCATGCTTGCCTTGCATATTCACTACCCAACACTGTGTGTTTGTTGTAATTGTTAGGCATCAATAAATCTATTTTTAATCCGTCCTTTGGCAATCCACTCCACATATAGAAAATAAAATCAGAATTCTTGCCCAAAGGGAGGAAAAAGCAATGTATTTTTGAAACATTCCTGCTTTGCTAAGGGTAAGTAATGCATATAAAGTGTCCTTCAGCCCAATTACATAAAATGCCCATTTTTTTTTTCAAAATATCTTCCATATAAGAAAGGTCCACTTAAACACAGCACATAGGTACAAAATTTACATCTCAAAAATCAAGATACTCGTGGACTCAAGCACAGAGAAGAGTAAATTGTGAACATCTTCTTAAGACAGAGTCATTTTCAGCTATAATACCATGAGCTGAATCTGAAATGGCCACTGGTGTTCAGGACTCATGGATTATTGAATAGATCTTTGTATATAATGCATTACTTGTTCCTTCCTTCCTCCAAATGGAATCATTCTGAAATAAATCTGTTGGTGAAGCCACTTAAATGACTTTATTGCCGGGGACTTGGGGTTTTAACGAGTTGAAAGTTCATCTCTAGTCCAAAACCCAATAATGCACTGACCAAAGGATAATATTTGTGGAGGACAAAAAGATAAATCACTTCTAGTTTACAATGTGTATACTCTTCCCCACACAAACATAAAAACAAAAGCACCACAATTGACTTCAATACTCAACATGACGTAATTCAATTTCCGTAGAGCCCAAATTAAGACTGATGAAAACACTCACCTAAAAGATTCTTCTAGAAACACAGTTTTACAATCACAGGAGGTTGCTGTAATTTTTAAATCTCACCTTGAAGAGTTCTTCAAAACTTAGCAGGACAGACATCAGTTCAAAATTCCTTCTTCTCTAACTACCCAACAAAATATCTAAAATACTAAAAATTAGAGTACTCAGATGACTCTCAAGTTTAATTATTTAGAAAAAGCACAGGGAATTGTGAAAAGCAAATCTGACCCTCAAAAGAAATGGCTGTTCGTGTACTTGGTGTTGTACAACTGTGTATTTTCAAAGATTACATGTCTACAGAATAAAAGAGAAGGGAACAGTCTCATTCAACCTTCTCAGACTTCTCAGCTTTTACAGATGGATGCTAACCCTGTCCCCACTACAGGAACTGGGAGACAGAGGCATAACCTTTCTGGAAAGCAAAAAAACAATGAATAGCAAGAGCAAGAAAATGTTCATACACCGATTCAAGGATTGCGCTTCTGCAGGGAATGGTCAGAGATGGTCACAAAGTAACGACATTTCACTCCAGAACTATCAGTCATGCTGAAAAACTGGAACCTATTTCAATGTCTAGCCATCAGGGACCAGAAAAGTAGATTTGTCTAGACTCCCTCTGAGTCTACGTCTCTTCATCCTTTGCTCTTAGCCATGCAACGGACTGCCAGGCAGCAGTGAAACTCATGTTTCTGAAAAAATAAGAGACGGCATGAGACATAAGGGGCACAGTCTGGTATTTCCCAAGGGTCTTCTACTGAACCCTACGTTCATGAGGTACTTTTTGGAACAAAAACATTTCTTAGCCAAATAAGTTTCAGAAACACTTTACCTAATAATGTCCCCCTAGAGATTTGTGAAGTCTTATTAGTGTATTAAAGACTCTGAAAATTTCTGTAGTGAAGAAATCTATTTGTTTTGGTTTTAACTCAGACGTCTCAATTGATTTTTTTTTTAACCTTTGTTCAAGTAATATTTATTAACATCTTGAGACCTAGTATGCTCAGAACCCACATTAAAGGCAAAGCATGAAGAGATCTAGGGAGTCTAATAGAGCCTGGCTCTATTCTGGTAAAATGCAGGTAGTGATGTGGGAAACAAAAGCAAAAGCAAAAGAAAAAAATTCTATCTCCTTACAATTTACACACGTCCTTGAGACAGGCAGAGTGACCTTCCTCTAAGGACTCAACGGTCTGGGTGTTAATAATTTAGCTTAACATTAGCCTGACCTCCAGGATCCTGTAAGTCTCCTTTCACATATAAAAATCCTTTGGAAATTTCCTTTATGTCTACACCCCCCCAAAGTATGTGTTAGCAATCATCCTCCAAGCATATGGCCCACTGATACACATTTGAAGGGACCCATGACTAAAGTGTCACTAGTAGTAAATGACCTTTTCCTAAGAACAGCTAACCCTCCAAGGTCCTTGCTTCCAAATTCCTTAGAGACTGATGCTATCCCTAACCCACTTCCAACTTAAAAGTATATAAACAGCCACTCTTCCTGACCCCAGTTCATCTCTTTCTGCCTATAGGTCTTGTCCCGTGTTTTAATAAAACCACCCTGTTTACATCAAAGATGCCTCAAGAATTCATTCCTGACCATTGGCTGCAAACCCCAATACTTTCAGATCAGATAACAGTGGAGGTGGGGTGAGTGGTGGTAACTAAGGTTTTTCCAGCTCTGTGATGTTACTCATGGCCAAGGTAAGGGAGACTTCAAATGGAACCTCTTTTTCCTTCGCCCTGCACTTGATTCCTCCAAGTGCATTACCTACAACAGAGGTCTCCTTTCTTCGCATCCCATGCACACACTGTTCAGCTCACAGTGGAAAGTCTTATTCCAGGAAATATCTGAATCCTCCAGACCACCCAGTTTGCTTCAGGCAAAATTCCTTAAATGCAGGTTTGTGGCATCATAAATTCCATAGCAGCAAAAACTCTGCATGTCAAGAAGGAGCAGTAGTGGAAAACTCACGAATTTTCCAAACAAGGACAGGCTCCAGCTGAGCTCTGCCTCCCCACAGGAGAATTATCCAAGCCAGGCCACTCTTGCATCAGGTCCAGGAACGTGTAGGAATGGGTCACATGTAACGATTTTCAGACAGCGCTGTCCCTGGTGAGTCGCTTGTATGCAGCCTGGGAGAACCCAGGCTGGTCTGTATCCAGTGCCAGCAAACAGTGAAATTCTCACATCCTGCAGAACCCTGAGCCTCTGGGCAGTCAAGGGCAGAAGCCAAAACATATCCTGTGGTTCCACAGGATTCAAACAAAGAGGGAAGTGGTAGAGGAAAATTCTTGACATTCCCAACATTCTCAGCTGGCAAAAGCTGAATGGAAAAACCATTACTGAATGTTCTTTCTGTGCCATTCAGAAGAACATTTCTGGTGTCTACACAGACCCTCTCCTTCCACGGAGAAGCAGAAGTCCTATTTAATAGACCCACTCAGATGTCCTAAAATCCAATAGTAGGTAGAGGTGAAGAGAAAAGGGGCTGGGACTATTAACAGTTATTTCTGAATAATACCGTGATAGGCAGAGCACCACTTATTATAATATGTCCAGATTGTTTTAAAAAACATTTTAATAGGATACACTACTTTAGAGTGAGAAAAGATTTTGACACACACACACACCCCTTCTTTCTTCTTTCAATTTGCTAATTAAAGACAAAGAGTTTCCTTGGCATTCAGGGGTCAGGGCATTGAAGCAAAAGCACCAGGAGAAAGCTGGGTTTTAGAGGTAACTTGACCTCCAGTGGACTCCTTTTTGACAAGGAACAGTGCAAACCTCCTTGGGGAGACGATGATACAACACAAATCCAAACATCCTTCCACAAGATAAGGTGTTGGTGGGAAGGGCACAGATTTGTGTTTTGAGAAAAGACGAGGTAATGGACTGGCGTATTCTCATCCTCAGAATAATGTGTAAGACAAAAGTCAAGGTTTTGAAATGAGGTAGAAATACATTTCTTCCCACCCACGTAATACCCAACTACAGAGAATCTCAACTCTTCTTCCTGTCTGCTAGCAAGCCAGAGGAATTGCCTCCAAGTCCAGAACTCTGCCCCACCCCGTCCAGAAGCTTTCTGCGTTTCTCATCGCACACAGTCCCCATTTACAGGAAGGAAATGCCATGAGGGTTGGTCATGAGTCTCCCTCTCTCCATACTCTGCTCAGGTAGGTTTGATCTCTCCCATCTGCATACAGCCCTCCTGTTCACAGTAAACATCCCGTCCTCGAGAGAGGTCTCCCTGCAGAATGGGACTGCAAAACAAACATCGCCTGGGATTACTCCCAGAGCAGGACAGATGTTGGCCCATGGGCCTCAAAGCAGAGGCCTGACCCAGCGCTCCCCGGCAGTGTGGTACCCTTCCGTCCTACAGCCCCGCCAGCATGGTGCTCCCAGGAAAGCCTGCCTTCCTGGGCACCCACAAGGAGTTCCTTGAGTCTGTGAAAGCAGCTTGCTGGGAAGAGATCAGAGTCACACAAAACACATTCTCAGGCGTGTGGTTTCATTCACCCCCCAAAGCGCCGTGCACCCAGGCCTCTGTGCCATGTTCACCGAGAGCAGCCTACAGACCCATCTTTCCTTTGACTGGCTATCTGGAAGTTTCCACTGGAGTACTTAGATACGGTAGTGGCCACACAGCAGCCAGAAGGTTCCTGTTTTTAACTTGTGAGTTATGTTATTTACACATAACATAGAATCTATTTTTGACTTTTTAATTGTGGAAATTTTCAACCATACGCACAAGAAGAGAGTACGGTACAACGCGCGCCCATGCTCTCATCTCCTAGTCTCAAGATCAGCCCGAACACATGGTCCCTGGCATGTTTCCACCTCTCTCCCACCCCACCCCCGCCACTGGAATCCTCAGAAGCAAACACTTGACGTCATATTCTGTTAACTGTAAAGCAGAGTGATTTTTTTCTTCCAACAAAGTCAAATGGTGTCATTTTTCAAAATCCTTCTAACTTACTAGGCAGAAAATCCAAAGTCTGTCCTATGGTGTCATTCGGGCACTCGGCCCGGCCTCCCTCCCTCTCTCCCCAGCCCCTGGCCTCCTCCCGGCTCCCTGAACACCCAGCCACATGGAGCCCTCAGGGTTGTCCCATAGGCCTTCTCCAGATGAGACCCACCTCCGCTAGACATCCTCATGCCCACCTTTCATTCACACCTTTTTCAACAGCCATGTCCTCTGAGATCCCTTCCTGACCCCCACTCTGGGTCATAGCAGGGGCTCAAGAAACACGTAAGGGCGGAACACACGTGATGAATCAATAACCCTGTGAAGGCAGGTAAGCTGGGTAAAACTGTCCCCATTTTACAGATGAGAAACTGGGCTCCGAATGGTTCAGTAAATTGCCCACAGACACACAGCTCTTAAAGGCTATAACCAGCCCTTGAACACAGCTCTTCTGACTCCAAATTCCATACTGTTTCCATTCCTCAGTTGCTTCCCCAAAATGAAATGCTGCATAAATTGATATAATGCTGATACGGTCTTATACTAACATATTCAGTCATTCAATAAGTATCTCTTGATCACCCGGTACATGATGGGAACTATTCTAGGGCGGTGGAAGGTAGAACAACAATCCCCAAAGATGTCCATATCTTAATCCCTGGGACCCGTAAATATGTTATGCTCCATGGCAAGGGGGCATTGAGGTTGCTAATGGAATTAAGAGTGCTGATAGCTGTGGGATGTTGACAGTGGGAAAAGCTATGTATGTGTGGGGGCAAGGGTATATGGTAAATCTTTATATTTTCCCCTTCAATTTTGCTGTGGCCTAAAACTGCTTTAAACAATAAAGTTTATTAATTTTTAAGTGATTTCTTTCTGGGGAAAATTAAATGAAAGGAGGCAAGTGGGTCTTTTTCAGATAATGTAAATGTCTTATATCTTGATTGGGATTGTGGTTGCATAGGTACATACAATTGTCGAAACTCAACAAACTTAAAATTAATGTCTACAATTTGTGCATTTTATTCTGTTAAAAGTATATGTCAGTAAAAAGTTAAGAAAAGATTTAAAAAAAAAAAAGAGTGCTGACAGCTGACCTTGAGATGAGAAGATTATCGTACAGTGTCCAACAGCAGCATCAGGGTCTTCATAAACGGCGGAGGGAGGCAAGAGAGTCAGAGAGCTTAGAAGATGGCTCTGCGGCTGGCCTTGAGGATGGGGGGAGGAATGCGTGCACAAACTAGGGAATGCGGCAGCCTCTGAGAAAGGCCAGAAACGGATTCTATCCCAAAGCCTCCAGAAAGGAACACAGCACTACCTATGTCTTGCTCTTGGCCTGGTGAGCCCTACTCGGACTCCTGACTTTCAGAACTGGGAGGGAGCTGTGAGGGATCTGTTGGAGCCGCCCCAGGAGACAAACAGAAGGTGCAGAAGAGGAGTGGAGTCAGGCCGCCTTCAAAGGGGCCGCTCTGGGGATAACCTTCTCCAAACAGCGAGCTCTGTGTTCTAAGGACACGCCAGCTGTTCCTGCTTGGACACGTCCTTTGGCACCTCAGGAGCACGCTCTTTTGTTCTTAAACGAAGTCCGTGTGCCTATTTCCCTTGTCACGAATGACATTCCCGGGCTTGGTCTGTATTTGAACCAGACTTAGGAAAGTAGATGCAGGAAGGTAAAAAGCGAAGTGGGGAGGAGTGGGGAGGGAGAGGGGGAAAGGGGGGGCAGGGAGAGGGGAGAAAAACACAACCAGATAAAGTGTTTCTTAGCTGCTTCTTCCTCAGCGCAAGTCTGCCCGCAGAGAGTAGGAGAACGGAAACTGGCCTCAACCCAGGAGGCACAGACAATGCTTCATAATTAGAAGCTACTTAGGCCGTCCCAGACCAAAATACACACCAGGAAAATGTCATTGCCTGACTTGTGAAGGATCTTCCCCTGGTGGCATGACCCTCCCTCCCAGAACACTCCTGCCACCGTCCACCCTCCCCCCACCGCCCAGTGGGGCAGTGCAGGCAGGCCTGGAGGAGGGGAGACCTACCGGGGCCTAAAGGACCACAGTGGGGTCGACTGTGACAGAGAGGGAGCTACGGGACCAAGGGGCCAGGGCCACTTGTGAGCAGGAGAAGCTCATTCTTGCTGTGTAAGACTTGACGCTCGAGGCTACCCTCTCTGCTGTTCCTGTCTGTCCACTCCTCATTTCCTCTCCCTCACTTCCGGCCTTCCCATGGCACAGGCTTGAGGGCACTAGTGCTTGGGGTTTCCCTTAGGACTTACTAAATTCATTTCAATACATGGACATGTCCTTCCTCTTTCTTTCCCGCCAGTGGCATTCTCCCCCCATCTCCTAATTTCCTAAATGACGCCAACCCCCCCCCCCCCCAAACAGGACACCTCTGGGAACCGGGCCTGCCCACAGTGGTGACTCTGGACCCTGCTGCCATCGGACACCCCAACTCGAATGCCACAGTCACCCTTTCCTTCCGCAGCTTCTGTCACCAAGTTTTAAAGATCCACTGACCTCTTTGGCTGTAGGGGATTCCTGAGGCTTCTTCTAAAAGGAGATGACGGGGCACAGTCCTATCCGAGGAACTGTTTACCTCATTTTTAACAGCTTTTACCAGATTCGCAGGCTTCTGTGTGTCTCCTTACTACACAGTCTGCATCGGGTTTTCCTTTTGAGGGGGAGTGACAAGAGTGGAGTGTGGCGAGGAGGAATATTTTCCCAATCAGGACATCAATGTGTACTGATTAAAAGCAGCGTTCTCGGGCGCCTGGGTGGTTCAGTGGGTTAAGCCTCTGCCTTCAGCTCAGGTCATGGCCTCGGGGTCCTGGGATGGAGTCCCGGGCTCTCTGCTCAGCAGGGAGCCTGCTTCCTCCCTCTCTGCCTGCCTCTCTGCCTGCTTGTGATCTGTCTGTCAAGTAAATAAATAAAATCTTTTAAAAATAAATCAATCAATAAAAGCAGTGTTCTCTTGTGATAGGCGGAGAAGGAAAGCAAAACCAGGGACTGACCCTCTTCCACTGAAGGTAAATTCTCTCGTGGGTGTGGGAAAGGTTTAAGGGCGAAGTAATTTCCCTCCAGCCATGGGTGAGGAGCAGAGTCTGCCTGTGCTTTTTGCTGCTGCCGCTTGGAGCCAGGCCTGTATTGCCAGAGGCCACAGGGCAAGCAAGAAGGAAACAAAGAACAGCTCATTCTGAGTTTCTAACAGGCCCCATTCTTCAAGGACATCCAAAGGTCAAAATTTCCTCTGACTTTGGTCACAGTTGATGAAAAGAGAACCACTCTCTTGACCACAGAGTCTGGGGCCCCGAAGAAAGAAGGAAAGAAAGCCAAAAAAAGTTTCTTTTGATGTTTGTCAAGCCCCAACTTGACCTCAGCTATCTGCTACCTTAGTTCTCTTTTCTTTCTCAGGGACCCACGGGGGCATTTCAGCCTCAGCCTGGCTTGGCTGCCTCTCAGCTGTCTCTGCCTATGTCGTCCTGTCCCTGTAGGAGCCTGGGAGGGCCTGCAAATTAAGGACGAACGAGACGAACACCAGCATGGTTCCACAAACCACTAAGCCGTTGGCTTCTGGAGGGCATCAGTGAGAGTTTGCCTTCTTCGGGTACTCAGATCCCAGGAAAATTCCTTTTTTTTTTTTTTTTCGAGACTTTATTTATTTATTTGACAGAGAGCACGCACAAGCAGGGGGAGTGGCAGGCAGAGGGAGAAGCAGGCTGTCCACTGAGCAGGGAGCCCCCATGTGGGACTCGATCCCCGGACTCCGGGATCATGACCTGAGCTGAAGACAGATATTTCACCAACTGAGTCACCCAGGCACCCCAACCAGGAACAAGCAAAGAGTAAACAAATCTTGGTGGTGTTAATATACTTATCATATTATTTTCTGGAGTGCATGAAACATCTTAAAATTGGGGGGGAGGAAGTCTGTACACTCACTAGGAGAGTCACTATAAGCCTTTGAATCAATGGATTTCAGCATATTGTCACACTGTCTTGAATAGTATCTATTAAAGTAATAAAGTCTGGCCCTGGATTAGATAATACTGCTGAAAAAAACTAAGTCAGCGGCAATTAATACTATTTTGAATATAGGTTCATTTTTTTAAAAAAACATAATTCAGTCAAGTATCATGCAGTTCAAATCGAGTAATATTTTGGTAAATTGTAAGTGATCACTTCATAAATATAACTTTATTTAGAGTTCTATATGAATTTGTTACAGGAAACACATTTTAACATTTCAAAGATTTAACGTGTATTCAGAATTTTTTCTTAAGGTACCATTCTGAGGTCAAGGCTATACTTCCGGTCCACAATTAAAGATGAAAACAGCTTGCAACTTGCTTACCACTTATAACTTAAAGGCTTAAGGAGTAGGTGACTTCATATTCATCTACACATTTAACATAATCACTAACAAATACATCTGGAGTTTTTGCAAAAATGTAAACTCCCATCCTAAAATTCCTGTGAAATGAAAGGGACGCAGAATAGCCGCAACATTCTTGATAAAGGACAAAGGTAGAGGACTCATACTTCCTAATTTTCAAACTTGCTGCAAAGCCTGCAGCAATCAGGGCACCGTGGTATTGACAGAAGGGTAAAAATTAGATCAAAGAAAGAGAACTGAGTCCAGAATTAAACCACACATTCGTGGTCAACTGATTATCACATCAACAAAGGTGCCAAGAAAATCAATTTGGGCAAAGAATAATCTTTTCAACAAACTATGTTGGGACAAATGATTTTGTATGATAGCAAGACAAGGAGAGTAAAGTTGAATCCCCTCCTTCTAAGATATGCAAAAATTATAACAAATGAATCATAGAGCTAAAGGCAAGAGCTGAAACTATGAAGTTCTTAGAAGAACATAAAGGAATAACCCTGAGTCTGGCAAAGACAAGTGTTGGTAGGAATGCAGAACCTTGTACATTGTGGGTAGGGATATAAAATGGTGCAGTGACTTTGGAGAAGTTTGGTGGATCTTCAAAATACTAAACATAGAATTACTAGAAGACCCATCAATTTCAGTCCCAGATATATTCCCAAGAGATTAAAGAACAAATAAAGCTATCTAAATAAAAACTTGTACGTAAATGCTTAAAGCAGCATTACTCTTAAGAGCCCAAATGTGGAAGCAATCTAAATGTCCATCACTTGATAAATGGATAAACAAAATGTATGGCATCCATAGAATGGAGTATTAGTCAGCCATGAAAAAGAAAGAAGCACTGATTCAAGTTACAGTGTGGATGAACATTGGTAACATTATGCTAAGTGTTAAGAAGCCAGTCCTCAAAACACCCAGCATGATTCCATTTATATGAAATGTCCAAAGGAGATGAATCTAGAGGCAGAAAGCAGCCAAGGGCTGGGGGACTTAGGAAGAAATGGGCAATGACTATTAATGGGTTTAAAATTAATTGTGGCAACAGTTGTACAATCTTAACATACTAGAGTCCACTGAACTGTACCCTTTAAGTGAGTCAATTGTATGGTCTGTGAATTATATCTCATTAAAGGTGGGTTTGTATTTTTTTTTAAAGATTTTATTTATTTACTTGACAGAGAGAGATCACAAGTAGGCAGAGAGGCAGGCGAGGTGGCGGGGTGGGAAGCAGGCTCCTGCTGAGCAAGGAGTCCAATGCGGGGCTCAATCCCAGGACCTGAGATCATGACCTGAGCTGAAGGCAGAGGTTTAACCTACTGAGCCACCCAGGTGCCCCTGTTTTTCTCCCTCCCCCGCCCTTTTTTTTTTTTTTTTTAAGATTTCATTTATTTATTTGAGAAAGAACATGAGCAGCAGGGAAAGGGAGAAGCAGGCTTCCTGCTGAGCAGGGAGCCTGACTCGAGGCTTGATCCCAGGACCCTGGGATCATGACCTGAGCTGAAGGCAGACACTTCAGACACCCAGGCATCCCTCAATAAAGCCGTTTCTCCAAAAGAGAGGTAATACTCTACACGCTGATAATCCCCACAGAAACAAATGCAGACAAAAGCATTTATAAGTTCATTTTATTTCCAACCACTAAGACTCCAGGATGGATTATCCAAAAAAGAGGAAAGCATGGCTCAGCTGCTTCGCAGGTGAAACAGGGAATGAAAACAAAAAGCTGATGAGATCGAAGCTTCAAGCAAGTCTAGAACGTGTGCAGGAGTGGACAGGAAAAGAGTTCCCCTGTCAAGGAACAGGTAAATAGAGAATTTCACACCACAGCTACCTTCACTGGCTCTTTTCAGAAACATGGGGAGAGACCATCTCAGGGACCAGGAAGTAATGAATATACTACAGTGGACCCTTGAACATGGGTTTGAACTGCACACATCCACTTAAAGGCAGATTTTTTTTTTTTAAGTCCAGTACTGTAAACCCATTTTCTGTTACGATTTTCTAATAACATTTTCTTTTCCAGAGCTGGCTTTATGGTAGGAGTACAGTGTATGACATGCATCGCACACAATATGTGTTCTCAGGAAGGCTTCTTGGCAACAGTAGGTACCAGTAATTATGTTTTGGGGAGGGTCCAAAGTTGTACGTGGATTTTAAGCTATGTAGAGGGTCAGCACCCCTAACCCTCACGTTGTTCAAGGATCCGCTGTATCTCAACAGCCACAGGAGGGCAAACATTATCTCTACAGTTTCAGATTTCTTCACAAGAAATTCATTTTAGATGAAACATTGTAGAGTGGGTAAAAGTAGAACTCAGTGGGGAAAGACTGAGGTAGGCTCTGAAAAGAAGTTCAAGAATGCACAAAGTGGAGCCTCCAAAGTACACAGATTGAGAGAATCCAGTAGTAGCCTGTGGCAGACAACATTATGACCAACAATTAAGTGCTCACCTCTGCGTGAACTGCTGTTTATGCCAGTGTAGTTTCTCACTTCCTCTAAAGGCCATGTGTCGTCACTTGACTTTGGGCTGAGCCACATGCCTTGCCTCGGCCAATGGAAGATAGGCCATGTGTCATGGGCTCAGTGGGACCCTAGCATTAAAAGGCCTTGCGTCTGTGCCTCGCTGCTTGTGCTTCTGCATCGACCGAGGAGAGCTTCCTCAGGTACTACTGCCTCTCTAACCCCAGGATGAACAAGCAAGCCTCTGCCACCCCACAGAAACACCCACAGCTTGAGGCAGAGCCACTTAAACTAGAGAGCTCTGTGATATTTTTTTTAAAGCTTTTATTTATTTGACAGACAGAGATCACAAGTAGGCAGAGAGACAGGCAGAGAGAGACAGGGAAGCAGACTCCCTGCTGATCAGAGAGCCTGATGCGGGGCTTGATCCCAGGACCCTGAGATCATGACCTGAGCCGAAGTCAGCAGCTTTAATCCACTGAGCCACCCAGGCGACCCGAGCTCTGTGATATTTTTATAAATTTTCTGTAGGTATAAAAGTCTTTGTTTTTGTTTCTGTAGACCCCATACCCATTGTGGAGCCCAACATGGCACTTGAACTCACAACCCTCAGATCGAGACCTGAGTGGAGATCAAGAGTCAGCCATTTAACTGACTGAGCCACCCAGGCACCCCAGTATAAGAGTACTTTTAAATAAAAAGATTTTAAAAAGGAAGAAAAGGGCGCCTGGGTGGCTCAGTGGGTTAAGCCGCTGCCTTCGGCTCAGGTCATGATCTCAGGGTCCTGGGATCGAGTCCCGCATCGGGCTCTCTGCTCAGCAGGGAGCCCGTTTCCTCCTCTCTCTCTGCCTGCCTCTCTGCCTACTTGTGATCTCTCTCTGTCAAATAAATAAATAAAATCTTTAAAAAACAAATTTTAAATAAATAAATAAATAAATAAATAAAAAGGAAGAAAAATTAACACGCACAACCATTATTAACTAAACACCTGAAATAGTTAATAATAGTATTCTAAATTCTAAATAATTATATTCTAAATTCTAAATAGTCTTGTTTATTTAAGATCATATGCAGAATTCAACAACAGTTCCATCTTTTATAAGATCATACAGGTCCTCTACAGTATTCAATATTGTTCTTATTTAGCATTTCTTGCATTTTCAGTGTTCCATCAATTTTTTAAATACCTCAAAAAAGACAGTCGTTAAAAATTATATACCTTCTTACACAAATCTTTGCATCATGTCATTTTTACCACTAAGTTCAAAACTCCATAATTCCTACTAAGTATTGGAGGGGGTGGGGCTATTTTTTAATCTGCACATGTGTTCTCCAATTTCATCTTTGAAAAGTATATAATGATGAGGGGCACCTGGGTGGCTCAGTGGGTTAAGCCTCTGCCTTCAGCTCAGGTCATGATCCCAGGGTCCTGGGATTGAGCCCTGCATTGGGCTCTCTGCTCACCAGGGAGCTTGCTTCGTCCTCTCTCTCGGCCTGCCTGTCTGCCTACTTGTGATCTCTATCTGTCAAATAAATAAATAAAATCTTTTTTTGAAAAAATTTTTTTAAAAAGTGTATAATGATGAACTTGATTTCAGAAGTCAATCTAGTCGACTCCAGATATGTTAGAGTCAGAGGAGAGCTTTTATTCTAACCAAAGAACCATCAACTCACCTTTGTGGAATTTGTGGCTGTGGTGCATTTGAAACCCAAATTTTATAAATACAATAATTCTTTCTGAGGCAGTAGGGCAGATAGACAGCCATAACACTGACTTCAACCCAAGTGAAACAAGGTAATGAGATGATGTTCATATTTGTTCATGTTAGATTCTTAGAATGATATTGTTCTCACAGATCAGACCAAGAAAATGAAGCATGGAATTCTTTCAAGATATGAACATTTTAATGGACATATCCTATGAATTGCAATTGTGGTTTTTTTTTTTAAGATTTTATTTACTTATTTGACAGACAGAGATCACAAGTAGGCAGACAGGCAGGCAGGGCTGGGGGAAGCAGGCTCCCTGCTGAGCAGAGAGCCCAATGCGGGGCTCGATCCCAGAACCCTGAGATCATGACCTGAGCCAAAGGCAGAGGCTCAACCCACTGAACCACACAGGAGCCCCTGTAATTTTGTTTTAAAGCAAAAACAGAATGATTTGGAAGCACACATCTAGAATGTGGAGACTGCAATTCCTATTGATGAGACTTTCTTTTCCAGGGGAGGGCCAAGGGGGAGAAAGAATCCCAAGCAGGCTCCACGCTCAGCATGGAACCCGATGTGGGACTTGATCTCATAACCCCGAGACTGTGACCGGAGCCAAAATCAGCCACTTAACCGACTGAGCCACCTGGGTGCCCCCAAACATTTTTAATAACAATGAAAATATTCTAGTCCCCAGTTTATGTGGAAAAGCAAAGAAGGGAGTGAAAAGGAAACCCAAAGGGAAAGATGGATGTGTTGACACAGTAGGACAGAAGTCTCATCTCCCCATTACAAACCTTGGTCAGTGGGAGACAGGAGGACAAAGCTGAGCAGATAAATTCCTTTCTCTCCCCTGGGACCATTTTGAGCTCCTCTGAGCTCACAGGAGTCATCTGCTGACCTACTGCTGAGTTCTCCTCATAGATCACAAAGCAGCACAACAACTCATTACAAGAGGACAGGATAAAAACCCCCAAAAGCTCACACCAACACTACAACATGGGCACTCCAATGGCACTCTTGCTCCCACTCCACCCGTCTTGACAGCAAAAAACTGAATATACAAATCTCGAAAACGGTAAGCTCCTAAAAAACTGGATTCAACAATCGCTTGGTTAACTGAAAATGGTTGAATCTGAAAACACTTTTTTACAGAGGTGATTTATGGATTACTGTTTGCCATTGAAAGGATCACAGGATGTCCGCCATATATAGTTGAATGAAAAGCCTAATTAAGACAGCACATCAAGAATGAACACTCTCTTCTACGAGAGAGGGAGGAAGAGAGAGAGGGCTCCTTTTATATTTCCCGTACTCAGATGGAAGAGTGATTTTTCCAGACTATGAATTTGTGCCACAAATGTAGTCCAGAATTAATATCGTGTACGCTAGGCAGAAGTGTTTCACTAGTTCCACAAATAAACAAATACTGAGTAATTAACACATGCAAAGCACTGTACTGAACATTACCCCCCTTTGAGGACACAGCATCGATGTCTTCATCTTATCAAATCATAAATCCAAGGAGATTTTGTTTGTTTAAAAGTGTGGAGACTAAGAAGTACAGGAGCCAATTTCTACAAGGATATGGAGGGATAATGGAGCGCGCTGGACTCCAACAATTAATGAGACAGAACAAATAGCATAAGGCACACGCAGCAGCCGGGAAGGTATTTTTAGCTCCAACATTAGGCAACGTCATTACAAGCATGATTAAATCCAGCAACAAGCCACTAGCACGGCAGAGAAAATGCCATCACTGGAGAGATGCAAGACGGCATGGAGGGATAGCAGACAAGGACGGCCTGAGGATAACTAAACCAGGCCTTCGAGGGTTAGAGGGTTCGATGACCACAAAGGCTGTGCAGGCATTTCTCACACATTCTCCACAAATCAAAATTCTAAAAAGCATCCCCCTGAAGTTATCACCCAAAAGTCAGTCCCTCCTCCCTAAAGCACAAGTGTGCACTTGGCCTTCCACACATAACACTAATAATTACAAAAATAGATACTAGTAAGAATTTATATAACTCTGATATAGTAACATAATAAATAGTATATGATACAATATGTACAATATAATAACACATATAATACTAAGCTTTTAAAAATTACATACATTGCAACATAAGCACAGATGTCTATCATCTCCAACCGTCAAATTTCAGGAAAAGCAATTAAAATAATTAGAAATCTGGTCATACGGAAGATTTTCTATTGCTGTTTTGCTTTGAGATGGTCAGAGAGCAAGCTACAAACTATAGCAGTTACTTTAGAGGACCGAATTTCATCAAAAGCAGTCACCTACTTGAATTATATCAAAATAGGTAAAGACATGTCAAATACTCCGTTTAGCTTATACAGAAATCTCTCTTCAGGAACACCATTATTACCAAGTGAAAATGGCAGGTTATAAAGAACCCTGAACGCTTTGAGATGCCTGGATGGCTCAGTGGGTTAAGCCGCTGCCTTCGGCTCAGGTCATGATCCCACGGTCCCGGGATCGAGTCCTGTGTCCGGCTCCTTGTTCAGTGGGGAGCCTGCTTCTCTCTCTGCCTCTGCCTGCTTGCCTGCTTGTGTGCGCACGCTCTCGCTCTCTCCTGCTCTCTCTCTCTCTGACAAATAAATAAAATCTTAAAATGAAAAAAAGAACCCTGAGCGTTTTGATATGAAGTTACCAACATATGCAAAGTGTGAGAGCTGCAGAATGGTCACTAATGTCAATAGTGGAAACTAGACTTATTGCGGGGATCATTTCATAATGTATAAGAATATCAGATCACTACGATGTACACCTGAAGCTAGTATTTTAATGTCAATTATCCTTCAATGTAAAAACTAAGTTTAAAAAACAGTGGAGATATCTGGGTGGTGGGATTTTTGGATAATTTTACTCTTGGCTGCATGGCTCTTGTGTGATTTTTAAAGCAGAACAAAACTACAAAGCAAAGCTCAGGACCCAGACTGCTGGATCCAGATTTCAGCTTTCCACCTAATGGGCTGTGTGACCTTGAGCAAGTGATTTAACCTCTCTGTCCCTCTGTGACCTCACATATAAAGAGGGATAAAATAGTCCCCACTTCAGAGTGCTGCGAGAGGACTAAGGGTGTTTGTTAGTACATGGAAGGCATGCGAACAGTGCAAGGAATGCAGCTAGCCCTCGGGAAATACCCATCAATAGTAGAAGCATTAGTATGGCTAAGTCTTTTGGTAAAATTGACTGACATTCATTAAAAGTGGCTGCAAAAGCAGCTACTTCATGGCCAAAAGTAAAAATGGGAGCAAGAAAGCTTCTCTGCTTAAGTTTAAATTAATAACCAAAAAACCAAACCCCAAACCCCCAAACCCTAGCAGATCTACATACTACAAATATACATACAAAGTAGATAAAAAGGAAGCTATGTAAAGACGAGATCCCTGAGTAGATATTTTCTCCTAGCATCCATCCTTTCATTTCAGAGGTCAGCAGGCACAGCGGACTAACAGAGAGGTGCTCTAGGTAGCGACTTCGTGGGTGCAAATCTGTGCTCTCAACTTAGCAGTGAAATAGAAGACGTTCTAATGAGGTTAGCGTTTGTAGGCCAGAAGATTCGTCCTGATTAAGGAGAAAGACATCTTTAAAACTCTAGTAGCCTTAATCTACAAATGCTGGAGTTGGGAGTTATATAAAATTAAAGTTACAGAAACACACACTTGACTAGTTAGGAGCCGATAATGAAAAGGATGCTTTATCCCTGGGTTCTCTTGCTTTGAGGGATAGATAATCAAAAATGGAATTCAGTAGCATATTACAAGGTGGTAAGAGCTGTGGAGAAAAAGGAAGTGAGTGGAGCAAGGGTGGGAAAAGGGGAAGTATTGACCTTTGAATAGGATAGGTCGGTAGAGAAGGTGACACGTGAGTTTGAATCCGACAAGCTCAACCTAGTTTACTCCATAATTGTTAGCTCTGATGAAAGGTTTTTTTTTTTTTTTTTTAAGAATTTATTTATTTATTTGACAGAGAGAGGGAGCGATCACAAATAGGCAAAGAGGCAGGCAGAGAGAGATGGGGAAGCAGGCTCCCTCCTGAGCAGAGAACCTAATGCGAGGCTCCATCCCAGGACCCTGAGATCATGACCTGAGCCAAAAGCAGAGGCTTAACCCACTGAGCCACCCAGGCACCCTTCTCTTATGAAAGTTTTGAGCAGGATGGAAGCTCCCGTGGAAGACAAGCTAGTGGTTATCCCTGTCACTTATCTGGACCACGCCTTTCAACTTTGATAATACACACTCCAGTGCTTACACTGTCCTATTATAGACAAACTGTGTTGGTAACCATTTCACTTTTTAAAATCTAAAAACACGAGCTTCTTAAATAATCTTCTCCATCAACATTTTTGGCAAATCAAAGGAATTAGGAATGAGACAAGTCATTGGATGTTTCTGGTAACCCAACGTCCATTGTCCCATTTTCCAGTAAAAGAACCCAGATTTTCCTTGGGTAACTAAGTCTACGGGACTTCCCACTGGTGTGGCTCAGATGGGGCTGATGGCAGCCCCTACCTCTAGAGGTAGTGTATACAAATAGGAGTGCCAAATCCCCCTTGAACACTACTACAGAGTGTCAGGTTCAGGAGTGGAACACGTGACCAAACCAGGCAATGAGACACGGGGCATAACTTGGAGAAAAGAGGAGCTGTTGTCTGTGGGACTCCTCAGGAGGCAGAATGCGGGCCTGGGGTCACAGATGGAGACATCCTTGCCACCCTTAGGGAAGAAAAGGATGTGAGTCTGCCTAAAAATGAAGCCAGTCTAGAAGGAAGCAAGCAGAAAAACAGGGACAGAGCAGGGTGCCTCTGACAATTCATTTGGAGGACTTGAACTTGGCCCTGACTCAAGAGGGCGACCCCATACATTTTTCACACAGTGGAAGAGCACATTTCCTTTTCTGATTAAATCACTGAAGCTGGGTTTCTCTCACTTGCAACCAAGTGTCTTGCCAAATACAAAAAAACCTTCCTTTGGAGACCAGGCTCAGTATTTTCCCTAGAAAGCCAACAACCCATACACTTACCCGTTCCTGCCCAGCAGTGTCCCAGATGAGGAATTTATGAAGCTCATTTCCACAAGGCACGGTTTTGGTCATAAAAGATGCCCTGAAAAAGAGAATCAACATCTCCACGTTACCAGGCACCCCTAAAATCTTCACAAAGACTCCTGTTTCACCCAAGTTCCTCTTGCCTCAGCAAGACTCCCCAGGGTCCGTCCTGGGGGGGGCCTCTAAGAGGAAAGAAGGGCTGCTAGAATCCCGTCACCCAAAAGAAAATATTCTTCATATTCTGTTAGTCCAAATGGAGGCTTAAGGAAGGAAATTGTTTTTAAAAAGCCAAGAATGCGGGGCGACTGTGTGACTCAGTGGGTTAAGCCTCTGCCTTTGGCTCAGGTCATGATCTCAGGATCCTGGGATAGAGCCCTGCATCAGGCTCTCTGCTCAGAAGGGAACCTGCTTCTCCCTCTCTCTCTGCCTGTCTCTCTACCTACTTGTGATCTTTGTCTGTCAAATAAATAACTAAAATCTTAAAAAAAAAAAAAAAAACAAAAAAAAAAAACGAAAGAAAGAAAGCCAAGAATGCATTCAAAGCCCCGGGCTACCAAAAACACAGTCCTGAGAGAGTATGCTCAATAGTTCTCAGATAATATGCCCCAAATCTCAGGAAAGAAAATAAAACCTAAGATTAAAAAATGTATTATTACAACAGTGAAGAATGGACAGGGCAGCTAGTCTCTGAGCAACTCACAGTATGCAGGCTAGGCACCCAACACTAGTAGCAAGACCATATCTCATCCCCACCCTGCTTTTATACATGCAGGGATAAAGGTTGGTGGTTCACCAAATATTTACATTTTCTCCCTTAAAAAAAAAAAAAAAAAGGAAGGAT
The DNA here is from genome assembly GCF_030435805.1 of Mustela lutreola. NCBI lineage: Eukaryota > Metazoa > Chordata > Mammalia > Carnivora > Mustelidae > Mustela > Mustela lutreola. The sequence continues at coordinate 58,510,537 of NC_081300.1, read as the reverse complement.
TTGAAACCCTCAGCAGATAATGAAACACTTGATAGTTTCTTTTTTGCATATTTCCTGTTAACAAACCTTTTCTTTGCGTTCATGAAAGACATAAAGATACAGCATGTGGAAAGTTTATACCCTTGACTTTTTTTGTTTTCTGTGAGATAAAGCTTTCCATTCATGAAAATGTAGTGAGTCTCCCCAACAATGGGACAACCAGACAAGAGAAGACTCCTCACGTGATGGAGCAGCACGTGAGCAGCATTCCGGCCAAAACCAGTTCACCTGAATGTAATCCTAAGAAACCAGTAAGGCAACTCCAGAATGTGGAGCATTCTACAAGACAACTGGCCTAAATGCTTCAGGTAAATCAACGTCATGAAAAGCAAACAAGACAAAAGGCAGGAAGATTGTTCTAGAATCTAAATTAAGAGAGAAGAAAGAGATAAAACAACCAAATGACCCTTGGCTGAATCTGGAATTAGGAGGGAAATAACTTTTAAAAGACATTTTGAAGACAACTAGAGAAATTTAAATTTAGATTTTATGTCAGATATTATCATTGAATCAGTATTAATTTTTCTAGGGGTGCATGGGTGGCTCAGTCAGTTAAGCATCTGACTCTTGCTTTTAGCTCAGGCCAGGATCTCAGGGTCATGGGATCAAGCCCCTCATTGGGCTCCACACTCAGCATGGAGTCTGCTTGTCCCTTTTCCTCTGCTCCCCCCCCCCACCCTTTCTCTCCTCTCTCTCTCTTTCAAATAAATAAATAAATACATTTTTTAAAAAATTAATTTTCGGGGTGCCTGGGTGGCTCAGTGGGTTAAAGCCTCTGCCTTCAGCTCAGATCCTGGGACAGAGTCCCGCATCAGGCTCTCTGCTCAGCAGGGACCCTGCTTCCCTTCCTCTCTCTCTGCCTGCCTCTCTGCCTATCTGTGATCTCTCTCTGTCAAATAAATAAATAAAATCTTTTTAAAAAATTAATTTTCTATGTGTGATAATGGTATCCTCATTATGTTATTCTCAGGAGAGGCAAAGTAGAGTTTTTAGGGGTAAGGTGTCAGGCTGTCTCCCCTGCTTCCTATGGCCCAGCAGACCCACCCAGTGGACCCAGCCCACTGTCCAGCCCTACGTCACTCAGCACTCACCCCAATAATGTCTCCTCAACTTTTCCTACTTTTCCTCAACACTAAGAGGCAAACTACACAAGTCCCAAGTAGAAAAGCATATGTTCCTGCAATTCTCACACACTCCTCAAAACATACACAAAGCCAAAAGTTAACAGTTTTATTTATCAAATGACAATTGTACTAAATGGAAATTCTAAGTATTTTTCTAAGTGATACGACCCAATATTATCAAAACCACAACTATCCCATGATGCTTTATTTCTTTTAAAGTGCTTAAAATATACACAGGCTACTGATAAGAGTAAATATATTCCAAAAATGGAAATGTCTTTATTATTTTTCTCATTACAAAAGCAATAGACGGACATACCAAAAAAGAAAGTCAAAAAATGAAAGCACAGGAGAAATAGAAATTAATCGTCACGTCACCACTGAGTCACAATCACTGTTGGTGTATGTCCTTCTGAATTATTTTTATATAATGATTACACCCATAATTGCTCATAGTCTGCATACACTTTGTTTTCCCTCCACTCGATGTTATCATGGACATCTTTCCATTTACATAACTATAGATCAACATCTTCATCCAAAATGAATAAATATATTACACCATGTTATGGCTTTACTACCCCACTGATGGATATTTTGGTCACCTATTTTCCACTGTTATGACAATGATTAAATGGATATCTTTGTACTTATATCTTTGTGTCCTTGTGCAACTATTTCCTTAGAAACATACATGCCACACTGGGTGGGACCAGCCTACATGCCAATGATGACAATGTTGGAGATGCCCTTCTCCCCAGTCAATCCTGATCTTTCAAATATTTTCCAGTAGGATAAGGAGAAATGATACATCATTCCCATTTTTATTGTGCTTCTTACAACTTTGAACATCATTTTAGTGTTTACTGTTCACTTACATTTTTCTTTAGTAAATATTTAGCTCATGACCTTTGCCTACTTTTTCACTGGGGTGGCTCCTCCTTTTCTTCTTCACTTCTTGAGTATTTTACACTAACATTTGTAATAGTAGGTTTTAAATAATTTTTTTTCTGGTTTAACCTTTGGCCTTTAACTTTATTTAGAGAATTTTTCCATAAATACCTTGGGTTTTGTTTTTACTTTGATGTAAGCCAGATTTTCATTTGTTCTTCAATAAACTCTAGGCACTGGGATAAATAATACACCAACCGGGCCCTTAAAAAGTTCTCAGGCTTAGAAAACCAAGTTCATGCCTTTAAAAATCTTGGAACCAGAGATTTTTAGAGATGGAAAAAACATGCAATACCCAGGCCAACCTCTTCAGTCTACAGATCAGGGAATAAAATCCGAGTCGTGAGAGACTGCCTTGCCCATGGTCAAAGAGTCTACCAGCACAGTCAGGAACAAAACACAGAGGCCTGCCCTCTTTTCCAGAAGGGTAGAATGAGCGGTTAGATAGCCCCTCAGTTTCCCCATCTGAGAAACAGAGCCAATATCTACTTTGCATATCTGGGGGATATGAGGGAATGACATCTGCAAAATCCCTGCTTGACACACAGTAAGCCTTCGAGGAACAGCTTTGTTATAGCTGTCATGCTGATCTCTCTCTCTCTCTCACACACACACACACACACACACTCATGTACACACCCTTCTCTATTCCTCATTTCCTGCCACTAAAAAAAGACATCTGATATTTGAAATGATGACTGACAATCCTTGTTCTTTTGGTTGGTTGGGTTGTTGGTTTTTGTGTTTTTTTTTTTTTCTTTTAACAGCTTTGCTCACATTCCATCTTAAAAAGCTCAAGCATCTTTTCTTCTCGTTAGATTATCTTCCAGACTGGTCGTGGGGGGGAGCCTTGGCAATGCTGAATGGACTTCATTATCTGTGGGAACCAAAATCTGGCAGAGAAGTAACACAATTACCTTGTAAAAGTCGAAACAGAAAGGGAGACACACACATCCACACACACACATACATCCACACACATATATGTTCAAGATGTCAACACAATCTGCTTGAATAGCAAAGCCAAGATTTTTCATTGTGAGTCACAGAAGATGATAAGAATGAACTCTTTCGATGCTGAAACAATGACATTTTACGGCCTTTCCCCAGTGGTAGTTTGATCACAGTGGGAAGACAAGGGTAGACTTCGAAAGTGGACTCACTTGGTCGGAGTCATCAGTTAACTGCTCACACGCTGAGTGTGCCTCAACGAGTCACCCGGCTGCCCTGATTCTTGAGGCCAGCAGCGTTAAGAGTGAGAAAGGCCCTGGGCCAGGGGCCTGAACTCAAATGTCTCCAGGACCAGGCAGCAACCATACAAATGAACCAAGGGGACTAGGTGTAAAATTAATACTGATAAAAATAATAGTAACAGTAAACAGCAGAAGCGCTGTGGAAAGGAGAGTCCGCCCACCCACACAGCACCCAAGGCTCAGGGACAGTGGTTTCTGCCACGTGGGCATGGGTACCCGGTACACCAAGGCTACTGATTTTTTAAAATAAGCCAGAAATGCAGTTTATTATGCAAAAATCTCCTAATTCTTCATTAGTGACTTAAAAATGTTAAAGCACTGGGCAGGCTAAACAAAACACAGGGCTAAGCCAGAGTCCCAGTGCACCAAACCCAGCAGCTAGACCATGAGCACAGCGGTCTGTGTATAACACCGTCCAAGAAAGGCATTTGTTCCTGCTAGCTTTAGTTTTCCGAAGCTGGGGTGTGGGAACACTTTTTTCAAAATCATAAGAGAACGTAAATTTTGAGTGGGTTTTTTAATTGGGCAATAGAACTATGTCAGGAAAGGACAACAGATAAGAATGGTAGAGCCCATCTCAACCTTGACTCCAGAAGAAAAATGAGGAATGTAGATAGAAAGCAAAACAGCCCAGAATTTACAGTCACTTAATATTATGTTTATGAAGAAATCTTAAGGTATGAGAAAATGCTTCAGTTTGAAGTTTAGCAAAAAACAGCAATTTAAAATCATGTATACAAAAATGTTTTAAGAGGGACACCTGGGTGGCTCAGTTGGTTAAGCCGCTGCCTTCGGCTCAGGTCATGATCCCAGAGTCCTGGGATCGAGTCCCACATCAGGCTCCTTGCTCAGCGGGGAGTCTGCTTCTTCCTCTGCCTCTGCCTGCCTCTCTGACTGCTTGTGCTCTCTCTCTCTCTCTGAGACAAATAAATAAATAAAATATTTAAAAAAAAAAAAAGATGTAAAAAAAAATGTTTTAAGACCTAAGCTGGTAAGTGTACAGGAAAATAAGGACAACCTTTCTGAAAATAAATTTGGCAATATCTAGCAAGACCCTTAAGAGTGTTCATATTCTTTGACTGAATTATTCCCACTGCTATGAATTTAACTTAATGAAATAATCAAAGGTATCTGCAAATATTTATACCCCAGGATATACATCATACATTATTTTACAAGTTGGGTGCCTGGGTGGCTCAGTGGGTTAAGCCTCTGCCTTTGGCTCAGGTCATGATCCCAGTGTCCTGGGATCGAGCCCTGTATCGAGCTCTCTGCTCGGTGGGGAACCTGCTTCCCCCCTCTCTCTGCCTGCCTCTCTGCCTACTTGTGATCTCTGTCTGTCGAATAAATAAATAAAATCTAAAAAAAAAATGTTTAAAAAAATGATAACCTCAATGCCTTAAATGGAAAATACAATCATTAAAAATCATTTTTTTAAAGTTTTTATGTATTTATTTATTTGAGAGAGAGAGAGAGATGTTGAGGAGAGAGAGAGGGCAGGGAGGAGCAGAGGGGGAGAGACAAGCAGCTCCATGCTGAAAGCAGAGGCTAACTCAGGGCTCGATCCCATGGCCCTGAGATCATGACCTGAGCTGAAACCAAGAGTCAGACGCTTAACTGACTGAGCCACCCAGGTGCCCCCCCAAATCACTGCTTTTTTATACAATGATGTATGTCAATTATTTCTCCATAAAACTGGGGAAACTTGTTTTTAAAGACCATTTAGTAAAGTGGAATTCATAATACAATGTTAAATTACTAAAGATTTTATATACATCTAGCAAAAACACTAAAAGAACATGTATTAGATATTTATGGTAGCTACTCCAGAAGGCAAATTATGGGTTAGATTTTTTTTCAAGATTTTGTTTATTTATTTGAGAGATAGAGAGAGAGCAAGAAATAGAACACACACCAAAAAAAAAAAAAAAAAAAAGAGAGAGAGAGAGATAGAACACAAGCAGGAGGGAGAAGGAGAAGCAGGCTCCCCAACACAGAGCTCCATCCCAGCACCCAGGATCTTGATCTGAGCCCAATGTAAACATTTAACCAACTGAACCACCCAGGTGCCCCAGATTATGGGTGGTTTTTATATTTTCTTCACAGTTTTCTTCATTTTCAATTTTTTAGGAATATATAATAAGAGAAAATAGTATTTCCATCATGTTTCTAAAGATTACATGGTATTATAGGAAAATGTTCTCAATATATTAAGAAGAAAAGAGGATAAAAAATGGTATGTGCACTATGATTCCAATTTTTATAAATTCTGTAGTTTTTTTTAGAATGAACATGAAATTTATAATCAGAAAAATTAGACTTTAATCTTGACTCTGTCAAAGAACTATATAGACAGCATGTAAGTGTTCCATTTATTTTGTCTTCTAAGAAATTTGTATTTATGAAAGAAAAATAAGGCAGAAGATGGAGAATGCATGTTGTGCCATGTCAGGTAGTATGTGATATCATTTTTGGTTTTAGAAATTATGTATTTGTTCATCTGCATAGACACAGAAAACACTTATAAGAAGTATGTTAAATGTACACTTTAGACTAAATATTGGTAATATAAATTGAAGAAAATGGGATCAGAGAGCTAGTGAAATTCTCTGATTTCAAGTTTTATTTTATATTTCTATGTATGATCTGAATTTTTCATAATAAGCCTTATGAGGAATGAATACATAATGTTTTAATTAATAGACTTTTTTAATGAAGTATTGGGTTTACAGAAAAAGTAAGGGTAAAGTACAGAGAGTTTCCATATAATACATAATTTTTTAAAAAACCCGAAATTTGTTACACAAAGCAGAGTCAACAGAGTTTGACTTGTGTCCAAAATGGATACCAGTGGTCCATACCAATCTCCATTAGAATGTTGCCCCTCCCACCATGAGGGGGGATTTACTTCTCCTCCCTTGAATCTGAGCTGGCATTATGACTTGCTTCACCCAAGATACTGTGACCCAAATGATCTACCATTTATAAGCACAACGATGCTTACACCTATGTGTAAAAGTCATGCATGGCGCTTACCTAAATCTTTGGTAAGAACATGCATTGCCTTTTTATTTAGAAAAATCATTACAAAAAGAAAACAGATTTGTTATTAAAAATGAATATTTTTAAGTCTAGAAAGGAGATGAGAGTCTCCACCATTTTTTAAAACCACTCTTCAGCTCTTCAGACTTAATCACTCTTAGAGGTTCCACTTTTACTAAACACACAGAAGGGAAAATTAAGGAAAATACAAGGACATCACAGAGAAGAGTGAAAAGAACTTCATCTATAAAACTGTTTTGGAGGGCCTGGGTGGCTCCTTCAGTTAAGGGTCTGCCTTCAGCTCAGGTCATGATCTCAGGATCCTGAGATCAAGCCCCACCTTGGGCTCCCTGATAAGCAGGGAGCCTGCTTCTCCCTCTCCCTCTGTCCCTTCCCACTCCAACCCTCCACACCCAGCTCGTGTGCTCTCTAGCTTTACTCTATCTCCCAAATAAACAAACAAAATCTTTAAAAGTAAGTAAGTAAGTAAGTAAATAAATAAATAATAAATCTTTTCCTGAGGGGGAGCCTCAGGGCTCAGTTGGTTCAGTGCCCAACTCTTGATTTTCACTCACGGGGAGTATACTTTAAGATTCTCTCCCTCTGCCCCTCCCCATGCTCAAGTTTTTTTTAAAAAAGATCTTTTAAAAAACAATGTCAGCGCCTGGGTGGCTCAGTTGGTTAAGCAATTGCCTTTGGCTCAGTCATGATCCTGGAGTCCTAGGATCGAGTCCCACATCTGGCTCCTGACCCTTTCCCCTCTCATGCTCTCTCTCATTCTCTCTCAGATGAATAAATAAAATCTTAAAATTAAAAAAAAAAAAATGCCCCCAATCCATGGAAGTGCCTATTGAGAGCCAACATCCACGGTTCTCTCTTATTGTGCATACCTTGCAAGCAGAGACACAGTCTTTCTCCCAGACTGTGTTTTCAAGAATATTTGCATAGCAAATAGTCTTGGAAGAGAAAAACAAGGTCTCACTCTAGAGGGAAGCACAGACTTGCATACTTCCCATTATAAAAGATTTGGGTTCCCTAAACTCGGGGGTCCTCTCTCAGAACCCAACTCACTGCATATAGCATTTCGTCTGATTGTCTTCACATAACCTGACAGGAAATTAGTGTTCCAAGAACCAATAAAAAATGAGAACACTGCGAATTACTACTGCTTCCCCTGTGTCTGATCCAGGAATCGTGTGTCCTCTGCGGACATCTGTGCAGGCTTGTTAGCTTGACATCATGGGTCTTGGTGCATATTTTCACAAACATGTTTCTTAAGCCATTTTAAATGTAGTGGATTTTCTCACCTACCTCACTCCAACTACTGACCTATCAATCAACTGCTGGAGCATCTACTTTTACCCTGCTATGAATCTTCTCCAGTTATAAGTGACAGAGACAATCACCCCTGTTCTCATCAATCCTACAGTGTTCCAAAAACATAGACACACATTCTTTCCCTTCTGAAGGAGACAAAACATTTGCCCTCTGCAAAGAGCATGATATCTTCAGGGAGAAAATTTAGTGCGGCCAATTTCAAAGAGAGTGAGAAAGTAAGCACGTACAAAATGGTACAGCAAAGCACATCTGGCAAAAGCATCTGTAGAAAGGGGAAAATGGAATAGGAAAACGCTCCTATATTCTAAGGTTGGGGGTCTCAGATGTAAACAATCTATCTCCCCTCCCCAAGCCTAAGAATGGAAATGCTAAACTTGATTAATCCAGAAAGGAAAATCCATCTGCCCCCCAGACTATGGACAACTGTGCTGTGTGAGTGGACTGTGTTTCCAGGCTTACTGGCAGGCAACTCAAAGCGGGACCTTCGGGGATTTGTCCTGTGTTATCTTCCATCTGGAAATAAAGCTGACGTGATTTGCAGAGTAATGCTCTTGGAGATCAAGGAGATGGTCTTAGGCTGAAGCCCAAGAGGACAGTCAGCTAGGAAAAAAGAATTATTGGCAGGGACAGTAAGCCCGGACATCCTGCCTAGAAGTCACTGCATTTCTGTCAAAGTCTTTACAGTTGGGATTGATTCTTGCAAGCTGGGGTGAAGACTGCTTGAAGGTGCAGGCAACAAAGTGACCTCTCTGAGTGCTTTGGAAGGTAGAAAGGTGACAAAGAAGAAGATACCTGAACTTACCCAATGGTCGGGCTGATGTTGTGGTCAAAATGATCCTGAACAAATCGGCACACGATGCTGGATTTCCCAACCCCGGTATCCTGGAAAAGAATAAGGACACAGCCATGAAGACCAAGGGTATCAGTTCTGACCTAGTATAAATGTAGAACCAGAGGACAGGAGAGGTTATTTCTCATTGGTGGGAGTAGGAGAAGAGGATATTTTCTTCTATCTCTCACTAGTATTTTCTAAAAGGAAATTGTTTTTGCTTTTGTAGAAAGAAAGAAGTATGGAAAAAATAAGCTTTAGAAACATGGCCCACATCTATACAATAATTAACCTAGAATTCACATGTTCACAATATATGTATCTCCAAAAATTTGAAAAAAATTTTTAAAAGGGTCTAGAGGAGAAATATGGTAAGGCATGGCATTGCTTTGGTAGAGATAGACCTGGTTTTGTGCAAAACCATAGCTCCCAAAAACTACATAATCTATTTTTGTAGGTATCACCCTGTAAGACATATGAGTTCTAATTTCTGCATTTCTAACATTTGTTCTTCAGAATCTAACGGGAGCATGGTAAACTCCAGGTCTGCGTATATAGAAAGGTCTCATCTCAATGCTCTCTCTTTTAAATAATTCTTTAAAGCTGATTAGGACAGAGGTCCATTATACGTCGGAAATCGAATACATGCATTTTTATCCACTCCCTCCAATCATCTTTGTCAAATGGCTTAAGGAACAAAAGACACAAATTCACAAGGTCAGACATTTAGGAGACGAGACACCAGACAAGTGATGTCAATGAAAAGCATGTGGTCTAGTGGTCACTGAGAAAGAAGAAGTTGGAAACTTATGGGCCACCAGGGAGGAGAGCCACTGAGAAAGAAGACAAGTCGTGTCACAGAATCTACCCTAAACATATTAAGAATTGGAAGACAAGGCTGAAAGCAGCAGTAACAGTTGAAATTCTGCACAAAAACACACCCTTGGTGTTCCTGGCCACAAAACCAGAGGACGGACTCTCCTGCCTTCCAGGAGGAGGTGGAAGCTGAGCCTCCAGGAAACCTGTATCAGACAGGGCCAGGCTTGGGGCCTTGAGATGCTGCTCAGGGAACCCCATGTGACCCCATTGCCCCATGTGAAGCCAGGCAGAAGGAGTGGGGAGTCCCCTCTGGGTAGAGGGGAAATCCTGCAGATTCTGATATGTGGAGTCCCCCAACAAAAAGCCATCATGCACCAGTCTACAAGCCCCAGTGCTAACAGACCTTTCAGGACACATTTTAATCTATCAAAAATACACGCTCAGCTAAGAAATGCCACATGTTTATACCCACACACACACAAGAGCAGGATGCTATTTTAGAAGACTATTCAGAGAATAAGATTGACCTTAGAAATTAAAAATATGATGGTAGAAATGGAAATTTCAAAGGAAGAGCTGTAAGATAAAGTCAGGAGACTTCCCAGGAAGTAGAAGATACTAGAACAAAGCAGCTGGTCTCAGTTGCCAGTCACTGCTCTTCCAAGAGGGGCGGTTGGGCAAGGAGGCATACGATTCACAGACAATTGAGACACAGAGACGTCCTCCTATACATATGTTTATCAGAAGGGATCAGGGTGATGTTCTGAGATCTATATGTAAACGGGAAACAAGACATAGTTAGCCCAAGAAGAAAATAGTAGTGATGTGGTTATCTTCTTTTAAAGGTGTCTGAAAGCCTAAAGGTCAAGGAAGAAATGTTGAAGAAGAGAGATGTGCTTTTCTTTACACTGAAATACAAAATTAGACTTGAAATGCCAACTGGAAATCGGAATTATTTTTACTCCTTCCCGTCTCCTGTGCTTAGAGGACAGTTCCCACAAACATGAAGCAAGAGGGGCCCTGGCTGGTGACATTCGTCAGAACGTCACTCTCCAGAAGGTCTCCTATCCCAGGGCAAGTGGCCTTCACTGGTTGTGAGCCATAATGAAACAAAAGCACCAAAGACCATTTATCTGCAGAGCGCACATCGATGTGAGGAGTACAAGGAGATGGCAACAGAATTAAAACACCAGCTCTCGGATTCCAGATCAATATGCGGCTGTTATTTCCTAGCCGAACCTTCAGGATGGATTCCGGCTAATGTGCCTCACATTTCCCCCCAACCCCACAAGTTGGTTCTTCTAATCTCAGTTGCTTTGAACTCCCTCTGCCCCATGGCCCCACGGATAGGTGGCTCTTGTCACCCTCTAGTCCACGCAACCCCCAGAGACCCTGAAACCACAGGACGGCGCTGCCCTACTCTTGAAGAGAAAGAAAACACGCTCTTCTTGCAAAGAGAGCTGCTCTCTGCAAACGGTTCCAGTGCGCAGGGCGGGGACCCATTTGTACTTTTATACATTTTTATGTCACTGAGCTCATAGCGTGCAACTCCTCCCATAGAAGTCTCAAGTTCATTTTCCCACAACAAATGCTAAACGATTCATCTTTGCCGCTTGTGCACCCCCAGAAGCCAATCCTGAGAGGGGGAGGGAGGGCAGATGCGAGTGCCTGTCTCGTCCATCCCTGGGGCCTCTCATCCCCAGTATAGGAATGAATGCTCTCTCTCGGGCTGACCACTGGGCCAACAGGCGGTCAGCAAGCCCTGCCCTCCCTGTGCCCGGAGTGGGCAAACCCAGACCGGCAGGATGTTAGAGCCCCCCACTTCCACAGCTGGGAGAGGCGCCTGGAGAAGGGGGTACCACACTCACAGGCGGGCTGGGTCGTTTGCTCAGGGCTTGGCAGACAAATCCACACCTCCCGAGTTTTGTCCCTTCTGGGCCCCCTTTAGTGTCCTTTCAGCTTGCACCCAGGCTCCCCTTGCTTCCAAGCTGAGAAAATCAGCCCTCTGGAACCACACTAGCCCCCAGAGGTCCTTCCCCTGTAGGCACCATGGCTCTTAACTCTCTGTGAGTGAGGGGCCCCTGGGGTACAGGCTTTGGCGAGACCATGTGACTCATGATGAGGCCTCTGCTCTAGGAAGCACATTCTGGGTCTCTCCTTTCATCCCACGCAAGGACTCTGCTCTGAACACCAGCTCCAGATCCCCAAAACAACCCAACACAACCTGGAAGGCCCACCCTCAAAATGCCCTTGAGAATGAAAAATTCAAAAGCCATCTGGAAACGATTCCTTTCAACTCATCATCTTCCACAGATAACTCGGGCTTAAAATACCAGCTTTTCTGAATAGTTAAGGCAGCCTACTCAAATTTAGACTGAACAATTCATCCCTTCAGCCAAACTATGCTCCGTGTTTCTTTTCTTTTTACATTTCCCTTCTCGAAGTTTCTTTTTCTCTGTCATCAATGTGACAGGAAAAAAAGAAAATAGAAAAAAAAAGGAAAGGCAAAATTTAAGTCTGTCTCAGAAAACACAATATTCTCAACAAAGAACTGTTTCAAATTACCTTCTGTGGCCCATGGCTTTGCGCGATTCCAGAAATAACCTTAGGGGGCGACTGCAGTTCCCCCGCTGGCCACCAGGGGAAGGCCCTGCTCTAGGATTGTGAGGGAGCCTGCCTCTGGGAGACAAGGCGCTTTTCCTGACTCTCCCGCCTTTTTGAGTTCGTGAGTTCCTCTTCCTGCAGGAACCCCGTTCACCCTGTGACACATACCCAAGAGGGAAGCGCCACTGAGTCAGGCCTCAAGCACGCAAAAACATACAGGGTTAAATCAGGAAAAGCTGAAAGCCCGACTGAGTGAAGAAAGTCGACTGTGAGGAAAGAGAGGACAAGGTGGGGGAGGCCGCAGCTGCCCACTGTTCTCTAAAAGGCAATTTTATTTTTAGTGGGCTTACAGGGACGGAAGGAAACTCCTCTCTGCCGATATTTTTCCGTTTCACAAGATTATGAGACTTTCAGAGTCCATCTTGTCCAGGCTCCTAGTTTTTCAAAAGAGGAAGCTATGGGACTTCCTCAGGGTCACACAGCTGGCTGGTCGAGTCAGAACCTAATTTTCTGACTTCCGGTGAGATCCTCTTAAGGTGCTCGCCAGGTTAAATCAATCTCCTTGCCAAATGTAAATTTCTTCCCCCCAAAAGTCCGTCTTCTAGAACTCCCAAGGAGTATTTGTATTCCTGGATCACTGCCTTCCATTGTAGCATCCTGTGTCCTTGAAAGAGATCTGCTGGGGTATTGCCTGTAATGAAAGGCAGACATACTACCAGCTACTGGAAAGGGACTAGAATAAAACAAATTCTGATTCCACAAACCAGGAAGAAAGTTCAGTAGAATCATCCCTGGGGGGTAATCAATGTGTTATTGTATTCTCATTTGTGTGGTTGGTATCAAACCCACGCTGAGGCCCAGCGATCGGTTCCATCTACTCACAGGAAAATGGATGCCTTCAGTGATATGCCTTCCATATAAGTCACTATCTGGGGCTAAGAACGCAATCCTCTGAGAACCACCACTTACTCTGACATGACAATATCTGCTATTTGAACGGTCACATTTATTAATCACGTGTAAATCTGTGATTATGAAATCACAAACCGCAGACTTGCAGCTGCTATCCTCAAACACAAGGCATCCCTTGGTTCCCTCGTGGACACTGTGACGGGCTTCAGGGAGGTGCTCCTACCTCTCAACATAAAGAACGACAGGTCCTAGGCAAATATACCACCCCTACCTCACCTGTTTTCATGGAAGACATCACTCATCAGTTGAGAATATAAACCTTTGCAATTCAGCTCTGCAGACAGTCGGTATGACTCAAGCATTGTGTGTTCCCAGAACAAATGACCATCCTTTACCACTGCCTTACTCTTCCCAACAGTCAACATGCTTCTACCATCTCCTCCTCTCGAAACTCACAGAGCACATTATAAGCCAAAGTGCTTCCTGTGGAAAGGAAATGACAAGCTAGACCAAGAATCACAGACTCAGGAATTCCATTCCTAGGAATGTAGTTAAAAGAAGAAAAAAAAATAATAAGCACAAAAGTTCATGGAAGTATTATTTACAGAAATCAGAAATGGCCCCCCAAAACCACTATAAATTAAATAACTTGTGGCACAGACAGGAATCTCTTAAGCTTCAATTTCATGCCAATCAAAATGTCAAAGAAGCAGAAGATGATTTGCCCATCATGTGAACTATGGAAATGATCATTTCAGCATCTGTCTCTGGTCTAGGAATCTGAGACAACCCACATGACAAGAGGTTTTTTCCAGGCATCCACTAATTTGAGTGTTTAGACTTATGCACTTCTGAAAAGTCTTAAGTGCTTACACATTGATAAGGAGTTAAGTTAGGAATTTAGGAGGACCGTGGAGACCAGCCAGATTTTATGGATGGAGGAAAACAATAAAGAGAGACACTGGCAGAACCATGGGATGGTGAATGGCTTGATCTTTGAACCCCAAAGTACAGAAAGCTGAGAACACTGCAGAGTCTGACCCAGTGGAGTAAAGGTCTCTTCAAGGACACTGGACATGCCCTTCCGCATGCACGAGATGGCCTTGTGGAGATAACAGCAGGCACAGGTGAAGAGCAGTGACTAGTGATTTGGGACAGTGTTGTGTGTGCCTGCTTATTAGTTCCACTTGGGAGTAGATGGGGAAGAAACGTCTAGAGGAAGTGTGTCCTGCTGTTGAAGAGATGAGGTCATGGAAGAGATGATTTCTGTTTCCTGTGGCTATAGGGTGCCTGGGTCAGGGCCTCACCACCGCGCCCTGTGTCAGCTGGCCAGGTCTCCGCCACCCCGGCAAGGACTCCTCAATGGCACCACCTGTCCTTCCCCAAACCCTGGAACCACCCAGAAGAGAAAGCAGAACAGTAGTGACCTAAATGAATACATTCTGTCAAGCATATTCCAATCCTAGAAGCTCTGCAGCCTGCACCTAATTCGGAAGAAACCCCACAGAAAGGTGGCACAAATTCCATATTAACCCACCAAGTATCTTCTTTTTAAAGCTTTGGCTAAGGGGGAGAAGATATACACCCCCATTCCACTCCTTGGCTTGGAATTTATGACAAAGCAACGGGCAGAATATTCCAATCACACAGTCGAGCCGTTGCTTCTGAGGGACCTCAATTGGCCAGACTAAGGAATCAAGGTCAAAACACCGCAAGTCACCCCCCAGAGCTGCCAGTAAGCTCCGTGGAGAACTCCCAGCATCACCTCGGTTCTGTCTTTGCAACACCCTTTCCACAGGGGAACTGAAGTACTTTGTTCCTGGATGACATTTAAAGGCTTATTGGAATTACAGACTTAATGGGCCTGTTTACCCCTGAGCCCAAAATATCTTTGGCACTGAAATGAAAAGGGTTCGATATTTACAAATCACAGTTACCACTACCAAAAAAAAAATAATAATAATAAGTGCCGTGAAAGCAAAAAACATGATTAAATTTGAATCTATGATGTGTTTGTTTTATTATCACGCATTCTACAAAATTTCCTTCGGTGGGGTGAGACCACTGTCCAAACAGAATAAATTTCAGCCTTCACGCTCCGTTCTGGGAAAAATTTGAACTAGCAAGGCAAGAAAATCCAACTGTAGACATCTCACTGTATTTAGGAAAGCACGCCACAAAATTATTTGAGGAAAATCCAATATAAATTAAAAGCCCCTGAGCATTCCCACAGACAACTTTGCTGTGCCTTTGTCATGGTTATTTTGAAACATGTCAATGGTGTGCATTAAAACAAATGTCTCAAAATCAATTTACAAAGGGAACCTAACTACGTATGTGACAAAAGGAAACTGAATTGTCTCATATTGAAAAAGGTGGGTTCTGCACCGAGTCTGACAGTCACTCTTTTCTCTATCTACCTCATGGGGACAAAAATGCTTAGAGACATTTTAAGCATGTAAATAGCACAAGTGCGTTTTTAGAAAGATTTTATTTATTTACTTGAGAAAGAGAGAGAGAAGCATGAGCAGGGGGAGGGGCAGAGGGAGAAGCAGGATCCCTGCTGAGCAGGGAGCTGGACAGAACTAGGGCTTGATCCCAGGATCCCAGGATCATGACCTGAGCCAAAAGCAGACACTTAACCGACTGAGCCACCCAGGTGCCCCAACAGCATAAATGAATTCATGTATGTAAATCAATGCCCCTTGGGTAGTAATGAACAAAGCCTGTAAACATCCACAGTTCTCTAGATGTACATGAGAATAATGTGAAGTCCACATACAGAGAATAAGAGGTCATTGTTTGGAGTGCAAAAGGTGACCAAGAAATATATAAAAATATCCCCCAGGGTAGAAAGAAATAAGCAGAAATGAGGAGCGGGAAAGCCACAAGAAGGAGATAATTAAATGGCTCCAAAGGGAACAGAAACACATGTATTCACTTACTCTCTCTCACTGAGTCCTCACAACAGCCCTTTGTAAAGCAGAGGACAGAAGGCATTGTCCACAGTTCCCATGTAAGGAAACCATGGTCTATGGTCCTAAAACTAGTAAAAGCATCATCAAGGTTCAGACATCCCCTTCCTCACACCCAGGGCTCTATTCACCAGCCAAACCAACTCTCTCCAGAAGACATGCCTCCATCCTCATCCACTGCCTGTTCCGTCAGGAATATGCAAGGATGGGAGATGAGAAAATTAAGCCCAATTCCTGCAGTCAGGACACTTAGGCTCAGACCTAAACTTCACAACCGAATCAAAGACAGGAGGTTAGAGTGATCGCACCGAGCTCATTGTTCAGAAAATGGCCGATACATCAGATGCACGACCAATGGCCATCTTCCAACAACGCATTTGCTGGCTCATCATTTGAAATTCAGAGAGCATTTTTCTGTTTAAATAATTCTGTAAATAAATAATGATTATTTCCCAAACTTGCCACTGAACTATATAGCACTCTACTTTGGAGGAATCTGATCTCTGTTTATATCTAGAGGGTAACTTGCTGTTTCCATGGGAAAACTTACTCTAATTTCCAACTGGGGATTGTAGCCAGTGAGAACCAGATGCTCAGGCTTTCAGTGCAAGCAGAACACCCTGGGAGACTAAAGAGATCTTTGTTGAACAAATGGTCTAGCAGATTTGGACTCCGGCAATATTGCCAATAGCACAAATCTTCCATAGGAACAGAATCGAGCAAAATAGTAATATGGACAATAAGAAAAGCTGACATTTACTGAGCACATAAAAAGGTCCAGGCACCAAGGTAGGCATTCCCTATGGAAGTATCCGTTATTATCTCTCTGAGTATTGCTTCTGCTCTGTTCTCTCTTCTCTCCTTCTGGGATGCTAGATATGCTCATACTCAACTTTTTCACCTTTTTCTATATACCTCTTATATTCTTTTCTCTATTTTCCATATTTCTCTATTTTCCATATTCAATATCAGTTTGGAGATCTTCTGATCTAATTTCTAGTTCTTTGTACCCATGTATGTAACCTGATAGTAATCCCATTTATTGATCAGTTATTGTATTTTTTGTCATAAAATTTTCCTTTTTTAGTTTTCAGTTGCTTGCTAAATCTTGGGATTGTGATTTTATTTCCTTGAAAATATTAAACATATTTATATTTTACATATTTTAAAGTCCACATCTGATCATTCCTTTATCCACGTCCTCTGTAGGTCTGTTTCTATTGTCTGTGGAAATGTTAAACGGCCTTTTCTCCTCCTATCTCCGGTCACATTGGATTAAACCTTAGCATCCTCCCGTTATAGGAAAGAATTGCAGGAACCAGAATAAGGTAAGGACGTGGGTGTTGAGGCTAAGACTCCACCCAGGATCTTCTATGATTCTTAGGCAAGTGTTTAATTTTTTTTTAAGATTTTATTTATCTGACAGAGAGAGAGATCACAAGTAGACAGAGCAGCAGGCAGAGAGGGGAAAGCAGGCTCCATGCCGAGCAGAAAGCCTGATACGGGGCTCGATCCCAGGACCCTGAGATCATGACCTGAGCCGACGGCAGAGGCTTAACCCACTGAGCCACCCAGGCACCCCTTAGGTAAGTGTTTAAAAAGAAGAGATGGTCATGCTTCTGGGACATCATCCAACCCCAAAGAAACCAATGCTAGGAAGAAAATATTTATGATATTTAAAACTGCCATCCACTTTCTACTGTTGTTAAATTTGTCTCTCGCTCTTCCAGGGTTGGCAGATCTAGTGGATTCTGAAGTTTAGACATCTTTCAGGCACGGATGTTCTGGTCCCAGTGGTGGAGTGCAGTGCCTGTTGGAGTCTCAGGGAAGCCAAAGACATGGCCGTAGTGGAGATGAGGAAAGAAGAGTACCAGGGCCTCCGTCCCTCTACTTCCCCAGCTCCTAAAGCAGTCCTCTCGGTCACCATCTCTCCTCCTGCCTTACTTCGCAGATAAGCTGAAGAAGGAAGACACTCTCAAAGAGGAAGGGCAGTTCCCTAGTTCCTTTACTTTTGTTATTCTTATAACAGTCCCCCTGCTTCTTGGCATATCTCAGAGAGCAGTTTGTCCTCGTGTACAAACTCTGGGCAGCTAAGCAGAAATTTCAGTTTATCTAATGAATCTTAGAAGGTGTGACCTTAACCACTTAAATTAAAAAAAAAAAAAGTTAACACAATCTTTTACTTAAATTGTACTTCCTGCCCAAGGAGCCAACTGTCTCTTGTCCACCTTTCTTTCCTCATAAGCGACCTATATGTGGGCTCTCAGGTGGGCAAGACAGTCACTGGACAAATGACAATGACATAGGCTCCCCTCTTCATAGAGGGACAATACACTGATCTCATGAAATACTTGGGCTACACAGGCACCAAGCACCAAACATCAGATTTTATTATATTCTGGAATTTTTCTGAACAAAACACTCAATATTTGCTGTTCCTGATTTGCAGAGCTCACAAATAAAGATAAGTAATGGTCATAATTGTAGTAGCCAGCTTCTAAAATCGTTCCCAATGATCTCCATCCCCCCTCTTTTGCCCCCATATTTGGTTCCCTGTATGTGGTCTGGACCTAATGATTTGCTTTGAAAAAACAAAATATGAAAAAAAAAAAAAAAAAGACAGTCATTCCTGGGGTTAGGTTACAAAAATTGCCCTCTTTCTGACACTCCTGAGGAAGCAAGCCACCACGCCTGGAGGGACCATGACACAGGAACTGAAAGAGGATTGAGCCCACAGCAGCTGCCAAAGCCTCAGAGCAGGTCTGCAGGGGGTCTCGGTGCCAGGAACCACCAACGGAGCTTGGAAGAAGACCCTGCCCCCATCCCATTCCAAGGTGACTACAGCCCCAGCTGAAACCTGACTGCAGCCTTCTAAGCGACCCTGAGCTGGAGGACCCATGAAACTGAGCCCAGATTCCTGACCCACAAAATGATGAGATAATCAGTGCATGCTGTCTCAAGCTGTTAAATTTTGGTGCAACTTGTTACACGGCAGTGGACAGCTAAGACAGAATTAGCAGACTGCATATATTAAGCACAGACCCTGAACCAAATTTATTTCATCCAAGCAGCAACCCTGATGAAGGAGAGCTATGCCTCCTTCACAGAGTGGGAAGTGAAAGTTGAGGGCAGGTCAGGAGTATGATAGGGTGTCTCAGACACATGATGACAGCAAAGCTACACGGGACTCACGAGGCTCTGCTCCGAAAGGAGCGATTCCGAGTCCTCCTCCAGGAGCCCAGTCTCAGGCCCGTGAGAGAGAGAAAGATACTACATGACTTTAATTGACAAAGCCTATTTTTAGCATGACTTAAGCCACAACAGTAAATCCAAAGTCAGCAAATACAGTTATGGGAGATAAAGACCTACAATGTAAAGCAATAATTCAATCTCAAGGGTAAACCGCTAGGGAAAAGATCTCAGCATGGAAAATCAGAAAGCAGAGAATGGGAGCTTTCAGAATTTGCTTTTAAGATCTCATTCTAGACATTTCAGAGTTGCTTTGAGCAACCATTCACACAGCTCCCTGTGTAGGGCTGCATTATTTTATTGAGTGCCCTTTCATGTCATTAGAAATGTTCTCCTTCATTTAGGATCATTTCCACACAGTGAGTCAGCAGGGACTCGGCACCAGTGGGTGGGGCGGGAGCTGTTTCGGTTCTTCCCCTCTTCCTCCATCCACACGCCCTCACTATTGTCCTTAGGAGCCATAACAAGACACTTGAGGGGAAGTGTAGGAATGTTCTCCTACCCAACCGTCAGACCAAGGCCTCGATGGTTGGTGCTCAAGAGTGGGAAGACCGAGGGAAAAAGGCAGTGTGAAGGACACATCCGGGGGCCTGGTTTCCTCATTTCTGGGCCTTCAGAACATGACTGTTCTGAAGAACGGCTCATTAAATCAATCCTAAATCTCTGTGGAGAAAATGTGTAATGGTAAGTCTCAGATAAAAGGCAAAGGCAAATATAGGCACAACCTCCCCTCTCCAGTCAGGGGGCTTCTCTTTCTCACACACACACACACACACACTATCTTAACAGCAGACACGTCAACACTTCAGAGCACACCAGAGCTGCAGCACCCGAAGACTGGCCAAGGAACTATGTTCTTGTCAGAATCTGATGGCCTCGTGTTATTTTCCCTACCTCTGTAACCAGGCCAAAGTCAAGTTGCAGCTCGGTGAGGGCACAGCTGTAATCTGAAAGAGTGAGCCTCTCCTCTCTGCCCAGCGCCACTTGACCCCAGCTGAGCACATTGTCTCTTCACTCCTGTCACCCTTTTGCGGCATGAGTCATGAGTGTCAAGCATCTGACACCCCCAAAATCACACATTACCTTTGTGGGTAGGTAAGCGTTTTCTGGTGAGAAGGTCCCTCATCAGATTCTCACTGATACTTATGACCTAAATATTCGTAAGTTCTGCTGAATCCATAGATGCCCCCCAACTCCCTGCCATTTTGAACACTGAGCATCTCCGTTTCAGGCTATGCCCCTCCCCTTCTCTGAATGCCTGTATTCAAGGCAACACTGGATCCAGAACGTAGAAAGAACAAAGCTACCACTGATTGTCCATCTCAAATCTGCACACTGCTTGATTTCAAGACCAGTGCTGCTTAATCTCCTACCACCTTGCTTCCTGTTCCCACCCACCCAAACAATCTGGTGATCTCTGAAGATGTTGTAAGGTGCACTGTCCTAAGGTCCCACCCCCCATGCTCGCTCCACTTTCAAAGCAGAGGTCCTACCAGTGGTGGGTCAACTGGTCAGCCCCACGGGGGCTGGATGAACCATTCACACACACACACACACACACACACACACACACACACACACAGAGTGGTGGTCAACTGGTCAACCCCACAGGGGAATGGATGAACCATTCACACAGACACACACACACACACACACACACACACACACAGAGTGCTGGTCAACTGGTCAACCCCACAGGGGAATGAATGAACCATTCACACACGCACCCACACACACACAAGCATGCATGCATGCTCACACACACAGCTTAGAACCTAGAATCAGAAAGGCCAGCCCTTATCACCTGTATGACATCAGGAAGGGAAGAAATGGTGCTTGCTGGTAAGTCCCAACAAGATCATCTGTCCCTACCCACTCCACCCGGCCCCACCCCGAACTCCTGGTCCACGGAAGAAGAGACAAGTAAACTGGAGAGTATCATATACCGTACATGGTAAGTGCTCGGATGAGGAACCAAAGGGGCATCGAACCCACATTTGAGAGCTCAGGGAAGGCTTTCTGGAGGCAGGGACATTAAGTCTGAAACCAAAAGGATGCATCGCCAGGCAAGTCAGGGAGTAGGATTGGAGAACGGAGGAAGAGAGGTGGGGGAGCTGAGTTCTAGCAACAGGAGCAGAGAAGGGAGAAAGTAAGTTTGTCCAAAAGCTGAATTTAGTGGAGGTTTGAGGGTTTTTTTCCCCCTGGAAGGCAAAGATGCCAGCAGCTCCCATGACCATGTGGATGGAGAGCCCAGGGACTAGCAGAAGCCCCTTCTGCCCCTTCCTCTGGCCTTTCCTGCCCATCCTGCTCTGACTACAACCCAGTCGGAAGCTTAAAGAAGGTCTCTAATCCAGAGGCTCTAGCGCTGTGCTTCTGATATTCTCACACATTTTTACGCAGGGGACCTGAAGAACATGTGTGCCCGTGACAAACGCACCGTACACCTGCACCCACGCATGAGTGCGTACAAACGTGCACATCGGCACACGCATGCACACATGCATCCACACCCCACACAGGCTCTGTTACACCTGTCTGCTCTGCACAGTGCTGGACCATCCTACTGGCTAAAGCAGGGATGACATTTCCCAGGATCCCTTTCTCCATAGGGTTGTGAGTTCAAACTGGCCAAAAGGGGAATTTGCCAGAAGCGGAGAATTGCTGTTGCACCACTGGAGGTCTTCAGCACACAGGTGGAAAAAGATTCCCAGCAGAGCTCACTTCTGTATCCACCTCTTCTCCTGCCTGTGGCCCCAAGGCCTCCCACCAGATGTAGGCGAGAGGCAGCAGCTGTCCACAGACAGCGAGCTGTGGGCCACTTGCTGTTGGCTGTGTCAGCTTCTCAGAGTTTCTGTGACAGCCCCTCCCGATCACCATGTTGTCACTTCTCTGCTTCGAGTGGTTTCCTCTGATTTTCAAGCTCCTTCTTCCACGTATCGGTATCAAGTGTGACAACCACCATGAATCCTTTCCACAACACAGTAGCTCTGCGTCCCTGAAGGAACACTTCAGTTAATGCCTCAGTTAACCTTTAAGTTAATGCTGACACACCCACCAGAAAGAAGTACCTGGAAACAGGTGCAGGAGAATGCAAGCAAATGTTCCACAGGCTGGAGAGAGGTCAGGCCAGCAGGAGCAACATCATGATGATGGAACCACTAGCACAAAGAGCGTCACTCCAGCAGAAGAGACCCCGGGATACTCACAGGCCAAGGACATTGTCCTAACCTCGGTAAGGAGTCCAAAATTTGTGTGAGGAAAACCAGTAAAAGCCACCCAGTTGCGGAGCTTGATGAGGACTGGAGGGAAACCCAAGGAGGAAACAAAGGCCATTTAGAAGGCTGCTCTTTCATTGGCTGCATTTTTACTGAGAACCTACTATGTGCCATCATAGGTGATGACTCACAGAGTCTATCATGTCAATGCTAAGACTCTAGAAGACCTTGGCCTGCACCCTAGGTTCAATTCTGCAGGGCAGACAGAAGAAAGAGTTCATACATCCCAAATATAGTCACCTTGAAAAGTCAGCACCCTGGGCCACCTCACTCATATGAATGAACACTCAGCGCTTCTTGGATCACCCTGCCGAGATTTGGTGTAATACAGCCACCAGTAGTGATCCCTTAATCAAGACAGTAGCTGACAGCAAGTATGATTTAATCAAACAAGATGCACACATGCTTACAGGCTGCATTAGCAGCAGCCGGGAAGATGACCGCCTGCTCACAACCAAGCCACCATCCTTATCCTATCATAGTTCCAAGAAAAGAACAGTCTGGACCCACGATGTATTAGGAAACATCCTGTACTTATGAAGTTCAAATATATCGAGTCTAGGCCTCAATTAGCACATTTGAGACAGGAAAGGCACTTGCAAGAAAGGAAGGGAGTGTGTCAGAGGAAGGGCGGTTGGCCTTTGGAGTGTGAGCAGAAACACCCCCCATCACTAGCTACTATGCTAGCCTGACTTTCTCATGGCTTAGATTCTGGTTTTGATTCATCTCACTTCCACACGTGCTTAAGAGATTTTACAAAATACAAATAAAAGTCATCGATGCGTTACTACCACCCTCACTTTGGGTCTATGCTCTTTGGAGATAAATGCTAAAACAGTATCCTTAGTTTTAAGAATGTGACCAGGAAACATGAAACTGCCTACAGCACGGCTTCCTGAAGACTCTACCGCATATAGCAGCCTCTAAGCAGAGGTCAGCAGAAACCCCCACCTCCCTACCACTGCCCAAGCTGCCAAGATCAAAGATGAGGCACCTCTGTTCTATTATCATCCAAATGAGAGAGAGTGAGTGTGTCTGCAGATAAAGACAGACACTCAGATGTGGACAAATTTCCCAGGAACAACCTGAGTGGGTGTGATGTTGATAATAAGCAGGAAAGCCATGGAAATATACTCCAAATGCAATTTGCTCTCCTGGACCGTGTCCTCAACTGCTCCCAGCCAAAGACCAGCCAAAGGTCATGAAGAAAGCAAGTAACTGCCGATCTGCCCTTCACTGCTGTGCTGGATATTAAATTGTGGAGACAACCTCAAGTCCTTAATGCTATGGTACAACCGTGATCTTAAAAAAAAATAACACCCGCAACCCCTCTGGCATGGAAAACTAATCTAAAACCTTGCCAGAGGGTAAGAAGTTCCCACCGGGGGGCGCCTGGGTGGCTCAGGTGGTGAAATGTCTGCCTTCGGCTCAGGCCACGATCACAGGGTCCTGGTATGGAGTCCCACACTGGGCTCTCTACTCAGCAGGGAGCCTTCTTCTTCCCTCCCTGTGCCTGCCACTCCCCCTACTTGTGCTCTTTCTGTGTCAAATAAATAAATAAAATCTTTAAAAAAAAAAAAAAAGAAGAAGAAGAAGTTCCCACCGACAGAGATTAATATCAAGGGCACTGAAGTGAGCCTGCCCTAAAAAGTCAGTGCTCTGGTCCAGGTAAGTGGAAATTGGCATCGCCAACAAAAATGGTGACTAAGGGAAAATTAAATGGAGGACAGTTAAAGACATCAAGGCAAAAATGGAGCTTCTGGGCTTCCAAGTTCCAAATCACAATATCAATGAGCTTTTAATAATGGTGATCCTGTTATTCATAATGACAATGAAGATAGTTGTTGACATTGTGTTAGGCTAGACTCTGTGCTGTTCCCCTGCATCATCTCATTTAATCTTCAACCCAATTCAATGAGAGCTGTGCTATTATCACCCCTCACAGTTGGGAAACAGGCTTAGCAACTGAACAGGCCCATGCCTCAGAAACCCTAGCTCTTGACCTCCATCCCAACCTACTGCCTCTTGATTTAACACCGTCTGGGTTCCCAATCCTATGACAAGCCCAGAGATGCAAACAGGTATGATGATCATTCTTCTGCTGCTCTAAGCACCCTGCATGCCTAAGTCATATCCAGCCCTGTGTCAGGCACTGGAGATTCAATAGGATATCTCTCTTTTTTTAAAAAGATTTTAATTATTTATTTGAGAGACAGAGAAAGAGAGAGAGAGAACACTAGCAGGGTAAGGGTCAGAGGGAGAAGCAGACTCCCGACTGTGCAGTGAGCCCAAGGCAGGGCTAGAGCCCAGGACTCAGGGATCATGACCTGAGCCAAAGGCAGATGCCCAACGAACTGAGCCACCCAGGTGTCCCTCAGTGGGACAGCTCTTATCTCATAAGCACACAGGTTACACAATAGGAACAAGAAATGGAGGCAGACTTCAAGGCCTTAGCAGCCCAGAAGAAGTGGGCTTTCGTCCTGAATTCATCCTCACGACACAGAGAGACAAGTAATAGTGCACCATACATGGGAACGCTCTAGGGTATGACTTCTCAGAGCCAGTGTTGAGTTCCTTGGCACCCCACAATTCCCCAAAGGCATGATGTGTAAAAATATGCCCTCTGTCAACAGCTCATGAGGAGCTAAAACAATGGCCTCTCTTTACCTTAACCTACACTCTAAAGGCTCTGTGGTTCTTAGAGCAGACTGGGATTTACTACTGAATTTGACCTTCATAGTGACTCTGCGGTCAT
This sequence comes from Mustela lutreola, assembly GCF_030435805.1. Taxonomy (NCBI): domain Eukaryota; kingdom Metazoa; phylum Chordata; class Mammalia; order Carnivora; family Mustelidae; genus Mustela; species Mustela lutreola. The sequence goes on along the minus strand of NC_081300.1, from coordinate 58,485,372 downwards.
TATTCCCATTTTATGCATATAGAACTTGAGGACTGGCATAATTCACAGTCACGCTGGAAAGGAGTAAGGCCAATTCCAGGCCTCTATGTCCTGGTAATTTCCTTCCCTATCACTAAACCGTCTTCAGGCCACATCTGAGCCCTAAGATGGCAATAAAACCTTATAGAACCTGAGCATGTGGGACCTTCAAACGCTGGGGAAGAACAAGTCCAGAGCTGAGAAACCTCAAAGTGAAGTAACAGGCAGTCTGTAACTTATAAACCAACAACTTAGGTCAACTTTGATATTAAAAAAATAATTTAATACAAATAAGAACAGACAGTGGGATAATCTCACAGCACAGGCCACCTTCCTGCTCATGATAATCTAAGCGATCAGTGCGTATTTGAACTTCATATACCAGCACTGCAATCATTGCATGCATCCTCTAATATGTGTATATTTACTTATACCCTGTGTACATGTGCTACTGTACTCAGATATTACACAACATAAGAAATGTATACAGAAACACAACTTTAAAAGAATGACATGTCCATCAGGATCTTCTCAATTCTATGCCACCAAAGCCCAGAGATCTACTGGATGCTGAAGCTGGTGAACTGATTTCACATTGCTGTTCATCAAAAAAGCCCCACTGACACCACAGAGAGATTTCTAATAACCACAAGCAAACACATGGGAAGGGAGTCTCAGAGTGTCTTTCCACACAGAGGCCAGGAGATACAAAGAGACAAAGCTTCCGGAAGCTACAACTGTGTCACGTGAGGCAGAAGCTGGGGGCGGCCATCTTTTCTCTTCCTCAGAAGGAAGAAGGAAGGAAGCACCCCGAGACAACACGCTCAGGGCTACTACTAACCGCAGGAGGTTCCTTATCTTCCTGAGGCCTTGGTACAGCAGTGGGTTACCCCATCTGAAGTTACTTACACACACACACATACACACACACACACACACACACACACACACACACACACACGGGGAAACATCGCTAAGAACTTTCCAGATAAGCCCTGGTGACCTTACATCATCACCAATCCCCTCTCCACTCGACTCCTTCACTTCTTTGTCACATCGTCACACACAGTTTTTTTACACGCACTCGCTCAAGTCAGTTTCTTGCACAAATATTATGTATTACAACCCAACCATAACTTAATAATGTGCTGCTCTATCAAAGTGGCTGGAGAATGATACATCAGAATACTGATTTCTCTTACCCAGAAAGAGTCGACACGCAGAGCCTGGAAAAGACCTCCACCGCCTGATGTCCAGCCATGCCAACAGCGAAGTCACCTGTCTCTGGCCGGAGCCTCAGGAGGGCTCACTTGGCCACATTTTAAACCTGAGCGTATTTCACCCACATTGTGGGCCACAGACATGATTGCTACGCATGTACTCAGAATCCAAGTATGAAAAGTGATGTGCCTCATCTAATTTGCCAGTGAATGTTCATTTCTATACTCTAGCTTTATGAAAATACAACCGATTGACTTTATTGAAAAGAGAGAGAAAGAGAGAAGAGGGGTGCCTGGTTGCTTCAGTCAGAAGAGCATGCAATTCTGGATCTCAAGGTCATGAGATGGAGCCCCATATTGAGAGTAGAGATTACATAAATAATTTTTTTTTAAAGAAACTTGAAAAAAAAATAAATGTGCTAGGAAAAACAGGAGTGAAGTCATCCTTTGGTTTCCATTTGGACTCTGTGCCCGTTCATGTTTTGACTCTGGGGACCAACGATACTCTGCCCCCACTTCCCCCATGGGATTGACTCTCAACCAGGCAGGAAGATTACAGCTCGAATTGAAGCAACCAGGCCAAAAGTTTACAGATAGTAATTTGCTCAGATGAGCCAAAGGAAGTATGTTTCTTCACTTAGTGGTTTGGACAACTCTGGAGATCAAGAAAGATATTTCAGACCTTCTCTGAACTCAGAGCACAAACTTCTGCTCCTTTGTGACCTAACCATATGACCTTAGCAGCTACTTCCTAACTAACTGGGTTTTCTACCTGTAAATCTGGTGCCTTTCCCACAGTGGTACAAAACAGACTCTCCCGAATGTACAATGCTGCCCAGAGTCCCTATTTCATGTGCCTGCCCTCTCCCTCAAAAAGATCAATCTACTTCAGAATGAGTTCCCAGAGTTCCTGAGACTGCCAAGCCTACACTTCTACCACAAGACAGGATCCTTTTCTGTTAAATGGATCTAAATGGCAGACTGTATCTGCGAGGGCCAAGAACGTAGGGTCAGCCAGGACACACAGACGGCAGGAGCATCCTGTCATTTTGCTGACCAAGGGAAAAAAATGAGGAGCTTGATTTTTCTATTACATTTTTTCTTGATTCTTGATCCAAACTAGCTAGCTGTGCGTGCTCCCGTAAGACAGTAGACAGTAGCAGAAAGGCTGGCGGGCGTCACGATGCTATTTTCTTCTTTCTCCACAAAAGCCAAAACATAAATCCCCAGTATTGGGGCCAACATACATCTCCAAAATGTGCCCTCGTGTATTAATGTGCCACAAATTCATAAAGCACCCCCTACTCTCCCCACTCTGACCTGATCAAGTCAAGCCAGTTTGTTGGATGAGTTAGAGGCTACATTTCGATCTGGAGCTCAGTTTGGAGACACAATGGCCTTGTAGGAAGAAAATAAAGAAATAGGCAACGGCCCACTAGCCCAAGGGTCAAGCACTTCCTCGGCCCACCCTTTTATTCTGGGGCCTAGTCATACCATCTGGGTGGGTTTCCCTGTGGTGTCCCAAATGAATAACTAGGACCTGTGCCCCCTACAGGGGAGAAGAGCACTCACTAAAGATTTCTTCTAGTACGCCCATCACACTGTAAAAATTATACACTCTCTTTTCCAGGCCAAGAAATCAAGTCCTGGTAGCCATGCTTGGGAAAAAAAATTTTGGAAATCTTTATCATAATTGGCTTACTCTTCATGGTTATTCCCCAGTTCTTTTAATAGGAGAAAGAAAACATTTCGAGAACTCCAATAAAACACAGACCCCAGGGCGCCTGGGTGGCTCAGGTCACAATCTCAGGATCCTGGGATAGAGTCCCACATCGGTATCTCTGCTCAGCAGGGAGCCTACTTCCCCCACCCCACCCCCACTGCCTGTCTCTCTGCCTACTTGTGATTGCTCTCTGTCAAATAAATAAACAAAATCTTTCAAAAAAAGAAAACACAGACCCCCAAGAGGTCATGGCCTGGAGGGTGAGATAGCAGTGCACATTTCAGAGAACAGTCTGACAAATGGGGAACAGAAAACAATCAAGGAGTAGAATGCATGAAAGCTGTAAATGATGATAAAACCCAGTTCCCAGGATCCTAGGATCAAATCCCACATCAGGCTCCTTGCTCAGCAGGGAGTCTGCCTCTCTCTCTCTGCCTACTGTTTCCTCTGCTGGTGCTCTCTCTCTGACAAATAAATAAATATAATCTTAAAAAAAAAACACAAGAACATAGAGAAACCTTCCTTTTTCATTCTGTACCTTCCTGTGTCACTTGAATTTCATAATTCTATACAAAGTATTCTTTGTATATATTTTAAATAGGAACAGATATAATCTCGGTGGAGGGATTAGGGTATCTATTTTGTATTCTTCCTTAAACGTTGCTTTTGTTGTTGTTAAGATGTTTTAATTATTTATTTTTGCAAAGGAGAGAGAGAGCGTGAGGGCTCATGTGCACAAGTGGGGTGGGGAAGCAGACGCCATGCCAAGCAGGGAGTGCAATGCGGACTGAATCCCAGGACCCCAAGATCATGACCTGAGCCACCCAGGTGGCCTCCTTAAAATTTTCTTAATAAACATAACATTTTACACTAACATTTCTCCCCATCTTCCTGTCTCACCCTCCACCTTCACATGTTCAAACCTTAAAGTGATCATCACCTAAGTCGCAGATTCTTGACTCTATGAGATATGCCATGAGTAATCTGTAACGAAGCTGGTAAAGTGGGATTACAGGAAACTCACTGGAAATTGCACACATAATCCTGAGAACCCCTGGGAGGGTGCTTCCTATCTCAATGCCATTGGCCAGAGGTGTCCTTTGTGTTTTGGGTGGGAAGATATTAATACTGCCAATGTAAACCCTCTTCCTCTTGGGAACTAATTCCTCACATTTAAACTATATCGAACATGTAAATTATCTACCCTCGTCTTTTCCAGTGGCAGTTGTTGTTGAGGTAGTAATTAGTAATTCACAATATTGTGCTATCAGGACCTCTGTTCAGTTCCAAGGTTATTTTCTTCATCCCCAAATAACCCCATGCTCATTAAGCAATTACTCTCCCATTGTCTTCTCCGCATAGCCCCTGGCAATCTTTGTCTCTGGATTTACCTGTTCCAGATATCTCATATAAATGGGATCATACAATATGTGACCTCTTGTGACCTGCTTCTTTCAATTAGCATAGTGTTTTCCAGGTTCATCCATAGTGTACCAGGATTTCACTCCTTTTTATTTTTTTTTCTAAGATTTTCTTTTATTTATCTGACAGACACTGATCACAAGTAGGCAGAGAGGCAGGCAGAGAGATAGGGGGAAGCAGGCTCCTTTTTGAGCAGAGAGACTGATGTGGGGCTTGATTCCAGGACCCGGGGATCATGACCCGAGCTGAAGGCAGAGGCTTAACCCACTGAGCCACCCAGGTGTCCCTTCACTCCTTTTTGAAGGTAATGTTTCATCATATGTATAAATCACAATTTGTTTCTCCATTCATCCATCCAAACTACGTGGGTCGTTTCCACCTTTTGGCTAGTGTGAATAATGCTGTTATGAACATTCATGTACATATTTGTTTGAGTACCTGTTTTCAATTGTTTGTGTATATACCTCAGAGGGAAACTTTTGGGTCATATGGTAGATCTGTTTAACTTTTTGAGAAATGACCAAACTTCTGTTTTCCGCAGCCGCTGTACCATTTTACATTTCCTCCAGCTACATATGAAGGTTCCAAAATTTCCCCACATCCTTAACATTTATCATTTTCCTTTTTTTTTTTTTTTAATTACAGCCATCCTAGTTGGTGTGAAGTGGTATTTCACTGTGGTTTTAATTTGCATTTTCCTAATGACTAATGATGTCAAGCATCTTTTCAAGCACTCTTGGCTATTTGTATATTGTCTTTGGAGAAATGTCTATTCAAACCCGTTGTCTGTTTTTAAATTGGGTTATCTGTCTGTTTTTGATTTGTAAGTCTATTTTACATATCTGGATATTAGATTCTTACTTGACATCTGATTTGCAAATATCTCTTCTTCCTATTGTGTAAGTTGTCTTTTTACTTTCCTTTGATGCACATAATTTTTTTATTTTAAATGGAATCCAACATATGCATTTTTTTTTTCTTTTCTTGCTTACTCTTTTGTTGTCATGTGTAAGAATCTATCGGCAAATCCAAAGTCATGAAAATTTAACCCTGTTTTCCATTAGGAACTTAATAGATTTAGACCTTATATTTCAGTCATTGATCCAATTTGAGTTAATTTTTATATATGGTATGAAGTAGGGTTCCATTGAAACAAGTGGCTATCCAGGTGTCCCAGCACAATATGTTGAAGAGACTACTGTCCTCTTATTAAATGATCTCAGCACCCTTGTCAAAAATCGATTGTCCATATGTAAGGGCCTATTTAGCCAGAGCGATTCCATCTTGGTTAAACAGTGATTTTGTTGTTTATGCAGTAAAACTGACCCTGCCCCCCCCCCCCCAGGGGAACTTACTTAAAAGCAAGTCGGGAAAACCAGTAAAATATGGTCGTCCAGTCCCTGATAACAGAGCCCAGAATGCAAGGACAAGTCAGGCCAGGTGGAGACATCCAATCACTATCTCCCTAAAGAATGTGGGCCCCACCTTTTGGGGGCCTTTTGGGTGCCAATTCTGACCAAGGTGATAGGCTAGTTCAAATAGCTACTATGGGGTGAACTGTAATTCAATTGGCCACCCGTGTGTGAGCTACATGACTATGTAACTTTCTCTGTGTGTTATAATCTCATTGGCCACCTGTGTGTGGCTAGGATCAACCACATGGCCTTTGCTCTATAAGTTAGTCTGTGAGGCTGGGGGTCGTTGCTCTCTCTGTAAGAGACAGCCCCAACCAGTTCGGTTTGATTCTCGATGCTTGGCGTGAAATAAAGCTTTGCTTGTATTTGCTTGTATAAAGCTTTGTATCGGTCTCACTCCTTTGATCACGTTAGCTTACTGACGATTTGCAGTGAGTTTTGAAATCAGAAATTTGAGTCCTCCAACTTTGTTCTTTTTTTTCAAGATTATTTTAGCTACTTGGAGCCCCTTGTGATTCCATATGAATTTAAAGACTGGCTTTTCCACTTCTGCAAAAAACAAAGCCATTGGAATTCTGACAAGAAGTGCACTGAATCTGTTCATCACTTTGGGCATTATTGCCATCTTAACAATAATAAGTCTTCCACGGCCTCTTCAACAAATGGTTGAAGAGGAAAATTAGACAGCAACAACGCCAAAGAATGAAACTGGATCGCTTTCTTACACCATACACAAAAATTAATTCAAAATGGATTGAAGACCTAAATGTGAGATATGAAATCCTAGAAAAGAACACAGGCAGTAACTTCTTTGACATCGGCCATAGCAACTTCTTTCTAGATATGTCTCCTGAGACAGAGAAATAAAAGCAAAAATTCAAAGGAAACACTGGTACTGATGAGTATATGGTGTTAGAATGAAAGTGTTGAATCACTATATTGTACACATGAAACTAATAAAACACAACACCATATGCTGAGTAACTGGAATTAAAATAAAATTAAATAAATTAAAATAAAAAATTTTACGGGCACCTGGGTGACAGTCAGTAAACGACCACCTTTGGGTCAGGTCATGATCTCAGGGTCCTGGGATTGAGCCCGGCATTGGGTTCCCTGCTTCCCCCCCTCTCTCTGCCACTCCCCCTGCTTATGTACTCTATCTCCTTCTCTCTCTCTCAAATAAATGAATAAAATAGTTTACAGAAATAAGTAAAATAAAAAACTTAAAGAAAAAATATAAAATTCTGAATAAAGATAAAAATTATGATAATCTGACTTGTTAAACTTTTTATCTTATTGGATGGATTTTTAGAGATTTATTTAAAAGTGCCACTGAGTATGGACTTTGTTAAACTTTTCTCTTTATGAAAAAAATAAAAAAAACCAGAAACACTTTACCTTTAAAAAATAATAATAAGTCTTCTAGTCCATAATTGTGAAGTATATATATATATATATATATATATATATATATATATTACTTAGGTCTTCTTTGATTTCTTTCAGCAATGTTTTTAATTCTCAGTGTATAAGTTTCACCTCTTTGATTAAATTTATTTCTATGTATTTCATTCTTTTGGATCCTACTATAAATAAAACCATTATGTTAATTTCCTTTTCAGATTGTTCACTGCTGGTATACAGAAACATGACTGATTTTTGTGTGTTTATTTTGAACTTTGTGAATTCCTATGAATTTAACTTTGTCAAATTCATTTTTTAGCTCTTGTAGTCAGTGTGTGTGTGTGTGTGTATTCTTTGACATGTTTTATATCTATGATCATCTGCAAACAGTTTTACTTCTTCCTTTTCAACTTGCCTAATTGCTCTGACTAGAACTTCTAGCACAGGCACAAAAGTGGGCATCCTTGCCTTATTCCTTGTCTTCAAAGGAAAGCTTTCAGTCTTTCACCACTGAAAATGGTGGGTTTTTCATAATGCCTTTTCTCATGTGGAGGTATTTCCTTCTATTTCTCAATTTTTTAATGTTTTTATTGTGAAACGGTGCTGGAATTTGTCAAATACTTTTTCTGATTGAGATGCTCATGTGGGTTTTATTTCTTCATTCTATTCATATGGCGTAGTACATTGATTGAACTTCTGTGGAACTACTTGCACTCCTGGGATAAATCCCATTTGGTTATGGTGGATAATCCTTTTAATATGCTGCTGAATTCCATTTGCTAGTATTTTGTTGAGGATTTTTGCATCGGTATCATAAGGAATCTTGGTTAGTAGTTTTCTTATCTTGATCTTGGTATCAGGACAATGATAGCCTCATAAAATGAGAGAGAAAGTATTCCCTTCTTTTCTATTTTTTTGGAAGAGTTTGAGAGAGATTGATGCTATTCTGTTTTGTTTTGTTTTTTTTTAAGGTTTTATTTATTTATTTGACAGAGAGAGAAAGCGAGAGAGGGAATACAAACAGGAAGAGTGGGAGAGGGAGAAACATGCTTCCCGCTGGGCAGGAAGCCACATGCAGGACTGGATCCCAGGACCCCGAGATCATGACCCAAGTGGAAGGGAGACGATTAACGACTGAGCCACTCAGGTGGCCCAAGACTGATGCTATTCTTTAAATGTTAATAGAATTCACCAATAAGGCCATCTGGTCCTGAACTTTTTAATGACTGATTCAATCTCTGGTTATAGATCTGTTCAGATTTTCTATTTTTCGGTGGGACAGTTTTGGCAGTACGTAGATAGATTTTTAGGAATTGTTCCATTTAATCTAGATTATCTAATTTTGGGGCATACAACTGCTCCTGGTATCTTCCCATACTTCTTTTCATTTCTATGAGGTCAGCAGTAACACTCTCACATTCTTAATTCAGTTATTTGTTCCTCTATTTTTCTTAGCAATCTAGCTAAAGGTTCATCAATTTTGTGGATCTTTGAAGAACCAACTTTTGGGGGGGTGCCTGGATGGCTCACCTGGTTAACTGTAAGACTCTTAATTTCAGCTCAGGTCATGATCTCAGGGTTCTGAGATCAAGCCCCACATTGGAATCCACACTGGGTACAGAGTCTGCTAGAGATTTTTCTCATCTCCCTCTCCTGCTGCCCACTCAGGCTCACTCTCTCGCTTTCTCTTTCAAATAAATAAATAAATAAAATATCTTTTAAGAAAACAACCAACTTTTGGTTTCATTAATTTTCCCTCTGATTTTTCTAATCTCTGTTCCATTTAAGTTGGGTTATTGATTTAAAATCTTTTTAATGCTTGCTTTTAAAGCTATATATTTCCCTCTGAGCACTGCTTTTACAACATCCCCTAATTTGTGCTGTTTTCATTTTAATTCATCTCAAATTGTTTCCTAAATTCCACTACCATTTCTTCTTTAACCCATTGATTGTATATGAGTCTTTACTCATTTTTACAATATTAGAGAGAAAACCTTCCAATGTTTTGAACCCCTTAGGATTAGTTCCAATGTTTTGAACCCCTTAGGATCCAAGTTCCTCTTACTAGGGTCCATTTCTGTCACTGGTTAAAGGAAGCACAGCAACTTTGTTATTTTTAATAGAGACCATAAAATGTTATGTTAAACAATAATTACCAAAGGTAAAACCATGACCCTCATAAGATACAAAATAAACATATGTTAAAGATTTAATTGAGCTCATCATTAATGAGGGTGTTAGTAAAATATTACAATCCGTTCAAAGGAGAAGTCAGAGAAGCACAAATTTATATAGATTAAAGGAATGACTGAATTAATGGTTGAAACAAATTTACAGACAGATGACAAACTAGCTTTTTCTTTATAATGGGGAGGGATAGTCATTTTAACCACACAAAAAGCTTTTTTCCATGTCTATACACAGTAACTATTTCGCCCTGCTACCAGTTACCTACAACTTATAGAGCTGTAAAACATATCAAAGGCAAGGAAAAGGCCAGAATCAGATACCTTGGAAGGGTGCTCTCTACACAAGACAGTTTTCCACTGGAGGAAACACCCAGTAATCTTTTCTGCTTATGCCAACTATCCTCACAATAGGACACAGAACATAAAAAGAGAAAAATTAAAGGTGTGAATGAGAAAAGGAACGAGCAGAGGCAACTCCACCGTGGAACAAAAATGAGAACCGAACTGAAAAAAGCTTAATGGGCCCAAGTACCATGAGGCCCCACGGCTGCAGTGTTGTTGGGAGTGAGGGAGGTAGCAGAGAGAGGCCCAGGCACTGCCAGGGAAGTAAGCCCGCTTCCCCGCAGGCACTGACCACCCCCGGCCACACGAGTCCACAGTGGAGAATCCGTGGGCCACCATCCCGATCCCTCTGCAAACAAAGACCCATACCTCCCAGGGAGAGGCCCCAAAAGCCCAAAAAACCCGATTTGGACTGCAAGATGGCCACACCTGGTGGGGCAGCTGTCACCAACCAGGCCCCAAGACCCGACTTTTACAGCCCACCTGCCTGTACTTGCAACTCATGGTCTTACACTTTTTCTTAAGCTCTTCTTTCTGGCTTACCTCTTAACTCAGGAAAATGGAAAGCGACACACCCCTCAAGTGACTGCCCAGACCACCCAGACCCTTTGAGCTAAAATTCCTGACTACCGCCCATGCAGCTGGAGTGACCCCTGAAACAACCCACAGTTGCCTTTCCCTTATTCTAATACGAAAATCTCCACCCAAGGAGGAACACCAGCCTCACTTACGTGCATACAGTATATGTATAAACACCTTTCCTTAAAGCCCGTGAGCAACCTTAAAGCCCACCTCTACAGACCATCCAAGGCTTCCTTATCTAAATATTCATCCGAACCCTAAACCGAAGGAACCCATGTGCCCTCTCTCAGGGAGTCACGCCTTTAGACACCATTCCCTGTGATCTCCTTATATGCTGCAAAGAAAGTTTTTCTTTGTGTGACACTCAGCCTGGTGCGGTTTCTGACTCATTGAGAACGGGCTCACGTTGGGTCGGTGACACAGTGGCTGACACTGCTTCCTGGGGCGCTGTGGGGACTCAGAGCGTGTCAGGGATGACTAACCAAACAGGTCCTGCATGGGCGCCCGGAAGGGAGGTGCCCTGGAGCCCAGGGGCAGGGCACACACGTGGGCGGTGAAGACCTGGGACTTTTCCCACCCAGGATCCAACTCCACAACCAACCATCTGTAAGTTGGGGTAAAGATCGGGTGGGTGTCAATCCTTAAACCAATCATCGGCCCCTGGATGAACCAGCACTCCTAGATGTCAAGAAAATAATCCCTAAGTTTTAAATACTTTTCAGATACGCACTGAGTAAGCATTCAGGTTTTATGGTAACAGAAGGCAATACTTCATGGTCAGGTAAGCAAGATGGATAATTCGGATGTTTAGGTATATCCTGTTGATTTTCAGTAACAATTGTTTTATAGCTTTCAAACCTATTTTCAAGCACATACGTTATTTGCCCATCTGTTCGGCCTTCTCCTCAAATGCCAGTAATGCCTGCATAGGGAAACTTACCAGACACAACTGAAAAAAAAAAAAAAAATCACAAAATCAAGGAAAATAATGATTTCAAACAAAACTGTACCAAAAGGAGGTCTGGGCGCTATCATAGGTCCTCATTGTGCTGGTAAGCGTGCCAGGGCGTGTTTGCAAGAACTTTAGAAATAGTCATTTATCCCATCTACGTTTATGAATAAAAACATATCTTTTATTAGAAGACAAAAGACTGTGAAGAAAACACTGAGAATGAATGTCCTCACCGGGTACACTTGCCCCCTCCAGGCTACTTCAACAGGACTTGGCTGTCACTCCGCTACATTAGCATTTCTTTACCCTTCCTGCCCAGACAAATGGGATGATTGTTCCCACAGGAACTTCCCAGAAGGCCTGTGGACTCTTCAGTGGGACACAGCAACTGAGAGTTCGCAAACCCCCTCCTCGGGATTCTTTGAACCCCTCAAAAACGCTGTCTTGGTCTTGCCTTTGCTACCAATCCTGCAGTGTGATATCATGATATCGTGATTCTTCCCAATCCTATCCTAATTCCTCTTTCGGAAAGACCACCTTAACTCGAACTTCTAATTCCCCATCGTCGGCCTGTGTCTCCCCGCTCCGAGAGCCTGCTGACGCTCTGGCTTCGCCAGGTGCTCAACAAGGGGGTCAACTCTGTGACCAACAGGCTGTTGGGTGAGTTCTGAGGTCAGCTCTGGACGGGAAAGAGGGTGGCGAGCTGGAGGCCCCAGGACACCCCAGGCCTGGAAGCCACTGATTCCCTTTCCTGGCCTGTCCCAAGGACCTCTGGAGCATCAGGAGGCCTGCGGGCACTGACCGAGGGATAGGTTCCCTTCATAAAAAACAAAGGAGCCATGGGGAAGAGCAAGGTGAGTGCTTCTGAATACAATCCGCATCCCCCAAGATGGCGATCTCGGGGTTCCTATGGAAAGCTGCCACACAGAGGGAGCTAAGAGGCTCCTACCACTTCCCAGCAGGGGCTGCCAGCGCTCTGTGAGGCAGACCACGAGAGCCTGCCTGCCCTGCAGCTGCAAGACTCCCAGACCGGGAGGCACGGCCCACGGGGCGCCCTCAAAACCCTCCAGAGAGCTGTCTGTACACGTACAGGTGAGCACTCCGGCTGGGGAGGGGTGCCCGCACACACACGGACAGTAGTGATGTGGAGGAGTGTGGCTTCACGTGGCCTGCCTGGGAGGCCGTGCATCCCTGCTGGGCTGCTTCACAGGGCAGGGAAAGGAGAACCCACTGGACAAATTACCAGCCATTCCCAGTGCCAAACAAAACAAAACAAAACAAAAGAAAAACCTCAACTGAGTGAATTTTAAAGATCTTACTGGCTTTACTCAACAACTGATGAAGCAGACAGCAGATAGAGAGGAACTCCAAAAAGCTGTACAAAATGAGAGGCTTTCATAGGCAGAGGAGGGCAGAAAAAGGAAGTTTCTAGAAAAGTGTGGGTTGTTTCAGGAAAGGTCACCTTCCTGTTGAGGACCAAAGGGGTGTCACAAGTGGATGACCTCAAGAGCGCTGACCAGGTACCTGCAGATTGTCTGCTTAGAGGCTAAAAGTCCTGTTTCGGAGGCTGAAACTTCCAGGAGATCAGGTATGAGGTCTTAGTTTGCTGACCTAGGTTTAACACAAGTGACTCCATTGTGGGCCTGTCATCTCTTTTTTAACACCAGGAAAGCCTCATAAATTTGGGCTCTACCGCTTCAGTTCTTGTGATGGTCTCTGTCACAGCGCTGGCACCCAGTTCTGGAGCCACATCCCAAGGGGGCCATTAACCACCAATCACGCTTCACCGTGCACAGTGCTCCAACAGACTCTCACCTCCTCGAAGCAGCACCTGCCAGGGGCCTGCCCGGGACCACAGGCTAGAGTCCACAAATAACCTGCTCTGTGGTAAGTGCTCTGGTGGCCTTAAAGCCTCATCTGAGGCCACGAGCTGCCCCTCAGATCCCTGTGAGGCAATGTCACACATCACTCCCCCAAGGAAACCTGCTCTTCTTTACCCCTTTTATACTATATATTGATACACTTGTAGCATTGGTGTGACAGGACCCGAAGAAGATGTATCTTGGTGCCATGAGCTGCCTCTGGGTGAACACCAGCCCATCAACAGAACTTTAAAATTTGCATTTGGAAGAGTAAAAATACCTTTCCTGTAAAGTGATGTAATCCTTGTGCAATAATGCAAATTAAATTAAGTTTCTGAGCAAACCAACTTGTTCATCTAGAAGCATTCGGGAAGTTGGTGACATCTACAATTCTAGATGAACTAACTTTTACCGGGAACTCAGCACATGACAGACGTGTTCCTGGATGTTCTCATTTTACTTCTGTTATCACAACATCTCTGTGAGGCAGACATCGTTGGCCACATTCTACAGTGAAGGATCTGAGTCCCAGAGAGGCTCAACAGCACAACGTAAGGTCATAAGCAAGTGACAGAGTCAGGATTCGGTTGGTGGGTCTCACTGGAACTATCTGCTCTTCCACGACCCCATCTTGCTTCTCTCTCTTTCAAGTCCAAAGTCTGAGAGAAGAATCAATTCAAAGTTCCAGTCAAGGCCTGAACTCGTATTCTTTGAATTCGTAATGTGGCACGGACCTGGCAGGAACGTAATAGGTGTTGAAGGAGGAACCTGTCGGGACTCCATGACCCCCACTCTCCCCTCATCTGTTAGACACAGAACCCTGAGTTTCAGCTGGGTACTCGGTCATCCTTGTTAGTAGAAGCAGCCATGGGTCTCGGTTCCAGCAAACAGGATGGAAGCAGAGACAAATGTTGACCTTGTACAGCACCAAACCCACCCTTAACCAGCTACCAGGACTAACAGAGAAGAAAGAAGTGATTTCCATCCTGCCTCAGTCGCTACATATTGAAGTCTCTTGTTTCAGCAACTTCGCCCAGGTCCTAATCAACGCAGCTCATCTAAGAAACTTAAAAAGATGAGGCTAAATTCTTAGCCTGAAGAGGATAAGAACTATCCTTACAGCTTGTTGAACCTATTCATTTGCTTTGCACCCCACTTCCTTAGAAGGGATACAAGACAAATTCATCCTGTGCCCTGGGTCTCAATTCTCACAAATTCTAAATCCTAATTTAGGAGACGAAGATTGATTCGTATAGTATGACACTACACTACTTCTTTAAACCCATAGTCCTCCCAATGTCCTTACTTGGAAAATGCCACCCACCCATATTTAGCCATGGGGCAGGGGACCACTATGTCTTCCCAACGGCCCAGGCCAGCGTGACATCATTCGAAACAAGGCCATGTTCACTGGTCTGCTGGGCTGCCCTTCTTCAGCAGCTGCATCTGCTTACACCCGCGGAAGGCCAGGTGTTGTTGCCATGGCAGTGAACATCACTGCAATGCTGGTAGGCTGGCTGCCTGCTGGGACCAGGTTGTTGGTAATCCCGTCTTGTTGGACAGACAAGACATTAGGATAGACAAAACTCTTCTTAAGACCATTCAGTAATAAGAGCTTTTAAAAGAAGCGGAAGGGAGTAGAGTATCTGGTAGAACCCTCTAACCTATTTAGAGACCCTGGCTTGGATGCTTTCTGCAATGTAGTATTTCAGGCCCTCCCAGTATAACTGGCCATGGTTACTGGAGATTATATAATAGGTATGGGTCCATGTGTTCCAGCCTGCCGTTTTCTGCCTTCGTGACCACCTATTACCAATCCAAGACTGATTTGCTATGACACCTGCTACTATCCCATGACTAGAATAATAAACACAAGCAAATTACTTTGGCCATTACATTCCTGGTGAAGAGCTACAGTAGATGATGACATATGCCTGCTCATTAGAAGTAACACACAATTAACAACATTATGTAGCCACCCCATACCAAGCTACTTAGGTTGTAGTAGAGACTGAAGGGTTGGTAGAGTATCTCTAATTCAGTATCTAGAGGATGCTGCTGCTTTCCCTTTATGAAACACTTTGTATCTATTCATATTCTATCGTATAAGGAATTATATGACATTACATATATTACCTGTTTCAAACGCATGACTGAGGCTAATCTTAAATTGAAACAGATGGAATCGCTGACAAAAAGACGACTACAGAATTAAACTGACATATGGAACTGTGCTTTCTATGGCATTTGATTGGGATTTTTATGTGCTTGACCTTGTCACAGTAGCAGAATCCATCATCCATGGAAAGTCATAAAACTGAGTGTCACCTTGGCACACTATTCAAAACTAATTAACTGAACCTGTTAGGCGCATAAATCCATTGATCCATTCTCACCACTGGGACATAAAATATTTATAAGGAAAATAAGGTACTAAATTTCAATAGGTATTTGAAAGAGTGGGCTAGAGATATCACAGATTTAAAACAAAAATAATGAGCCCTTGCCCACTTCCATGCAACAGTAATTCAAAATGCTGCCCTTGAAACCTTCCTAGCATTAGGAGAAAACTTGGAAAGTTAAGTATAATAAAAAAAGTATTGTGCTTTCAAAATAAATCAGTGTATTCTAACACAAATTACATACAATTTGAAAGCAAGTTAATTACCACCATGGTCTGAAGCCTTTTAGAAGCTGAAAGCATAACCCACTTAAGACATCCCCTGTCTTTGGCAAATCTAATTATTAACAAACATTTCCCGAATTGGCTTCAGATGTGGGATATCACATTAACACAAACAACAAGTATTTATAAAAAAAAATTCCCAGGATGAATGCCACTGTTCTGATGTTCTGAGCTATCAAGAAATTTATAAGTGAACAAATACAAACTCACGGACAGAGGGAAATGTCAGCTCTACCAGTCAACAAATGAACAAGAGGGAAGTGGGAGGGTAGGATGCCCCCTCAGTAACAAAGAAAGCCCCTTCACATAGTCTCCAGAGTCCTGAATGTCCTCCTATGAGGAGGCCCTGGGCAGCTCTGGTCCAATACTGTCCCCCAGGGAGAAATGACCCATGTTAAAAGATCAGTAACAGCAGTGGAGAGCACACTTCTAGAGTGTAAGTTCTAGGTTTACAATCTAGAATAAAAATTAAATGTTTTAATAATTTACGACATCAAGAAGGTTAAGAGTGAGAAAAACAAACCACTCTTTTTTAAAAGAAGAAATAGATGTTGATGGAATAAAATCACATACAACATGTCTAGCACACAATGTTGAGGTAAAAGAGATCAGCTTTTTTTATTTGTTTGTTTTTTAATTAATATCTAATGTATTATTTGCTTCAGGGTTACAGGTCTGTGAATCATCAGTCACACAATACACAGTACTCACCATAGCACATATACTCCCCAATGTCCATCACCCAGCCTCCCCATCCTTCCCACACCCCTCCCCTCCAGCAACTCTCAGTTTCTTTCCAAGATTAAGAGTCTTATGGTTTGTCTCCCTCCCCAGTCCCATCTTATTTCATTTTTTTCCCCTCCCTTCCCATGACAAGCCCCCGCCCTGTCTCTCAAATTCCTCATATCAGGGAGATCATATGATAATTGTGTTTCTCTAATTGACTTATTTCGCTTAGCATAATACCCTCTAGTTTCATCCACGTTGTTGCAAATGGCAAGATTTCACTTTTTGATGGCTGCATTGTATTCATATATATATACATACACACACACATACCACATCCGCTTTATCCATTCATCTGTTGATGGACATCTATGTTCTTTCCATAGTTTGACTACTGTGGACATTGCTGCTATAAACATTCAGGTGCATGTGCCCCTTCAGATCACTACATTTGTATCTTCAGGGTAAATACCCAGTAGTGTGATTGCTGGGTCATAGGGTAGCTCTATATTCAACTTCTTAGGAACATCCACACTGTTTTCCAGAGTGGTTGCACCAGCTTGCATTCCCACCAACAGTGTAGGAGAGTTCTCCTTAAGAGACAGGCTTTTGATCACCTGGTGAGTCTTTCCCTTCCTAAGGCTCATGGACACAGTGATTTGGTCCTGGAGCCAAAGGTGGCCACCCCTGGAAGCTTCTGGTGGCCAGAGCCAAGGATAGCCTCCCAGTGCCCCTTCTGACTTAAGATTCTGTCATCCCCTGGCCGTGTCCACCATGTCTTCTGCACCAGTCTCCCAAGCCTGGGAGGGCCCTGCAAGGGCTATGTGACCTCCAGGCCCTAAACATCTTCACCTGGCCAATCCCTTATCCCTACACAGGCTGGCTGGGCCTACAGAGCCAGATGGGAACCAAGATCAGGTTGAGGTGTTATGTGGTTAAGCTTTCCACAGAGATGATTCTCTGGACCTCCTTGGTCTTTCTTAACTGGGATCCTTTCCCCACCCCCACCCTGCCTCGCCTTTCCTCCTGCTCCTCAGGAGCTTCCTTCACTTAATAGGACTCACTGCTCGACTCTTCCCCGCTGCCGACCTGAATTGCTGGTTGCACCTCTTCAAGTCCATGGTCACATGGCCTGACAAAATCGCCACACCCTAAAGTTAGCGTTGGAGGCTGAAGTGGTGTCTTGAAGCAGAAAGGAAATTTACAGGAAAAAAATTCTAGCAGAGAAATGAAAAGACACACAATGAACATAACAAAATGGTCAGAGCTCCGTGGAGTAAAGAAGAACAAATTAACTAGAGCTAAAATATAAGGAAGGCTGCACGTGGGCCAGGGATAACTGCGATATGAACTGAGGAGTCGGGTTCGTTGAAGCCTCCTCACCTGAAGGACACCAGTATGGGTGAGAAACCATAATGCTGGTTAACTCAATGGGGTTTTCAGAAACTGGAGACCCCAGCTGGGGAACAGATTTTGGTGCGAGCCAAAATCACCCCACGATGTCAGGCTGGCAAAGCAAGTCTGCTGGACACGGTTCCCCTGTGGCCTGCCTGCTGGGGTTACTGCCATTCCCAGACAACACATCCTCCCCCATCCCAGCTCCCTGGGTCCAGCCCCCCGGGGCAGAGGCCAGGACGCATGAATCTGATTGGTCGGACGAGGTCATGAGCCGGAGCCGGCGGTGGGGGCATGGGGGAGCGCAGAGGTTCCTGCCTTCTGAGCCTCTGCTGGGAAGGCAGAAACGGCTTCCCCGGGGAATCAATGCCAAGAGGAGTTGCCTAAAGTAAAAGACCAAGGTCTACCACATTCCTTTGGTCGAATTTTGTGGTTTGTACACCTCAGACCTGCTGCGGCACCCACCTCCAGAAAATAACTGTTCAGTGCCAAGGGAGAAGCCGTTCTTGGCTCGGACGCCTTTCAGGGAGGTGTTCTGAGAAATGTTCTCTGCATGGGATCTGGAAACTAAGCCAACGAAGTCTCCTGTCCCATGATACCTGAGGACTGGAGGCAACGAAAGCATGGACATTCCAGCTAAGCTGAGGCCCGTCGACTCCAAGAGCAATGACACGTCATATGTGCACAATGTCACCGCTGACCAGCAGGAGTTCACACGCGAATGGGAAACTGAGTGGGGCCGCGTGGGGATCCACCTTAGCGCGGAGTAACACACGTACCAGCTCACTATGACTCCGTTTCCCTACCCCTTTACAGAAGAGAGTACCTCATCAAAAAATAAAAGTACTCTCCCAATAGATCCTCAGCAACCAGAACTGGAAGGCGAAGACCCCAACCCCAGTCCCTCACTGCAGCAGGTGGGGGCCTGTGGGATCGCTGTACACGAGCATTTCGGTCGGACCCTTACTGATTTGTCTTTCTGGTCTCACACACTTACACTTAAACTGGCTCTCATAAGAGATCCAGCTATTTCGAACTATTCTTTTCAACAAACTTGAACAAGTGTATGCAGTTTGAAAAAGAATGCTGCAGAATACTTGCAATGTCTCATTTCAATACGTAGCGGCCTAATTCCTCTATGAGGGCAGCATGGGGAACGCAGGCAATGACTTCCACTTAAGGCCAAAAGGATGAGTGGGGGCCAGGGCCTCTCCTTCCTCAGCAGCCACTCGAAGGTTCCTGGCAGACGTGTCCCTGCCCAGAACCATCGTCTTCCTTCTTCCACCAGCAACCAGAAACGTGCCTGTGCAAAATGCTATCCTGAGGGACGCCTGGGTGGCTCAGTCGGTTAGGCGGCTGCCTTCAGCTCAGGTCATGATCCCAGCATCCTGGGATCGAGTCCCACATCAGGCTCCTTGCTCGGCAGGGAGCCTGCTTTTCCCTCTGCCTCTGCTGCCACTCTTCCTACCTGTGCTTGCTCGCTCTCTTTCTCTCTCTCTCTCTGGCAAATAAATAAATAAAATCTTGTAAAAAAAAAAAAAAGCTATCCTGAGCCTCTGAAAATACCTAGTGAGCATGTCTGTGCCCCCACGTGTGGTCACCCAGCTCTGTTTCAACACCTCTTGAGACAAAGAAAAAATCCTTTCAGCCATTCTTCAAATGTCACCACTGAAGTCACCTTCATATAGATAGGCTTCATGCTGCACAAAACTGCAGACTTGGGAGTAGACACAACCCCTCAGCTAAAACCACTGGTCCAGAGACGTGGGCTTCCCCCTTCCTCCCTGAGGATGAGCATGTCAATAACCAAACCTGGCCGTGGATCAACCTTGGTTACTGTCATCTTTGAAGCCAATGTGGAGCTTAATCGCAATGTACGTAGCAAACTTTGACCACACTTCCAGCATGAGTCACCTCATCCTGCCCCTTTACGGGAGGCAGTTAGCATGGTGATTCAACAGCAGTTTCTGGAGTGGCCTAGAGGTGAACATCAGTCCTGCTGCTAACTGACCAAATGGCCCAAAGCAAGTTGGTAACTTCTTTGGGCTTCCATTTCATCTGCACAGTGATGCTAATAAGAGGTGCACTTTACTGGGTTGGGGTAAGATGGTACAGGGCGTCTGCCCAGTGCCCAGCGTGGGTGGTTGGATAGATACTGACAGTTGACCCTTGAACAAATCAGAGGTTAGGGGTGCCGATCCCCTGCCCAGGTGAAAATCTGCATATAACTTCTGACTCCCCCCCCCCAAACTTAACTAATATCCTACTAATGACCGAAAGCCTTACTGATGACACAAACCGTGGATTAACACGTGTTTTGTATGTTATAAATATTACATCCTACATTCTTACAATAAAGTAAGTAAGAGAAAAGAAAAGGTTAAGAAAATCGTAAGGAAAATCATTTCTGGGGCACCTGGGTGGCTCAGTGGGTTAAAGCTTCTGCCTTCGGCTCAGGTCATGATCTCAGGGTCCTGGGATCGAGCCCTGCATCGGTCTCTCTGCTCAGCAGGGAGCCTGCTTCCCCCCTCTCTCTGCCTGCCTCTCTGCCTACTTGTGCTCTCTGCCAAATAAATAAATAAAATCTTAAAAAAAAAAAAAAAGGAAAAAATCATTTCTACAGTACGGTATTTACTGAAAAAAAAAAAAAAAACCCACGTATAAGTAAAAGTGTGTAGTTCAAACCCCTGTTATTCGAGGGTCATCTGTATTTACTTTCTACAACGAGTCTGAGGGGTCCGAGTGCTTCACCTTGTCTTATCCCTTCCTCCTTCCCCCGTCTTTGCTCCCAGGGAACAGGCACAGGTCCCCTGCTAAACAGCAATCCTCTCCGTAAAATAGAGCACACTCTTTCCCCTCTACATTTTCATACACCGCTCTCTTCTCAGGGAGAATTAGACACACATCAGCAGCATTCACCTATTTTTGTGCCTAAGTATAAGAAACAGAAACCTGTCTTTAAATAATTTATATAATTTTTTAAAATAGTAACTTCACTTTGCCAACCACCCTTCCCCACTGGGGCGGGGGTGGGGGCGGCGGTGTGGAGTGCTTCTCTAGTTGCTTCTTTCTGATAGCTGCCACCTCCAACTTCAGGGACCTAATTTATCTGGATGAACACCAGAAGACCATTCGGAGGCTCTCTCAGTCTGGGAGGGAGGGTGGGCCAGAGTCTAAAAACTAATGGAGAGGCCAGCTGCTGAAGGGCTGGGAGTTGTGCCAGCGGGCGCCTGGATCTGACCAATAGGACAACAAGGAGAGGCAGGGAGCTAGGAGCCCACCACCGTCTACCATCCCAGGAGTTCTGGCCACACCCACTTCGGGCTGACTCCTGGAGGTAATGACAGCCCAGGAAGATGGGACAGGGCTTGGGGTTTGGCTGGAACTGTAGGCATACAGTGGGAATCAAAATTCTAAGCTAACCTAGTAATCAGAATAAAGGAGAAGCTGTGCCCCTAGGATGGCTATTGATACTGAAGAATGGGACAGCTCTGGTCATAGAAAGTGTCATCTTCCTGGAAGCCACCTATCCCCGGTGTGACTCGCCACAAGCAGCACTGGACCTCACCGCAGTGTGGGGTCATCGTTTCATCCACCAGAGCATGTCCCCTATAGTCCGTACATGACGTGCATCAGAAGCCTGGTGTCCCAATGACCCCAGCACTGCTCACTATTTGGGGGAGATGAAGAATGAATGAAGACGCTTTTAAGTGGACTGCGTTACATGTTAAGCTCATTTTATCCCCAATTCTTAGACTCAAAATTCCCACTGACATAGCAATTTCTGGACTAACTCCAATGGAAGGAATCCTGCTCACTTGAAGTGGAAAAAAAATAAAGATTTACACCATGGAAAATACCCAAGGGCTGTAGATGGTGGAAAGTGCAACTCATCACTCTGCTTGCTTATTTTTCTACCACCGATCCAAACACATGGGCCACCACACTTCAGAGCCAGGCACACCCCAACTAAGACTCAGCTCCCAACAGCACTCTTTCCATTTAGCTACCCTAAATTTTTCACTTATTGAAGTATCTTCCAGTAACCACCAAATGAATTGAATAAACAGAGTGTTCCAGATTACTATTCTCAGTGAGATGTTTAGTGTCATAAACAATCAAAACTCACCATACACTTAGCACCTAGCAAAATCTTGCATGTTAGTAGTGGCTAATAGTGTTAAAAGGGGCGGCATAAGTATCTGTTAAATGAGCAAATCAATTAACTCGTTTCAGCTTATAGCCCTGGATGTTCAGGTTCATAACAGACTTATGCTGTTCAGCTACCATAAACCAATTACTTTATACTATTTCTAAATTTTCCTGAATATGATTGATTCAGAAATTAATGGATTTTTTATTAGAACAATATGGAATATAGAAATAGACCCACATACACATGGGGGTTTTGTTTATAACACAAATAGCATATCAGATCAGTAAAAAAGATGAATTAATCAGTAAACTGAGACATTTGAAAAAAGAAAAAAATAAAAAATAACAAAACAAATCCCAACCTGGCTTTTGGTACCAAAATAAATTCCATTTAATCAAAAAAAAAAAAAAGTTTAATTTAAAAAACACACTATAAAAGTACTAGAGCAAAATAAAAATATAGGTAAAGATTTTTATAATATTAGAGTGTGGAAGGATTTTCAAAGCAAGACATAAAACACCAAAACCATTAAAGAAAAGACAGTCATATTTGGCTAAGTAAAGGTTTTTAAATATTTGGTATGATTTTTTAAAAATATTGTAAACAAAGTAATATATAGAAACCAACAAACTGAGGAAAAAGACGTGTAATATAAATGACAAAGGTTTGGTTTCTGAATATGCAAAGAGTTCTCACAAATCAATAAGAAAAACAACCCAATTTAAATGGGTAAATGATGCAACTTAGAAAATTGCAGAATAAAATAGTCAATAAATATATGAAAAGATATTCATTATTTAAGAAGTGCAAACAAGAACAGATTATCACTTTTAACCTATAATATTAGCAGAGATAAAAAAATCCCGGTGATATTCATTATGAGTAAATATGTGGAAAATCATACTTTAAACACTTAAAAGGAAGTAAGTTAGTTAGTACAATATTTTGGAAATTAATTTTACAATATCTTTTTAAAGATATAAACTTCAGTATCTCTGACCCAAAACTCTATTTCTGGGAATTATCCTACAGATGTATTTTACACACATACATTAAAATTTGGATACAAACACTTTATTGCAAATTATTTATAAAAACCAAAATTGGAATTATCCAAATATCTGTCATTAGGGCACCAATTAAGTGAATCATGGTATATTGTTGTGAGAGAATTCTATGTCACTCTTAAAATAAAGGAAGTAAATCATATAGCAACATGAAAAGATAGTCAAGGTTTACCTCTAGGGGAAAGATACAGGGAAAGAACACTTGCATATGTACAGACCACATCTAGAAAACTACATAAGAACCATAAGACATCACCAGATGAAGGTGGTCTCTGCACTTTTCATTTTGGAACGTTTTTGTACCATTTGTATTCTTTACAAGTATGTATTAACTCCAGTCATTAAAAAGAACTTTAAGAAAGGGGCGTCCAGGTGACTCAGCTGGTTAAGCATCTGACTCTTGATTTTGGCTCAGGTCACGATCTCAGGATTGTGAGATCAAACCCCACGTTGGACTCACACTGAGCGTAGAGCCTGCTTAAGATTCTCTCTCTCCCTCTCCCTTTACCCCTCCCACACCACCTGTGCACGTGCCTTCTCTCTACAACCCCCCCAAAAAAAGAAGAAGAAGAAGAAGAACTTTGAGGAAGAAGGGTCTTCGCAATGGTTTTCTTCATAGAAAGGTCTTCTTCATTAAAAATAGGCACAGTATTTTTAATACTTGATGGAATTGCTTTCAAACACCCTGGAACACTTTAAAAAAGCTTACTTATCTACAACTAATAATGCTTCCTATTTAATTAATTGATGAAAATAGGCCTCCATTGCTTTCCAATCTCCCTCATATCCCACCAAACACGGAAAATACTATACTATTTGTCTAGCACAGGACACAGTGGACACAGGGGACACAGGTGGCTGCAGCCTGCTCACCCCCACCAGCCAAGGCTGGCGCCTGAGTCCCTACTCCCTGTGGCATGAAGGCAGCCCACACCCACCACCTGGGAGGCTCCTGTTCTAGGCGCTTCTATTAAACACCACCACTTTAGTATATACTTTAAAATAATGAAGATCCTTCAGTAAGTATAATTTTAAAACAAGCGAAATCGGGTGCTTGGGTGGCTGAGTCAGTTAAGCACCTGCCTTCGGCTAAGGTCATGATCCTCAGATTCTGGGATCAAGCCCCGTCCCTGCTCAGAAGGGAGTCTGCTTCTTCCTCTCCCTCTGCCCCTTACCCCCATTTGCTCTCTCTCTGAAATAAATTTAAAAAAATCTTTTTTAATTTAAAAATAAAAAAGTTAAAAACTAGCAAAAATATAGTTGACCCTTGAACAACAGGTTTGAACCACAGGGGTCCATTCACACACAGATTTTCTTCAATGAATACACAGTAGTACTGTAAATGTATTTTCTTTATAATTTTCTTAATAACATTTTTTCTCTGAAGTTAGAGAAAACTTCATTATTGTAATAATGCATTATATAATATATACAAAATAGATGTTAATTAACTTTATGTTATTGGTAAGGCTTCTGTCAACAATAGGCTATCAGTAGTTAAGTTTCCAGAGGTTTTAACAGTTATACATGAATTTTCAACTGTGCAGGTGGTCAACCCTCTAATCCCTGCATTGTTCTAGGGTCCACTATAATAGCATAGTGTTAGAAGTCAGAAGAATAGCTTAGTTTTCTTTATTTTTTGCTTTTCTTTTCTTCTTTCTTTCTTTTTGAAGGCTAGTGCCAGGAAGGAGAAACAGGGTGGGCTTCTGATGGACTGGTCACTTTCTGGACCTGCGTGTTTGTGGTTATACAGGTCTACTCATTTTGGTGAAAATCCATTTTGCACCACATTTAACATCTGTGCAGTTTTTTTTTTTATACGAATGTTATACTTCAACATAAAAGTTTAAAGAGTATGTTATAAATTTGATCAAGTTAGTAAAAATAATGAAGTTCGACAATATGGAGTAAATCAAAAGCTATTATTAGCATATACATCTTGCAGATCCCATAGCAGAGAAGATTAAAGAAAACTTCTAAATTGGAATCCTCTCGTAGAACCATCTATTCAAACTCCTCTAAAGCCTTTTGAGGTTATCAGGATGTACAATGGTTCATGGCGGGAGAGTAAGAGAATTTTCTGACTATGATTTCCCAGGCAGGATTCCCTGGTAGATGTCACGTGAGTTAGTTAAGTGGTGAAGACAGAAGAGGTCCTCCCGTGTCCCTGCCCAGAGGTTTATCCAGGCTGGCACGGCTGTGGTGACAGTCACACCAGCAGACATCTCACAGGCCCCACCCATCTTACAGGCTGGCGGTCCTGACGGATGGTTCACAACTTGCAAACTGACATTCCTAACATAGCGCTTAACAGGCATCCCAGGGAAGAGTAACGGACTGAAAGGACCAAAGTAAAACGCTGCTTCCTGCACACGTGAGCCGGGAAATGGGGAAGGGCGAGAAAGCCGGGGCTCCGGGCCGCTCCCCCAACACACAGGCTCTGGACCTGGAGCAAAACGGTCAACACCCCAAGCTCAGTGTCTCGCACCTGCAAATCGGGGACAGGAAGCGCACCCTGTAGGTGGACCGTGCACTACAACCATACAGAGTGCTGCTGCTTTGCTGTCGTTGTCATAGAGCCCGTGGGGACATGTTAGGACCTCCCCACTGTCGTCAGGATCCTGATGCTGTACTTTGCCTCTTCATATGTACTACATTCCCAGAACTGAGAACCAGCCGTCTTGTGTCCTGAAACACTTGCCAGTGACCCTAACAGGCTGGGAATTTTGCCTCCTTTCTTCCATGGACATACTTCAAACCTGGTTCAGTGGTTATTATTTTTTAAACACGGGACCTTCTATTTTTTTTTTAAGATTTTATTTATTTATTTGTCAGAGAGAGAGAGAGCGTAAGCAGGCAGAGTGGCAAGCAGAGGCAGAGAGAGAAGCAGGCTCCCTGCTTAGCAAGGAGCCCCATGTGGGACTTGATCCCAGGACCCTGGAATCGTGACCTGAGCCGAAGGCAGTGGCTTAACCGACTGAGCCACCCAGGCGTCCCAACCTTTTATTTTTTAATAATCCCATTCTATCGAACCATTACTGCATGCCAGCTGTGCTCAAGTGATCTGGGACCAATAAGGATCAAGTTTTGAGGCACAGCAAAGTAGTTCAGTGCATTGTGTCCTGGAGTCAAACAAAGCTAGTTCCAATCCACAAAGCCTCCCTTCTTAGTAGTCAGTGTTTGTGCCTGTCCCTAATCCCTAAGCTTCAGTCTGCTCATCAGCAAGGTGGAGACAATAACAGAACCCCCGTAATGCCATAAGGTATATAAAGCACTTACTCAGTTGGGGGAGATTAAATATGGCCACCAATTCTTGGCATTCCTCCCATTAAGAGGTGGAGCGTAAATCTCCTCCCTTTGCTTCTGGGCTGGCCTCAGTGACTTCCTCCATCAATCACACCTCACAGATATGCCATTCTGGGCTCTTCCTCCCAAAGCTCATGGAACACTCACTCTGGAAACAGCCAGCCCCCAGATGACAAGTCTCCCTCCCCTGAGACTCCACGCTACGAAGAAACCTATGCTAACTGCAGGGAGGGGCCACATGGAGAGAGACACCTGCTTAGCCCCAACTGGCCCGGCCACCCCAGCAGAAGCACCAGATGTGTGAGTGGCACAGCCCGCAGAGGGTGCCCACCCCAGCCAGCACCGACCAGCGATCGGCAAGGAAACCCAGGCAAGAGCTACCCTCAGAGCCCAGTCAAACCACAGAACTGGGAGAATAAAAAACAATGCCTTGTTCTTTGAAACTACTCGGGGTGGATGGCTTGTTACACAGCAGTGGTAACTGACATACTCAGAGGATGCCTGGCGCACGAGTCAGACTCAGCACATGTCCGCTGTTAGGATTACGGAGATACTCACAAACTAGCCTGAGTTCAAGTTCATCTATGCAGTGACACCCTTCTTAATCAGAGGCATTCGGAAGCACCCTGTTGATTGGGGAAGAACGGGGTATGTTTTAGTTTCAGTTCCAAGACTGTGCACCGATCTTTCCCAACCAACTATCAAGGACCCTGCTGGGTTTGGGGTAGGGGCAATTAGAAACCCATTGTAGTGCTTCTGAGGAAGAAGCCAAGGATGTCTGAAGACACAGGCAGAGTGTCCATAACTATGTTGCTGGAAAACAAGTACAAGGATGTGCACATCTGGTTAGCGGTGACACAACAGTGGTGATTCACAAGTCAGAAGCGCGGGGCTGACAGAGTGAAATGTGCAGTAACCCGATTCACATTAACAGCAGCAACGCACTCAAATCAGTAAATTATACAGCCAAACTTTTAACAACAATATTTTTTAAATATTTCCATTTTTATTGTGCAACAGTACAGATTAGGTTATGTTACTAAGATTAACCTACGAGGAGGTCTACAAATAATACAACTCATCTGTTTAAATAGGGATCTTTCGGGGTGTCTGGGTGGTTTAGTCGTTAAGCAATTGCCTTTGGCCAGTGCTGGGATCGAGTCCCGCGTTGGGCTCTTTGCTCAGCGAGAAGCCTCCTTCTCCCTCTCCCACTCGCACTACTTGTGTTCCCTCTCTTGCTGTCTCTGTCTCTCTCTGCGTCAAATAAATAAATAAAATCTTTTAAAAATAAATTAATTAATAATTAATTAATTAAACAGGGATCTTTTTTTTTTAATCTATAGACCAAAAAAAAATCTATAAACCCTATTTATTACTAGTTCCTTTTAAACTGAATTATTCTGGAAGATCTATAAATCTGAGTTTGTGATCCTCAAGCTTATATGAATAATGCTTTTATGAGAAGAACATTCTTTTAAAAGCCTAATGCATTCTTTGGCCACATACAGAACAGAATCTAGGTATCCCTATGGGAGGGTCTCAGATTTCCAAGGCTGTCCATGAGCTGCATCACACCAGAAAAAGTAGCAAGACTGTACGGTTGAGGCCTACTCCTCTGGGAATAGCATCCTGGGCCAGCACTTGGCATTGCCAAGAACATACCTCCACATTGCAGCGGACCCTGATTTCTAGAATACAGCCTCCTCTCCCACAGTCCTGCCAACATCAGACACTTCATGAGGGACAAGAGTGCCATTAACCCAAGGACAACCTTAATGGTCAGAGCAGTGTTTCTCAGGCTCTTTTAAGCCTCCATAGGCTTTTTTAAGGGGAAAAGCAATCCCATCCATGGATCCCAATGTAGACATTAATGGCAGTGTAAATAAATGCAAATGATTAAAGGACACACAAACTGCTTATGATATTCTGAAACTATAAACATAAATGTATTAATTAAATGCAAAGTGAAGTACAAAACCAACAACATTCAGATGAGTATCAGTCTGCTGTGATGTATCGTGTTGCTCTGCTAAACTGAAATAGCCCAGGGCTGGGGAGCACTCAGAGGTCAGCATGCTGTCACCATGTGACGGTATGGTTCCCTCCCACTCCATACGTGATCTGTCAGCAAAGTATTCACTTCTACCTTCAAACAGCCAAAGTGGGACCCCACTCACAGCCTAGGCTGCTACCCTGTGATGGAAATCACCGTGCCCTGGCCTTCCACCAGTTCCCCTGCCTGTGATCTACCCTCCACAGCTGCGGGAGCCATCTGCCGAAAAGAGAGGTCAGACCATTGCTACTCTTCTGCCCCAAACCTCCAACAGTGCTCCCACCCCACTCCCTGCCCTTCCCTGTCCCCAGCTTTCTCTCCGCCGCAGACCTCCCCAGGACTCGGTATTTAAGAGCGGTGATCACTCTTGCTGCAATGTCAGCTCCACGAGGTCAGGACTGTGGGTCTGATTTGTCACCCGCTGTATGCCCACGCCCTGGCACAGTGCCTGGTAAATATCCGGGACGTGCCACAGGATCACTGGATCTTCACGTGGTCCCCTGCATTATTTCTGTCCGAACTCTGCCTGGGCTCTTGTCCCATGAGCCAGTTCTTATGGGCATTGAAGTTGACGCACTTCTGTCACACAGCGATCACCCTGAAGATCCAGGAGGTAATTTTCTTTCCTTTTTAAAGAACAGCCTCGAAAACAAACAGGCACAAAAAGCAACGGACCCTGTGGGGGGCAGAATGCCAGACCCACAACTTTCCAAAATCCCATTTTGAGAAAGACTAGCTTTGAGAGCGCTGGGGAAGCCAGAGCAGTCACGAGGAGACCTAACAGTGACACGCAGGGATAAGAACATAGCATCCTGATGAGCCCTTCCAGCGGTCTTGTGTCCTGCTGAGGACAGACCTGGCCTCCCGTGGCCTGTGGGCATAACCTTCACGGTTTCAAGGACCTCTCAAGGTCTCACCCAAATTACTTTCCAGTTTTAGTGTCAAATTATCAGTCATTACCAGTAACAACCAAAGGGAATCTCTCCTTGTCAAACGTCTCCTTGGCCTTGCAGCAAATTTTTACAGGTTTTAAATGACTGACACAAGCAACCATGTGTGCTCATTAAATAAACCAAAGAAGAGAAGAGTAAGTCGTATTTAAGTGCAAATTAGGCCCCACCCCCACAGGGATCACCACTTGGACAAATGAGTCTTTTTAGAATTTTTTCCTGTCAGTGAATGCCCATGTAAGCAACGCCTCTCCCACTCACTCCTCCGCACTTCCCTCCTCTGCCCTGGGCCTACGTGGTTCAGCAGCAGACACCCACACGGCCTCTCTGACCTCTCCCAAACTCCCCGGCCCTTCCTTGGGAACATGGGGCAATGAAGTATCACGTGACACCCCACAGGGTCACCAGGGGTTGATTCCCATGTGTGCCCATCACACCAAGGACACGGCTGGACTATAAACCTCAAAGACATTGTCCCCTCCTCTCTGGGAAACTGTTCTACGCGCTACAGCCCAGCCCAGCAGCCACGTAGCGCATCTCCTAGTGAGTAGCTCCATTCCTCGCTAAAGGCACACGCAGCCCTCAGTTAAACCTTCATCCACTTTACACAGACCCCTGTTGTCCTGCGTTACTCTCCAAACGGTAAGCCTGGTTGGGGGTTCTGGTCTGTACTGGCATCAGGAGGGAAGGTCACCAGGCTCAGCTCAGCACGCACTCCCCCACTCAGCAGTGGAGAAGCCCTTGAAGAACAGACTAGAAACGCTCCAAGACCTAAGCCCCGATGCCTCTTTCAGGGAGGACAGTCTGATGATCCATCGATGAGAAGTGGGGAGAATAAGAAAACAAATTAAACAGATGGAGGAAAATGATCCTGCGGGGCAAGAAAGAACAGAGACGACAATAACAACAACGACAAAACAGTAGAGCAAGACCGTGAACTTGATGTTGACCAGAAAATTAAGAGCGGTCATCTAAATGTAACACCAGAGACAGGGAGAGAAGAGGGGTTACAAAAAGGAGAACCAGGGCGTTGAGGAAGGCAGGTAGGCTGATTTCTTCATACCCGCAGGATTTTCAGCTAACAAGAGGAAACAAGACTGTGGCAAGTTTGTACAATCCTAGGTCATTATGAAGAAACAAGGCTGAAGGTATCGTCCTGGATCCCTCAGTCTTTGTGGTCTCAAATGGAAATCAGCATCTCAGTCACTGCCCCCTCCCCATAATTAGATTCAAAATTTAATTAAGATGAGCATGTGTTGGGGCGCCTGGGTGGCTCAGTGGGTTAAGCCGCTGCCTTCCGCTCAGGTCATGATCTCAGGGTCCTGGGATCGAGTCCCGCATGGGGCTTTCTGCTCGGCAGGGAGCCTGCTTCCCTCTCTCTCTCTCTCTCTCTCTGCCTGCCTCTCCATCTACTTGTGATTTCTCTCTGTCAAATAAATAAATAAAATCTTTAAAAAAAATAAAATAAAATTAAATTAAATTAAAAAAAAGATGAGCATGTGTTACTTTACAACAACAACAAAAAAAATAGCTTCAGAAGAGCATTATGAAAAAATTTAGAAAGGGACGCCTGGGTGGCTCAGTGGGTTAAGCCTCTGCCTTCGGCTCAGGTCATGATCCCAGGGTCCTGGGATGGAGCCCCACATCGGGCTCTCTGCTCAGCAGGGAGCCTGCTTCCTCCTCTCTGTCTCTGCCTGCCTCTCTGCCTACTTGTGATCTCTCTCTGTCGAATAAATAAATAAAATCTTAAACAAAATTTAGAAAGTATTTTAGCTCCTGAAATGAAAGATAAGTCTATGAAGTATGGAGCATTGATGCTAGGCGCTTTTTTTTTTTCCTTTAAAAAAAAAAAAAAAGACTTTCTTAATTAAGCTTACCATAAGTGTAAATGCCGTGGCCAATAGTTTGACCAGAAAACAAACCAACCAACAAAAACCCATGGAAACACTTGGCTCTTTCCCTTTGCCAGCAGAGGGCAAGTGGGTAACTTCTACATGACAGTCTCCAGGCACAGGGACACTCACATTCCTCTCTCTCTCCTTCTCTTTCCCTCTTTTTCTCCCTTTCTTCCCCCCAGCCCTTCTCCCCTTTTCTTGTCTTCCTTTCTCTCCCCTCACTCCCCCTCCCTCTCTCTCTCCCCTTTCAGGAAAGTCTCTGACTGAGGCCCCTTTTCGGACTATGCTTTCTACCAGCAGATCTCAGTCAGAAGATCTCCTGCACTCCAGGAGAGCAGAAAGGAAGTGATAGTGGATAAAGCAGGTATCT